>NC_081571.1:23992434-24193583 GCF_022355385.1 Mustela nigripes
TGCTGCTGCCCCCGCTTGTGCTCTCTTTCTCTAACAAATGAATAAATAAGATCTTTAAAAAAAAAACTTTGGAAATCTTTTTCAAAGTGGTTGTAGTATTTTACATTCCCACCGTAAGTAATGTGAGTTCCAGTTATTCCACACCTTCACAAATACTTTGTTTTGGCAGCCTTTTTAATTTTCAGCATGTAGTGAGTATATGTTGGTATCTCATTATGGTTTTAATTTGCATTTTTCTGATGACTAATGATATTTAGCAATTTTTTGTTTATACACTCACAGGCTAGTTATATATCTTCTTTGTGTAGTGTCTGACTCTTGTTCATTTTAAAAGTTGGGTTAATTTTTCTAACTACTAAGTTGAGTTTTTTTAATAATCTGAAGATAAAGTTCTTTGATACATGTATTATGAATATTTTCTCTCAATCTCTTGTTTGCCTCTTCATTTTCTTAACAGTGTCTTTTGAAGAGAAAAGGTTTTAAAGGTTTGAAGCCCAATTTATCAGTTTTTCTTATATGGTTCATGCTTTGTGAAACATTTACCTACCCCGAGAGTTTTCCTTATGCAAAGCTTTTTTTGTGTGTGTGTGTGTTTCCTTCTGAATTTGTTATTCGTTTTTTACATTTAGTTTCATGATTCATTTTGAATTAATATTTGTGTATACCATGAGATAAGTTCTTGCAGCAGTTCAGTTGCTGTGGCACTTTTGTTGAAAATCAATCGACATGGGTGCCTGGGTGGCTCAGCGGGTTAAAGCCTCTGCTTTTGGCTCAGGTCATGATCTCAGGGTCCTGGGGTCGAGCCCCGCATTGGGCTCTCTGCTCAGCGGCGAGCCTGCTTCTTCCTCTTTCCCTCTCTGCCTGCTTCTCTGCCTACTTGTGATCTCTGTCTGTCAAATAAATAAATAAAATCTTTTAAAAAAAGAAAAATCAATTGACATGTATACATATCGGTCTTCTGATCTCTGTTCAGTTTTATTGATCTATGCCATTATCTCACTGTCCACCGCTCTAGCTTTGTAGTAAGTCTTTTTTTTTTTTTTTTTAAGGAGCAGTGTGTTTGTTATAACCCCATTGTTCTGAGAAAACATTTTATAGAAAATACGGGTATGATTAAGTTTTGAAGTCAGCTTATGTAATCTTCTAACTTTGTTCCTCCTTTTCAGGATTTTTTTTTGGCTATGTAACAGACATCCATAGAAAACTTCACCCAACAAGGTTAGAATATACATATACATTCTTCTCAGGCTTATAAGGGTCATTCTATAGGCTAGCTCACACGTTAGGCCATAATGAAGTCTCAGTAAATTAAGGGATACTAAAATCACGCTAAATATGTTTCTTGACCTCAGTGGAATAAAATTCACAAATTATGTGTGAATCAAACAGTACACTCCTAAGTAACCAGTGGGTCAAAGAAATTACAAGAGAATTGGGGGATGAAGAAGTTAGAGAGGAAGATTAGAAGAAATTTAAGATGAATAAAAATGAAAACATAGTATGTCAAAACTTACTGGATGAAGCTACAGCCATGCTCAAGAAAATGTATAGCTAGGTGCCCCTGCATTAAGGGGCACCTAGATGGCTCAGTTGGTTAAATATTTTTTTGTTTTACTCTTGGTTTCAGCTTGGTTTCAGCTCAGGTCACAATCTCTGGGTAGAGCTCCCCATGTAGAGCTCTATGCTCAGGGCAGAGTCTGCATGAGATTCTTTCCTCTCATTCTCTCTCTCTCTAAGATATATAAATAAATAAACAAATAAAATCTTTAATACTACATTAAAAATGAAGTATAAAGTAAACTTATAGCAAACAGAAGGTCAGAAATCATAAAGATTAGAGAAGACAAACATGAAATCGAGAATAGAAAAACAACAGAGAAAACCAGTGAAATCAAAAGTTGGTTCTTTGAAAATGTCAATAATATTGACAAACTTCTACTAGATTGATGGGGAAAAAGAGAAGACTCAAATTATAGAAATAAATCAGATAATAAGGGAATGCTGTGAAAAATTATATGCCAGCAAATTACATAACCTAGATTAAATGGAAAATTCCTAAAAAGATACAAACTACCAAAATTGACTCAAGGGGAAATAGAAAATCTGAATGGATTTGTAACAGGTAAAGAGATTGAATCCATAATCACAAAACTTTCCACAAAGAAAAGCCCTAGACAGAAGGTAGAGGGAACATTTTCCAACTCACTCTATGAGGTCAATACTACCCCATTACCAAACTAGATAAATGTATCACAAGAAAAGAATATTACAAACCCATGTCACTTACATGTATATAGATATACATGTCCTCAGGAAACTGGGAGCAAACTGAATTCAGCAATATATTAAAAAGATTATACATTATGACAAAGCAGATTTTTTCCTGGGATGCAAAGCTAGTTTAATATATGAAAATCAGTCAGTGTAATATACCATATTGATGGAATAAAGGACAAAAAAACCATATGGTCATCATAATAGGTATAGATACAGCATTTGATAAAGTTCAGCACCCCTTCCTAATAAAAATATTCAAACTAGGAATTGAAGGGAACCTCCTCAAGCTGATAAAGTAAAGAGCATCTACAAAATATCTACAGTTGGCCTCATATTAATGGTGAAAGATGGAAAGAAAGCTTTCCCCCTAAGATCAGGGACAAGACAAAGATGTTCATTGTTCTTCCTATTCAACATTGTACTGGAGGTTCTAGGCAGGACAATTAGACCAAAAAAAAAAAAAAAAAAAAAAAGTTTTTTTAATGAAAAAAAAGAAAAGACAGCAGATTGAAAGTAAGTAAAACTATTCTCTTTTTCAAGGTGACACAATCTTGTGTATGGACAATTCTAAGGAATCCACTAAAAATCTACTGAAGCTCTAATATGAGTTCAGCCAGGATATATAAGATCACTGTATACATAGCAGTTGTATTTCAACACACTGTCAGTGAACAATCTGAAATTAAGGAAACAGTTCCATTCACAAAGAATAAATACTGAAGAATAAACTTAACAAAAGTTTAAGACTTCTTTTTTTTTTTTTTAAAGTTTAAGACTTCTAATTGAAAACTATAACTTCATCAAAAGAAATCAAAGATCTAAATAAATGAAAAGACATTGTGCATGCATGGATTAGAAGAGTTAATACTAGTAAGCTGAGATAGATACTCCTTACATGATCTACAGATTCTATGCAATTCCTATCAGAGTCCAAAACTGGCTTGCTTTTTTTCTTTCTTCTTCTTGACAGGTTGGTACTAAAATTTACGTGGATATAAGTGACTCCAAATAGTCAAAACAATATTGAAAAAGAACAAAGTTGGAAGACTCCTACTTAGCAATATCAAAACTTAATACATGCCTACAGTAATCAAGACTGTGCAGTACTAGCATACGAATTAAACACTGCCTCACAGCATATACAAACCTTAGTTCAGAGTTGATCGAAGATCTAAAGAACTATGAATGTCTCAGGAGAAACCAGGTATAGATCTTCATAACCACAGATTAAACAGTGTTTTCTTAGTATGACACTAAAAACACAAGTGATAAAAGGAAATATTTAATTGAACTTCATCAAAATTAAAGTCTTTTGTGCCTCAAAAGACGTCTTGCCAAGAAAATGAAAAGGCAGCCCACAGCTGGGAGAAAATTATATATCTGATAAGGAATTTTTACTTAGAATATATAAAGAACTCAGTAGAAAGATAGCCTAGTGGGTACCTGGCTGGCTTTGTTGGTGGAGTGTGCAATTCTTGGTCTTGGGGTTGTGAGCTCAATCCCTACTTTGGGTGTGGAGATTACTTGAAAAAATCAATAATTTTTTTAAGAAGTCCAATTTTTAAATGGGCAAAGGACTTGAGTAGAAAATCCTCTGAAGAAATTATACAAATGGCTAATAAGCACATGAAAAGATTTTCAGTATTATTAGTCATTAGGGAAATGTAGATCAAAACTACTATGAGATATCCCTTCATACACATTAGAATGGCTAAAACAATAAATAACAGGGGTTGGAGGAGGATATGTAGCAGTTGAAAAACTCTTATACTTCTGGTAGGATTGTAGTGTAGCCACTTTGGAAAACATTTTTGCAGTTCTTCAAAGTATAGAATTGCTGTATTACCCAGCAATTTGACTGCTAGATATATATCCAGGAGATATGAAAGCACAAGTACACAGGTGTTCTTAGTCACATTATTTGTAGTAGGCAAAATGTGGAAACAACCCAGTGTCCATCAATTGATGAATGGATAAGTGTGTTATATTCATACAGTGGAATATTATTCAATAATAAAAATACTGATATGTGCTACACCCTGGATGAATCACAAAAACATTATGCTGAGAAACCAGACAAAAAAGTTCATGTACATGATTCCATTTATATGAAATGTCCAGGCAGTCAAATTCACAGATACAGAAAGTAGATTAGAGGTCGCCAAGAGTTGTGGAGAAGTACAGAGAATGATTGATAAAGGGTGTGTGGTTTCTTTTTATGATAATGAAATGTTGTAAAGTTAGGTAATAGTGATGGTTGCACAACTCTGAATGTACTAAAAATGAACTGAATTTACCCTTTATAGAAGTGAATTTTATGGTATGTGCAATCTCTGAATAAAACTGTTATTAAAAGAAAAAAAGGTAAAGTACACCTAATATTAGCACAAATTACATAATGAAGGCATTTTCAGAAGGAAAATTATATGTAATAAGAATAATGTGGAGTTCTGGTATTTAGATTCTAAGTTGTTGGGTTGGGTTTTTTTTTTTGTGTCAGGGCAATGTTGTTAAGTTTCAGATTCATAAGCTGTGAGTCTTTGAGAAAAAAAAAAATCACTTAAGAAATGTCATCTTTTCTGGGAAATTCCTCTAATACTCCAGGGCAGAACCAGTTGGTGTTTCTAGTGATCACAAACAATGTAACCCATACTTAAAGGCTAAGAAAAGATTGAAAAACAAATTGTAGCCAACACTGTTCTAAAGTGGAGTATCTTTTAGTGGGATAAAATATGTATCTAGAATTCTATGTCCCTGTGCAGCTAAGTCGTCCTCTTCAGTCTGCATCCATCCCAGGAGGTGTTCTCTTCTCAATATGCAATCAAGGGCCTTTTAATGGCTTTCTGCCATAAAAATTCCGGGTTCAGGAGTAGTAATAGGATTTAAAATGGAAAATACAGAGAGATCACAACCTGTAGAAAAGGAAAATAAACACTGATGACTGCCTACTTTGTGATACAAACTGTGCTTTTGTTAATGTTTATTCTCATTTAATTCTCAGAACCATTTTTAAGGTAATTTAATATCTACTTTTGAAAGGTGCTATTATTTATGAATAAGATAAAAACAACGGGTGAGACAAGATCAATGAGAAAAATGATAAGCTCTGTTTTGAATATGTTAAGAGACTTGGGGTTTCTTGGGGAGTGATACAGGAGGCACTTCAGCTCAGGAGAGAGTGTTGAGCTTAAGTTTTAAGCTGCTCAAATTCCCAAGGGTGTTGGTTTTTCAGAATATACCAAAACCTGTTTGTTTACAAATACAGCAGTTTATTTAAAGTATGCTGGCTAAAGGGAGCCATAGTTGAAGGGATGATTCAAGTCTGGCGTCTGAAATTTACATCAGCTGCCTTTCCTCCTCAGAAACTAAGCTTCCTTATGCATACTTTCCCTGTCCCCATCACACATTTTACTTTTTATGGATAGCATCTTAATTTGTTTTAATTGTACACAGACTGATCAGCTGGAGTAGATAGTTGCTTTAATTTTTAACTAATTTTGTATTTTGGGAGGGGCTTATTCTTGAAGTCTTCAGATATTAGCAGTACTGTTTTAACAGCTTATCAACCAAAAGTAATGGTTCATTAATCAAGATTGCGTGGTATTGGCATAAGGATAGGCATACAAATCAATGGAATAGAACTGAGAGTCTAGAAATAACTTTTACATTTACAGTAAATTGATTTTCAAGGGTACCAAAGCAATTCAACAGTAAAAAAGTCTTTTCAACAAATGGTGTTGGAACAACTGAACTGGATATTCTGATGCAAAGGAATGAAGTTGGACCCCTACATTATTACACTATAAAATTAACTCAAAATGGGTCAAAGACCTAAATGTAAATGTAAGAGCTCATCCATAAAAAACTGTAGGAGGAGGGGCGCCTGGGTGGCTCAGTGGGATAAGCCGCTGCCTTCGGCTCAGGTCATGATCTCAGGGTCCTGGGATCGAGTCCCACATCGGGCTCTCTGCTCAGCGGGGAGCCTGCTTCCTCCTCTCTCTCTCTGCCTGCCTCTCTGCCTGCTTGTGATTTCTCTCTGTCAAATAAATAAATAAAATCTTTAAAAAAAAAAAAAACTGTAGGAGGAAAAAAAAAATCTGTTCAAATCTTGTTGGTCTTGTATTAGTTAGTAGCTCTTAGCAACAACATCAAAAGCAAAAGCAATCACATAAAATGGATAAATTGAACTTCATTAAAGTTAAAAATCTTTGTGTTTCAAAAGACAACATCAAGAAAACAAAAAGAAACCCACAGAATGGAGGAAAATATTTGCAAATCCTACTGATAAGGGACTTATATGTAGAATATATGAAAGACTCTTAAAAAACTCAATAATAGGGGTACCTAGGTGGCTTAGTCAGTTAAGCATCCAACTCTTTATTTCAGCTCAGGTCATGATATCAAGGTCCTGGGATGGACCTCTGTGTCAGGCTCCCTGCTTGTACTCATGCACACGTGCTCGTCTCTCTCTCTCTCAAATAAGTAAATAAATCTTAAAAAAACAAAAACAAAATCCTCGATAATTGAAAGCCCAATTCAGAAATGAACAAAGTACTTAAGTAGACATTTCTCCAAAGAATATATATAAATGGCCAATAAGCATGTGGAAAAATGCCAAGTATCATTGATCATAGGGAAATATGAATCAAAACCACAATGAGTTACCATTTCACAAAATGGATTTCACAAAAATACTAGGATGGCTAAATAATAAAAACAGATATTAATAAGTGTTGGTGAGGATGTAGTGAAATTGAAACTCTTGGTAGGGTTATAAAATGGTGTAGCCACTTGGGAAAACAGTTTGGCAGTCTCAGAAGGTTAAACATTAAGTTACCAGATGGCCCACTAATTCCAAGTCATATGCCCAAAAGAAATAAAAGCATATGTTCCCATAAAAATTTATTCATAGTAGACAAAGAGTAGAAGGAATCCAAATGTCTATCAGCTGATGAATAGATAAATAATATGTGGCATATCTTTAAAAGGGAGTATTATTCAGCAGTAAAAAGGAATGAAAGCTAATTAAAAAGCTAACATGGATAGGGATGCCTGACTGGCTCTGTTGGTTAAGCATCTGCGTTTGGCTCAGGTCATGATCCCAGGGTCCTGGGATTGAGCCCCACATTGGGCTCTTTGCTCAGTGGGGAACCTGCTTCTCCCTTTGCCTGCTGCTCCCCCTGCTTGTTCTCTCTCTCTCACTTTCTGACAAATAAAATCTTTAAAAAAAAAAAAAAGCTAACACAGATAAACCTTGAAAACGTTACGCTGAGCAAGAGAAACCAATCATAGAAAACACATACTGTATGATTCAATCTATATGACTATCCAGAAGAGGCAAATCTATAGCCAAAAAGTAGATTAATGATTGTGTAGAATTGGGGTGGGAAGGAGGGTAGAATGGGGGGGGGGGTGACTACTGCAGGATACAAGGATTCTTTCTATAGTGATGAAAATAACTCAATCTGATTTTGGTGATGGTCACACAACTCTGTACTAAAAGCTATTGTATACTTCAAATGGGTGAAACATATGGTGTGTAAATTATATCTCAAAGCTGTTATGATACAAAAAAGAGTAGTGGTTCCATGATACATTGACTAATTACAACTAGACTATATACAGGTAGAAAAACCAATATACTATACCATTTTAAACACTAGATATAAATATTTCTCTGTATTTAAAGATTATATGTTTCCTGTTATGTGTATTTTGTCTGTGACTCTACTGAAAAGTTACTCTTTAATATATTTCAGAATTCATCAAGAAACAAATCCAGATGATTCAGTTATTATGTGTAGTTGTTAATTGAAGCCACAGAAATATATGTGACATGCTAGGTAGAGTGAGTAAATGAATAGGCCTACAGGGTTGTAGCCAGAACATAGGGAAGAACAACATAGATGAGTGGAGGAAGAAGATCATAGAGGATGGTATGGAAGATAAGGAGGTGAGAATGAATGGTTAACTGTTTTTCTGCAGAGATGCCACATAAGGATTGTGTTCCATGAATAGAAGGTTGCTGATGATCTTGGCAATAGCAGTGTCTGTAGAACTTTGGTTGAGAGTGGGCTAAGTGAATGGAAGTGAAGACAGTATAGACCACTCTTTCAAGAATTTAGCTAAGGAGAAGAAAATGTAGGGTAAGGAAAGGCTTTTAAAAAAATAAGATGAAGGAGACATGGGGTTACTTTATGATGATGGGAAATAGAGGTTGAAACATGAAGAGAGGCAATAATTGATGAAGTAAAGCCCCTAGGAAGATTAGAACAAAGACAGACATCTCTTGCTCTGTCATTTGTGATAGGATAAAAGGTGACAAGGTTGTCAGGGAATGCGGGTTATTAGGGATGGAATTGGGGAGGAGATTTGGATGTGCATGATGGGAAGTTGAGGGACTTGCTATTGATGGTTTCTGTTTTCTTCAATAGGAGACCTGGTCTTCTGTTAAAAAGGAGAATATAGAGAAAGGGGTTTGAAAGCAGTAGTTTTTGTTTTTTTTTTTTTAAAGATTTTATTTATTTATTTGACAGAGAGAAATCACAAGTAGATGGATGGAGAGGCAGGCAGAGAGAGAGAGAGAGAGAGAGGGAAGCAGGCTCCCTGCTGAGCAGAGAGCCCGATGCGGGACTCGATCCCAGGACCCTGAGATCATGACCTGAGCCGAAGGCAGCGGCTTAACCCACTGAGCCACCCAGGCACCCCGAAAGCAGTAGTTTTTTGTGCATAATCGAAGACAACCTGGAAAGATTTCTGAAAAGCTTTGAGATCTTAATTGAGATTAGAGACCTAGAATTGGTAATACCCATAATGGAGGGAGGTTGAGTCTTTTTTTTTTTTTTTCTCTCTCTCAAAAGCACTTAGCAGCCTAGCTTTTAGAGTGAGAATTGAAGTGACCCAAGGTGAGCTTTTTGCCAGGGCAATAAGCTAGAATCACAGGGGCCAAAACTGTGTTAAGTATGAAGTATGTAAGAAGGAAGCGAAAACAAGAGAGGATTGATAAATTGGAAGAAATTGAAGGAGTTAGAGATTAAGGTAATCTTTCTGGATCTAGGTCAATCTTTTGAATGGCTAATTAGTGGGAAATTGTTCAATGCCTTAATTGGCTCTAGGGAGAGTTTTGCTGCTAGGGTCAGAGATTTTTCAAATTGGAGAACACTGTACAGGGTTTTAAATTCATCATATTAAAATGTTGAGCATTTCATAGTTTTTGAATGAAGTGTAAAACATCTAGAAATTATCCTAACTGGACAGGCAGCTCTGTGGCTAGTTCTTGATTGTTACAGAATCTTGAGTCATGGCGAAACTGAAATTTAGGAAAAAAGAAGAGCCTCGGTATGCCCCTGACCAGCCTTTTAAACTGGATTATTTGAAGGTTGTTGAAGGTACCAGGGATATTGTCAAGGCTTGGTTTGGGGAGGAAAATTGAGCTAGCTGCTAGAGTCTTCAGTGAATATGAGGGAGATGGTGACAGAAGTGAGAATGGACACAGGAGGATATGTGGCTAAATGATAGAAGCCTTTTCCACAACTGGGTAGAAGCAGTGGTTTTGCAATGGTATAGAGATAGATAAGATGTTGACCTTGATACATGTAGAATATGGGAGCATTAACAATGATGATGAAGATAACTAACATTTATTGAGGGCTTACTATGCCAGACATTGCCCCTGTAATTCACATTTAGCATGAATTTGATGTATTTGTTTCAGTAACTCTAGGTATTGTTATTTTATTTTATGTTTTACATATGTTTTATGTAAAATATGTTTATTTTATGGGTAAAGAAACTGAGATATGCCAGTGGTATTCCTAAAATATCATAAAGTTTGCATGTGAGGGAGCTAGGATTTAAACCTGCTGACTCCTAAGCAGGGTTTCTAACCACCATGTTGTGCCAGCAGCAGTGCACTAAGGTAATTTGTCTAATATATATGTATTCTATGTGCATTGAGATTTACAGTATCTTAGAGGAAAATTGTTCAGTAGAATTTTTTGATGCTTTCTGATTGGTGATTGTGTTGTTAAATGTTTTATGGACATATCCTAGAGTTGTACCCTAGAATTGTGATTCTTAATAATGTGGGTCCTGGACTAGTAATATCAACCTGAGATCTTGTTTGAAACAAATTCTTTTCTTTCTTTTCTTTTTTTTTTTTTTTTAAGATTTTGTTTATTTATTTATTTGACAGGCAGAGATCACAAGTAGGCAGAGAGGCAGGCAGAAAGAGAGAGAGGAGGAAGCAGGCTCCCCGTGGAGGAGAGAGCCCGATGTGGGGCTCGATCCTAGGACCCCAGGATCATGACCTGAGCCAAAGACAGAGGCTTTAACCCACTGAGCCACTCAGGCGCCCCCGAAACAAATTCTTAACCCTTACTCTGGACCTGCTGCTCAAGAAATTCTGGGAATGGAGCCCAGCAGTCTTAAAACAAATCAGGTCAATTCCAATGCAGGCTAAAGTTGGAGAACTAACCCAGAGCAAAGTGTAGTAGGAGAGGGTGAATCAGAGTTTGAATTAGATGCTTAGAGTAGTATTGAGATTGTAAGCGTTTTTCGGATCATATTCTGTGAATTGAAATCTGATGGGGAATTATTAGCATTAGTTTATACTTTTCATGGCTGTAGTTTGGTATGTTGATGCTAGACTCAAGTCAGATGAGAGGGAGGATGTCAGTGGATCACAACTATTGACAACTCAAAATGCATATTAGTACACATCAGCAGTATTATTTTCTTTCCGTTAAACATTTAAAAATTATGTAATATTTGATATACAAAAATAGGTAATGTCCATATAAGTTTTGAAGCAGTAAGAAAACAGACATTCATGAATCTAATCAATTTAAGAACTAGGACAAAAACGCCTATGTTTTTTATCACACTCCTAGGTCCCTACCAGAAATAATTCACTGTCACAAATATGTGTAAGTCATTACTTTGCTTTTCTAGATTTATCATACATGTCTGTATCCCAAAATAATAGATAGTGTTTAGTTTTGCTTGTTTGTTTTATAAAAATAATATGAAATACTCATATTTATGAAAAAGGGTGGGGTTTTTTTGTACTTTGTTCATGTAATGTTACATCTCTGGATTTGTTCATGTAGCTATAGTTCATTTCTCCTAGTTGCTGAGTTGTACCTCACAATTAATTTATTCCCTCTTGGTAAATATTTGGGTTGTTTTCAATATTTTTTGTTTTTTGCTATCACAAACTGATAATAGTGTCAGAACCACTTGTATGTGTCTCATGGTGCATATATGCAAGAGTTCCTGTAGAATTATACTGTGGTGTAGAATTATGTGCCCTTGGTGTTTTTCAGCCTTACCAGATTTTTGCCAAATTGTTTCCCAAAAATGATTGTACTAACAAACCCTTTCTCAGTTGCTCTGCATCTTTATGAACACTTGGTGATATTATACTTATTAATATTTGTCAGTCTTAAGTACAAGATGGTATCTCACTGTGAATTCTTAATTTATTCTTTGATTAATAAGGTTGGCTGCATTTTCATGTTGGCCACTTTCTTGTCTTTCTCTTGTTTTTTCTGTTTTCTTATTGATGTGTGAATACTGTGTATATTCTGGGTATTTATTCACTATTTGTGTTCCAAATATCCTTCCAGTTTGGCTTGTCTTTTCACATTCTTTGTAGCATCTTTCAAAGAACAGAAATTCTAAGTATTAACAGCGTTCTTTTGGTTTTAGCATTTTTTATGTCCTCCTTAAGAAATCTTTGTCACTCAGGGATCATAAAGATAATTTTCTTTAATAATTTAAAGTGTTGCTTTTATAAGTGTTCAAACAATCTGGAATAGATTTTTCTGGATGGTGATATAGTAGGAATCCAGTTTCATCCCCCACTGCCCCCCGCCGTGGATAATTATTTGGCCTAGCACCATTTACTGAATAGTCTATTTTTCCTAGTGTTCTGCTGTGCCATCTCCATCATATCAAATTCCCATATGTGTTTGGATTTTGGGGGGGGCAGTTCTTTTCTATTGGTAAATTTAATTTTCTTCTTTAATGTGTATATACTTTTTACATGCCTTTAAAATTTCTCAATTTTTAAAATTATAGCTAAACATGGTTAGTAATTTACCATTAAATATCCAGTCAGTGTTAAAATTTCCCCAGCTGTCTTTTGTATGTAATTAACATGTGTTTGGATTAGTATCCAAATAAAGTCCACTTACTGTGACTGGTTGATGCATTTCTTAAATTTTTTAGATCTGTAGGCTCCTACTCTGTTTGCCAGACCACCCCTTTTTTGCTTTGTTGCCTGTTGCTAGAGAAATGGGGTTATTCTGTATTTGACTTTTTGTAACCCAGTGATGTTTAGTATGTCTTTCTGTTCTCTATATTTCCTATAAATTGGATACAGGGGCTTGATTTGGTTTATTTGCCATGATTGACTTATAGATGGTATTATATACTTTTTTTTTAAAAAAAGATTTTATTTGTTTGTCAGAGAGAGACAAGCAAGGGGATTTGCAGGCAGAGGGAGAAGCAGAGCCCCTGCCAAGCAGGAGCCAGATGCTCATGACTTGAACCAAAGGCAGACACTTAACCAACTGAGCCATGCAGGTGTCCCAACTTTTTAAAAAAACATTTTATTGAGATACATTTCACATACCATATAATTCACTCATTTAATGTGTATTCAATGGAGTTTTTAGTATATTCAGAGTTGCACAACCATCACCACAGTCAATTTTAGAATATTTTCATCACCACAAAAAGAAATGTTGGGTGTCTGGGTAGCTCAGCCATTCTGCCTTCAGCTCTGGTCATGATCTCAGGGTCCTGGGATCAAGCCCTGTGTCTGGCTCACTGCCCAGCATGGAGTCTTCTCCTTACACCCCAGCCCACTTGCGTGTGCACTGCACATGCTCCCCCCCCCCCCCCCCCGAATGAATAAAGTCATGAAAGAAACATTATGCCCTTTGGTAGTCCCTCCTCATTTCCCTATCCTCCCTAAACAGCCACATTCCCCAGACCTAAGCAACAATGAATCTACTTTCTATCCATAGATTTGTCCTTTCAGGGCATTCATATAAGTTGAACCATATAATATGCGGGTTTTTGTGACTGGCTTCTTGCACTTAGCATAATGTTTTCAAGGTTTTTGCATGTTATTAGTATGTGTCAGTATTTCCTTCCTTTTTACTGCTGAATGCTGTGCCGTAGTGTGGGTGTATCACATTGTATTTATCCATCAGTTGATGAAAGTTTCGGTTGTTTACTCTTTTTGGCTATCATGGACAGCATTGCGGTGAACATTCGTGTATAAGTTTGTGTGCAGACATATGTTTTCCTATCTCTTGGGTATTTACCTAGGAGTAGAAATCCTATCAAATGTTGATTTGATGTTTAACCTTTTGAGGAACTGCCAAACTGTTCCAAAGTGGCCGTGCCATTTTACGATCTCAACTGGCAGTATATGAGTTTCAATTTCTCCACATCCTCAGCAGTAGTCACCTGTCTGCTTATTTTATCTGTCCTAGTAAGTGTTTGATTATAGTTCTGATTTGCATTTCTCTGACAGCTAATTTTGTTGAGCATCTTTTCATGTGCTTATGCACCATTTGTTTATCATCTTTGGAGAACTATCAGTTCAGATCCTTTGCCCATTTTTAAAATTGTGTTGTCTTCTTATGGAATCAAAAGAGTCCATTATGTTATCCTAGATAAAATTCCCTTATCATGTATGTGATTTGCATATCTTTTCTCCTGTGAGATGGCTTTTTAGTTTCTTGGGTATTATGTATTTCTACTAGGTGGTACATATTGTCATGTTCTCTCTTTTTGTGATACTAGCAAGCCTTGATGATCATTGCCTAGATCCATTAATTTATTAACTGTTGTAAAGTGGTGGTATTTGAATTCTATCATTCCTTTTTTTTTTTTTTTTAGAATTCTGAGTTTGAAGTTAATATTTCAGCACATTGAAGGTATGATTTCACCGTTTTTGGTTTCCATTGCTTTTCAGAAGCTAGTTTTGTCATATATTCCTTGAAACATGGATGCCCAGTTGGTGGCAGTCTTAGAGTATCAGCGCAATACTCTTTAGGTTTTGTTTTGGTTTTTGCTTTTCGGGCTTTTGTTTGTTTGTTTGTTTTGTCCCAGAGATATCGTTTTCAGTTTTCTAGCTCTATAGCCTTTTGAAAAGGGAATTTTGTATCCTTTTATGCTCTCCTACCTCCTTCCTCCTAAATAAAATGTATACATTTGCTTCAGTTGGTATACTTAGAAAAACAGAGTTCCTAGCCCAGGGAACAGTATATAAATACCCATACTACAGAGGATTTTTAAAGGAACAGGTTTATTGAGATACTGTTTGTATATCATATAATTCACTCATTGTTAGTGTAAAGTTTGATATTTAATAAGTTTTTACAATTGTGTTGCCATCCCCTCGGTCCAGTTTTAGAACACTTCCATCACCCCAAACCCTGTCCTTTTCTGAAATTATTTATTTATTATTATAAAGATTCTCAACCTGCAGTTGACATAGGCTTCTCCCCCCCCCCCCCCATTTAAGATTTTATTTTTAAGTGATCTCCACAGCCAACATAGGGCTCAAACTTACAACCGGAGATCAAGAGCCACATGCTTCACAGACTGTGCCAGGCTTTTCATAGCTTTAGAATCACCTGAAATTGCATGTCAACAATATGTTGTATAGGTCCTGTGTTTTGAAAAAGCAAAATTTTAGTAAAGTGACAGTTATGAATTACTGTCAAAGCCAAAACCATTGAGTGTATCTTGTTAAAGCGAGTCCAAATTGTTCCTGTGACTAAAAAGGTTTAGGAAAGAAAAAGATTGGCGATATGCTGTTTAAAAAATTAAAATAAATTAAAATTACAATTTCATAATAAAGTTATAGACCTGTAAAATATAGACATTTATAAGGCCCATCTGTAGTGAATATAATCAATAGAGAAATTTTTAAAAGTCTGTTTTCAGACTCTTGTGTTTTAAAGATAATCTGTTTTTCTCTGGCTGCTTTCAGGATTTTTTACTTTTATTTTTGTTTTTTCCTTTTGTGTCTTGCAGTTTTACTGTGATTTCTTTTTATTTTCCTGCTTAATGTTGTTTTGCTTCTTAAATCTGTGGTTCAGTGTTTTTCATCAATTCTGGAAAGTTCTCAGCCAATGTCTCTTCAGATATTTTTTCTGTGCAATGTCTCTGCTATCTTTGTGAACCCAAATAAGCCCTGTTTTGTAACGTTTTACTTTACCTCTATGTTTCTTACCCTTTCTTCTGTAATTATAAAATTTGTGCTTCTTATATTTCATTATTGATTGTTTCTTCTTACTTGCCTTACGGTTCACTGAATCTCTGTTAAACTCCATCAAATCTACTTATAAAACCTATCGAGTTCTTAATTTTGGTTGTAGTCCTGTATTTCAACAATTATTTTTCATATCTCAAAGTTCTGTTTGGTCCTTTTTTTTTTTCGTTCTCCTTCCAGATCTGGCTCTTTCTTTTGTTTCTTTTCTTCCTTCTTTTTACAGTAATCTCTACACCCAGTGTAGGGCTCAGACTCCCAACCCCAAGATCAGGAGTTACACGCTTCATTGACGGAGCCAGCCACGTACCCCTAAATCTGGTCATTTCTGATAATTTCTAATGGCTTGCTTATAATTTCATTTTTTTTAAATATTTTATTTATTTATTTGACAGACAGAGATCACAAGTAGGCAGAGAGGCAGACAGAGAGAGAGGAGGAAGCAGGCTCCCTTGTCGAGCAGAGAGCCCAATGCGGGGCTCGATCCCAGGACCCTGGGAATATGACCTGAGCCGAAGGCAGGGCTTTAACCCACTGAGCCACCCAGGTGCCCCTATAATTTCATTTTTCTGTTCCTTGAATATTTGTTGTAATTATTTTATATTTTGTAATTTAATTTTAGTGTTCTGATTCCAAGGAGGGTGGACCTGTAATCCTAGTTGTTGTCATTGAATCTATGGTTATGCTCTCTCTCTCTCTTTTTTTTTTTTTTAATTTTATTTATTTATTTGACAGGCAGAGATCACAAGTAGGCAGAGAGGCAGGCAGAGAGAGAGCGAAGAGGAGGCAGGCTCCCTGCCGAGCAGAGAGCCCGATGCAGGCCTCCATCCCAGGACTCTGGGATCATGACCTGAGCCGAAGGCAGCAGCCTTAACCCGCTGAGCTACCCAGGTGCCCCCCCCTCTCTCTTTTTTAAAGATTTTATTTATTTGAGAGACAGAGATAGCGAGGTGGAGCTTGAACAGGAGAGAGGGTGAAGGAGTCTCCCCACTGAGCATGGAGCCTGAAGTGGGGCTCTATCCCAGGATCCTGGGATAATGATCTTAGCTGAAGCCAGATGCTTAACCGACTGAGCCACCCAGGAGCCCCATGACTCTTTTTTTTTTTAAGATTATTTATTTATTTATTTGACAGACAGAGATCACAAGTAGGCAGAGAGGCAGGCAGAGGTGGGCAGGGGAAGGAAGCAGGCTCATGACCTGAGCTGAAGGCAGAGGCTTTAACCCACTGAGCCACCCAGGTGCCCAGCCCCATTACTCTTTAGTGGTTTATTTCTCGTATATTTGGTGACTTTTCCTTAATCTTGAGAACCTGATGGAACTGCTTTTTAGCAGAAAAGGTTTGCATCTGTTGAGGCATTTTGGCCATCTTGAGAGTTTGGGCTAAATGAGAAGTTCAGGGTGTTTTGTTTTGTTTTTTTAAACATTTTATTTATTTATATGACAGACAGAGATCACAAGTAAGCAGAGAGGCAGGCAGAGAGAGGGGAAAGAAGGCTCCCTGCTGAGCAGAGAGACGGATGCGATGCGGGGCTTGATCCCAGGCCCCTGAGATCATGACCTAAGCAGAAGGCAGAGGCTTAACCCACTGAGCCCCTCAGGCACCCCAAGTTTAGTTTTTTAACCTGGACTTAATTTTCTATTCCCAGTGTGAATAGATTATTAACCTCATACTTTCCCTTTCACATATTTGCTTTTGACAACTTGCTCCATGGTGAACTTTACTGACTTTACTGACTTTTGACAACTTGCCCCATGGTGAACTTTACTGACTTTACTGACTCCTTTACCTCCTTAGTATTTATGTGAGCTTAGCAATGCATTTAAAACGTATTTCTTCTGTTATTGCTTGGATCCATTTTAATGAAACAGAAGACTTCTCAGAAGTATGAGGTCTTCCACAAGTGACATCTTTTGTTACTAGAAAGATATATGCATAGTATTTAAAATAAATACCATTATTGCATTTTTCTCTCTCTCTTTCTCACACACACCCACCCACCCCTGATCCTAACAGTAACTTCTTTAAAACTAACAAAGTATCCAGTTGTTCAAATTTCCAGTGATCTCAAGTGTTACATATTTTTGAACAGTTTGTTTGGATCAGTATCCAGATAAAGATCTGTAGCCTTACTCTGAATGAATTTGAAGTCTCTTTTTAAAAGTATAATCTTTTTTTTTTAAATTCAACTAGCCAACATATAGTACATAATTAGTTTCAGATGTAGAGTTGAGTTATTCATTAGTAGCATATAACATCCGGTGTTCATCATATCACATGCCTTCCTTAATGCCACCATCCAGTTACCCCATCCGCTCACCCACCTCCCTCCAGCAACCCTCACTTTCTTCCCTATAGTCTCTTAATCTATAATCTTTTAATCTCACCTTTTTTTTGCCATTTATAGTATCATTTAATGTGTTTATTTGCCCTCTGTATTTTCTGTAAATTGATAGTTGAATCTGGAGGCATTATCAGATTCAGATTATTTTGGGCAGAGGGGACAAGAGTACATCATACGTGATGGTTTTCTCTTCCATCAGGATGGCACATAGTGTGTGATTGTCTCTCACTGTAATGCTGACAGCCAGTGAGGAACATCACCTAAATTTATTATTTACTAGGAGTTGTAAACAGTGATATTCTAGTTCTGCCCTTCCTACTTTATTAGCTGGACTACTATTTTAAACAGAAACTTCCCCTCATTTATTAATTGGTTACGTTACCCTCATGATAAAATTTGTTTAGGTAAAGGCAAAATTTGTGCTTGATTCTCTCCATTTATCAGTTTTGAGAACAATGAGGTGATTCATTAGCACCTTCCAGTGATGACCAATTGGGTTTTTTTTTTCATATTCTGAATTCATGAATTGAATCATATGTATGATTCAGCTCATTGTGTTGTTATTTTTTTTACGGTTTTATTTATTTATTCAAGAGGGGTAGGATGGGAGGAGCAGAGGAATAGGAACAAGCCCACTCTGTGCAGAGCTCAGAGCCTGATGTGGGGCTCGATCTCATCACACTGAGATCATGACATGAGCCAAAATCAAGAGTTAGATGTTCAACTGACTCAGCCATCCCGGTGCCCCCATAGTAATTATTTTTATTGATACTCTGATTGACCATCCTTAACCAATTGGAGCCCCTTCAAGGTAGATTTTGAGTGTTTTTGACAGATCTAGGAATTTTAAGTAGACTGATAGAGGAATGTTTTTAAAATGATATATTCTGCATGTATTGGTATTTCCGATTCAAGTTCAAGACAAAAAGAAGGGTTTTACTAAAGAGCTTCAACCATATATCTCTATCTCCTTTATCCCAGGTTGAAATTCCTTGTTTTCTTTGATCAGGGTTGGTAGAATTAGAATATCATATTACTACTAATTTCATCTCTTCCAAATACATACACAACAGTGTCAGAATAATAATCTATCTCAATACTGTAACCAGTAGTAGGATTACTGAAAATGGTATAGTTTCCTTTGTATTTATCTTGTCTTTAGGGTTGACTGGGAACATACAGATTACTATGTTGAAAGTTATATAGGATAGTGTAACTGTGTCACCAAGTGAATATACGTTTAGATTAATTAATTTTTAAAATTCTTTTAGAAATTGCTTTCTCATACTTTTATGTAATTCATTTTCGTATAGGTCTGAAATCAAAGGCTGCCTGGTTTCCTTTAGCTCTTTACAATGTTTTCTCCCTATTCTTGTATATTTTTCTATGTGATCTGTTTCATTTACTCTTTTTTAGTTTATTTTTGGTATTTTGGAAGGTTCGTATATTTGTTACAGTGGTTAACTTTATTTAGTCCCCCTGTTTTTTAGTCTTTATAGATTCCCTGTTATATGCATTACTGAATTTGATTGTGACCTCTTTTTTCCCTTTTCCCCAGCAACTGATAGGAGGTATATCCTTCTTTAAAAAGTTTTTTTTTTAATTGACCGTTATTTTGAAATATATATTGACATGCAGTTGTGAAACGTAACATGGAAATATCCATTGTACTTTGTACTCAGTTTCCCCAATGGGAACTTCTTGCAACACTCTAGTAAAATATTGATATTTATACAGTCAAAATACAAAGCATTTCTATCACCACAAAGATCTCTTTTATTGCCAGTTTATAGCCGTGCTCCCTCCTTTCCACCCTACCTCTCTTCAACCCCTGACAACTACTAATCTCTTCTCCATTTCTGTAATTTTGTTGCTTTAGGAGTGTTATTTAAATGGAATTGTATGGTATGTAACCTTTTGGGATTAGTTTTTTTTTTTTTTTCTGTTAGTATAATTCTCTGGAGATTCATCCAAATTGTTCCTTGTCTGAGTAGTTCCTTCCTTTTTGCTGCTGGATAATATTCTATGGTGTATATATAGTTTGTTTAAACTGTAAAGGATATCTGGGGTTTTTCCAGGCTTAGGTTTTTATGAATAAGACAGGTATAAATGTTTGTTTACAGATTTTCTGTAAACTTAAGTTTTCATTTCTCTGATACAAAGTTCTAGATGTGTGGTTGCTGAATACTGTGGTGTTTGCATGTTTCATTTTTTTTTTTAAGATTTTATTTATTTATTTGACAGACAGAGATCACACAAAGGCAGAGAGGCAGGCAGAGAGAGAGGAAGGGAAGCAGGCTCACCGCTGAACAGAGAGCCTGATGTGGGGCTTGATCCCAGGACCCCCCGGGATCATGACCTGAGCCGAAGGCAGAGGCTTTAACCCACTGAGCCACCCAGCCGCCCCTGCATGTTTCATTTTTTAAGAAACTGTTTTCCTGATGGCTGTACCATTTTACAATCCCACTAACAATGCACGAGCTTCTACATATCCTCATAAACATTTGGTGTTGTCACAATTATTTATTTTAGCTGTTCTGATAGATGTGTAGTAATATCTCATTGTGGTTTTAATTTGTATTTCCCTAATGGCTAATAATACTGAACATCTTTTTTCTTGTGCTTATTTGCCATCTGTATATCCTCTTTAAGATATACACTTCATTTCTTTTGCTTATTTTCTAATTTAATTAACTTTTTCTTGGGCTTTGAGAGTTCTCTATATATTCCAGATACTAGTCCTTTATTGCATATGTAGTTTGCAAATATTTTTTTCTATCTCTAGCTTGTCTTTTCATCCCCTTCCCATGGGGCCTTTCTCAGAGCAATGTTTTTTAATTTTGATGAGATCCAACTTACCAGTTACTTCTTTTTCTTTTTCTTTCTTTTTTAAGATTTTATTTATTTGTTTATCAGAGAGAGCACAGGCACGCAGAGTGGCAGGCAGAGGCAGAGAGAGAAGCAGGCTCCTCACTGAGCAAGGAGCCCGATGCGGGAATCGATCCCAGGACCCCGACCTGATTCGAAGGCAGTGGCTCAACCGACTGAGCCATCCAGACTCCCCCATTTCTTTCATGCGTTATGCTTTTAAGGTCAAATTTAAGAACTCTTTGCCTAGCTCCAGAACCCAGAGATTTTTTTTCTAAATGCTTTATAGTTTTACACTTAAATGTGATACATTTTATATTAATTTTTGTGTAAAATATGAGACTTAAATTGAGATTTCATACATTTTGTCCAGCAGTGTCTACCTGTTCTAGCAACATTTGTTGAAAAGCCTCTTTCCTTTATTGAACTGCTTTTACCCTTTGTCAGAAATCAGTTTGAGCATATTTGTATAGGTCTCTCTTTTTTTTTTTTCATTCTGTTCTGTTAATGCACCAGTATCACACAGTGTTTATTATTATAGCTCTGTAATCTTGAAATTTGATAGACTGGTCCCTCCCACTTTATTCTTCTTTTTCAAAAATTGTTTTAGCTCTTCTAATTACTTTGCCTTTCTAATATAAATTTTAGAATATTATTTTCTGTATCTACAAAGAATGCTGCTGGGATTTTGAGAGGAATTGTGTTAAATCTGTGTATTATTGTGGGGAGAATTGACATATTTATACCATGTTGAGTGTACCAATCCATGAACACAGTGTATCTCTCAATTTTTTTTTATCTTTCATCATTTTGGATTCTTTCATCAGTGTTGTGTAGTTTTCAACATGTATGTCCTGTGCATGTATTGTTAAGTTCATACGTAAGTATTTTTTGAGAGATTATAAATGCTACAAGGTGTATTTTTAATTTTGGTACCCATGTATTCATTGCTAGTATATAGACATACAATTGATACTTGTATTTTTATGTTGTGTCCTATGACCTTGTTGAACTGACTTCTTATATCTACCTAATAAATCACTGGAGGGGTTTTTTTTTGTTGTTGTTTGTTTGTTTTTTTGACTAATGTCCAGAGGCATTTTTCTTTTTTTCTATCTTTTTTTTTTCTTTTTGGAAATTCATTCATTTTTTCGGATATATTTTGGTATTGGTTTCTCTCAGTTAATGTCCCAGGAATCAGTGCACTCTTTCAATATTTCATTTAAAGACTTCTAGTTGTAGGACTTTTTTCTCTCTAATTATAGTTTTTGGTATTTGCTTTATTTCATTGCTTTGGTTTTATTCTTTGACGTGTTCTTATTGTATGGATGTAACATCTTTGCTTAGCTTTATTGTCACTTTCATTCTAATATTTTCACCTTCCTTTATTTATTTATTTATATATTTACTTGATTTTAAGTAATCTCTACACCTGGTGTGAGGGTCGAACTTACAACCCTGAAATCAAGAGTCACATGCCCTGCTAACTAAGCCAGCCAGGTGTTTCTCACCTTTATTTCTTTTGATTAAAAATTTATTTGCACATTCTTTATCTCTTAAGCATTATCTGTTGTGTATTGAATCTTATAACTATTCTTGATTAGGTTTCCTTTCTGAAATAATTTTTTTTCTTTTACTTCAAATTCTTTTCTGATTTCTAGCACCTGATTTCTGAGTTTTTTGCATTCTGATTTGGAATGTTATTTCACATTTTCTTGGATTAAATTTTTATCTGTTTTGTAGGTATGGCTTTTTGGTGGCAAGCTTTTAGAGTCAACGTTCTGCTCCTTATTTTCATTTTTTCTTTTTAAGATTTTATTTATTTATTTGACACAGAGAGAGAGAGAGATCACCAGTAGGCAGAGAAGCAGAGGGAAAAGGAGAGGCAGGCTCCCTGTGGAGCAGAAAGCCTGATGTGTGGGGCTCAATCCTGGTACCCTGATATCATGACCTGAGCTGAAGGCAGAGGCTTAACCCACTGAGCCACCCAGGCGCCCCTATTTTCCCTTTTTTTTATGGCATGGAATTTGATCTCAACCCTTTTCTGTTGCTCGTTTATAATAGGTTTTCCTGAACTTTTTGGAGCAAGGGATGGTCAGGATAATTTTTCTAGCTTTACCACTCTGTACCCCTTCTTCTGTTGATTTTTACAAAGTGATAAGAAATATTTAGCTTTCTATGTTCTGAGATTGTCTCTTTAATTAACCCACTTTTGTCTGATACCTCCTTTTCTTTGCTTCATTGTACCTGTCTTGCTCAACTGAGATTCTTCTCCCAGAAGTTTCTTTTCAGTGTAGGACTTTGTCCAGGAAGGGAGTCTTCACTCCTTAGTTTTTGAGTGTAGAGCCTTATACCTTACAGTTGGTATATTCAAAAGAGCTTTTCCATTTGTAGCTATTTGCATATTGCCTTTCTAAACTCTAATGATTTACGATTTGGGGTTTTTCTGACCTCAAGTCCTTCAGTTACCTACCCTATTACTTGAGCTCTTCTGTTTCCTTCTGTGTATACATGCTATACCATGTGACTCCTATAGTTGACAGTTTAACCCAGATCCTGCTTGTATTTGAGAATTCGTGGGGATACCCTGTCACTTAGCCTTGTAGATTTTGTCCATGGGGTTTGGGTTTGGCTGTCCTGGTGACTGTGTTTGTGTGTGTGTGTGTTTCTGTTTTAGGGGAGTTTATAGAAGATAAAAAACTTCATTGAGAACTTTTATTCAAGAGAAAGACCACACAAGTAGACTAGTTAGGAGGCTATTGTGGCAGTCCAGGTGAGATAACGGTGGCTTAGTCTAGGATAATGGCAGTTGAGCTAGAAGGGTTGAATCCTAGTTTTGGTGCCTTGTTGGGTGTCAAAGTGTGAGAGACTGTGCAGACATGGATGATCTCCTAAGATTGGGGTTCTTAAAACTGTTTGGATGCTGGTGATTTTTCCTAATACTGGGAATATTCATGGAAGAGTAGTTTTTTGGGGGGAAGGGTTTTTTTGGGAGGGGAGGAGGAAAGGGATCAGCTATTAAGGGTATTTGTAAGCATTCTAAATGTGAAGTCTTGCAATAGTCTAGCCCCAAACCACGTATAGATATATTTCATTTCTTCAGGAAGCTTTTTCCTGATTCCCTAATCATGTCTCCTTCCAACATTAAACTTTATTTTCTTATCTTAACATTTAACACTTTTTTTTTTTTTTTCATTTAACACGTTTATATTACTGGTTATCACTAATGTGTTTTTCACTAGACTGACTGTTGGCAAACATTCTCTTAAAAGGATAGAAGGTAAATATTTTAGGTTTTGGGAGCCAAGAGACAAAAATAGGTATATTACATGGATACTTAATATCATTTATAATACAACCACCTGAAAGTGTCAAAACCATTCCTGTTCATTCCTACAGAAAACAGCCCAAGGTTTGGGGCACAGGCTGTGGTTTACTGACAACTGTACTAGACTGTAAATTCTATATTTGTCTCCCAGTTGCAGGCATATTGCCTGTTCCATTTTAGATGAATTCAGTGAATTTTTGTTGAGTGAGTGAATATAGTACTTACATATTTGAGATCAGTCAGGAGGGCTGAACTAAAGATAGATATTTGAGAGTGGTCATCAAAAAGTAATTGAAGACATGAGAGTAAATGAGATCACTTGGGAAGAATGTTAGGGAGGAGAGGGCCCAAGATGGAGCCTTTTTCTGTAATTCAGAGAAGAGAATGCATCATGACTAATTCAGTGGTACTTTTATCATATACATAGTGGTCAGTACCTGTTGCTGATTGACCTAAGCCATCTGGCTATTTTACATGCGTATGGTTCTTTTGGGTGAGTAGGAAGCCTTTTAACTATTAGAGGTAGGTGAAGTAACAGGTATTTTTTCCTTAGAAATTTTACTACCAGTGAGTTATGTTATAATAAAAGAAGCTTTAGAATTCTGCCACTTATACAAACATGTGGCAAGCAGTTACCACCTTGCAATAGAACTTGAACTATAAGCATATACCACAAAGAACTGATTAGGACTAGGTGACAAAATCTAAGAAAGGGTGATATATAGGATCAAAGGGAGGCATAGATTCAAAAACTTCCCTGAAGACAGACTGCTGGACTTGCCAGATTCTTAAACTGCAAATAGACAAAAATCAGGCACATGTACAGTATTCCTAGTCAATCTATATATCTTGCACAGTTTCATTTCAGCAATAAAAAAGTTATACTAATTAACAAACTGTTGTCTAAATTCAGATGTTGATATTCGAAGCACTTACTTAACGGGGAGCTAACGTCTGATATGAATGCTTCACATGCTACTAACTTACTTTGAAGTGTGGAGTCCTAATTTAGGGAACTTTCAAAGTTGACACACCACTTCTATTGATGCTGAAGTTTTTTTTTTTTTTTTTAAGATTTATTTATTTGACAGAGAGAGATCACAAGTAGGCAGAGAGGCAGGCAGAGAGAGAGAGAGGAGGAAGCAGGCTCCCCACCAAGGAGAGAGCCCGATGCGGGGCTTGATCCCAGGACCCTGGGATCATGACCTGAGCTGAAGGCAGAGGCTTTAACCCTCTGAGCCACCCAGGCACCCCGATGCTGAAATATTTTAATGTGAATTACAGTATAACGTTAACTTGATCATATTTTGTAAGGGATATGTTGCCTAGATCTTTTTTTGTTGTGTGCCTATCATCTTATTAACAGTTCATAAATAATTAAGTGTAGTAGTTATTGCAATGAAAATATTTTTCCTTCTCAGTTCTAGTAACAGTTTGATTAGATATTCATATAGGCAAATTTTATCTGTAGTCCAATTCTAATCTTCAAGTAAATCAAGACAGTTTAGAGTTATCAAAATAACATTGGTATTTGAAAATTGCTCAACATTTATTACCATTCTACATGATGAATTTATACACGAAGCAGTCTGTATATTCATCATATTAAAGTCAAAACACAGAAACATAGAATTAGATTCAAGGTTGAACCCTACAAGTGATAATAGTTTTATCAGTGCATCATTTCTTCACATTAAATGAATGCTACTAATTTGAATTTTGTTTGGCAGTTTTGTTTACATTTAATATATATATTTAAGCATAAGCTAAATCTAGGTTAATATTTCAGTATATTTAACAAACTTTGTAATTTGATTTTCATGGGATTTTTTTTTCTAAAAAGAGATTAATTTATCATTGCCATTTACAAAAACTTGATAGAGATGCCATAACAAAAGAATTATTAAATAAAATAGTACCATACTGAATCTGGCAATATATTAAAATAATAATATACCACAACCATGTAATGTTTATGTAGCCTTTAATCCAAAAATTTAAGGATTTTACCATACTTGTATGTGTAATAAGATAATCCATCCTATCAGTATATCAAGGGGAGAGAGGCTGTCTGATCATTTTAGTCATTCCTGGTAAGACTGGGCCTGATAGAGCCTCACTGTAAACTTAGAAGGACTCTGCCTTTTGATGCAAAATATCTATCCCAAATTTATATCCCTTTTCATGTGGTTTCAAGGCCATTACAATTAAGTCTTTTACTTTTTTTTTTTTTTTAAAGATTTTATTTATTTATTTGACAGAGATGACAGGCAGAGAGGTGGGAGGGAGGAGCAGGCTTACTGCTGAGCAAAGAGCCCAATGCGGGGCTCGATCACAGGACCCTGAGATCAGGACCTAAGCCAAAGGTAGAAGCTTAACCCACTGAGCCACCCAGGTGCCCCAAGTCTTTTACTTTTTGAAAACATGAATCATTTGAGATAGATTTCATCAGTTGCAAACGTCAAAAACCAACTCTGGCCAACGTAAGCAAAACCATAATTTATTGGAAGAATATAGGTAGTTCATAAAATGAGTGGGGACACCTGAGAACTGGGACTAGAGCAACTCCAGGATGTAAGTATTATTCACTATCTTGTCCAGATATTTCCTTTGGAAATTAATGTGCTGCCTCTCTTTTTTTTTCCTTTCCATTTTGCTCAAGGTTCAGAGTCATGGGGGCAAAAGCTCTACTAGCATGATTTCAGTCTCGTGCCCTATTCAAAACTAGGAGAGAATGAGATACTTTAATAGGAGTTTGATCAAGGCAATCCACAGCAGAAGGTATATAATTCCCCAGAGAATTAGTCTCTTGTCTAACTGGGTGCAGTTAAACAAGGGGAATGGATGCTAGGCAGCCAAGCCCTACCTTCAGCTCCCCCCAAATTAAAAAACTCCCCACAAGATTAACCAACAGATATCCAGTAAAATAGACAGGAGTTTTGGCTTTTTAAATTCCCATGGTTCATTTAAAGTCTAAAACTGACCAGTCCTCAATCCTTAACAATGAATTACTTCCAGAAAATTCTATATATTAAATGCCTTAGACCTTAATTTTTTTATTGTGTTATGTTAGTGATCATACAGTACATCATTAGTTTTTGATGTTGTGTTCCATGATTCATTGTTTGCATATAATACCCAGTGCTCTACGATTTGCATCAACATGGATAGAACTGGGGGGGATTATGCTAAGTGAAATAAGTCAAGCCTTAGACCTTAATTTATCTACTAGCAGTATCAATATTCAGTACTTATGTGTTCTTTATTTTTCCTTTTAGACAATGAGAAGACACCGGAATGAAGTGACAGTTGAACTGCGAAAGGTAAGGGTGATTGCATTTAACAGAAAGTAATTAGGAGGTTTTTCTGATTTTAAAATTCTGTATAACTTGAATAATGAAAATACTATAGCAAATTAGTGGTCATCCCTAAACCACACAGCATGAAAATGTATCATTAAATAGTTAAAATGGTATTTACTTATAACAGCTTTCATTTATTGAGGTATTGTGTGAAGTATTTTAGTGCCTGCATTGAAATTCTCAGATCTGGTGAAATTAGATACTCTTCTGTTTTGTTTTTACTTTTTTTCTCAAGATCCTCTCTTTTTCTTTGGGCCGTGTGCTAGACAGGATTCCTCTACCTTTTTCATGTAAAAGTTACACATACTTGTTAAAGATACTTTAGAAAAATAGAAGTAAAATAACCTTTTATCTTACCAGTTAAATGAAACTGCTGTTAAAAATTGCATTTTCTTCTTTTTATTTTTATTTTTTTGAGGACTTTAGAATGAACCTTCATGAGATTGTGTATTCATGCAAGCTCATTTTATTTGAAGCTAGTATTTTAATTCCTAATCAAGAAAGTATACATAACTAACTCTCTATATTACATGTACATTAAAAAAATAGACTTTAAAATTTATTTCTAAATCTTTGTGTTCATCTTAGATTAGCTTCTTTTCTTGATCTTAATTCACTCCTGAAATTTCTATATTAAATTACCATCTTGAAACTTTTCAATTTTGGAGAAAAGAAAGGTCTCGATTCTGAGAGTAACACACTCCCAGTTACTAAAACTATAAATAGACCTGTGCATTTATTTATTTAATAAGTGTTTATTAAATACCCACTTTGGGTCATGAATTTTTACTCAGCATCAATATTAAGCTCATTGGTATCGTATATAGTTCCTGAAATTCATTTTCCTAACTCCCTATGCGGCCTACCCCCCAGTCTTTAGTAGAATTGAAAACTGCTTGCTAATTCCAGTGTTCCTGCAACTTAAATTCTTCAGAGATACTTACAGATTAACAACGGTGATTTGGCCATCATATTTTCAAGTTTTTTCAGATCCTTGTTTCATCTGGACCAGAGAAGTAAACTAAGCCTTAATTTAATAAAGAGAGTGAGGTGAGCTCCTTGCCAATCTTGACACTTCAGACCTAGCTTCTTTTTTTTTTTTTTTTTGCTTTTTAACTTTTTATTAGCTTTATTAACTTTTTATTAGCTTTTTATTATTTATCCCTAAACCACACAGCATAAAAATGTATCATTAAATAGTTAAAATGGTATTTACTTATAACATGTATAGAAAAAGGTCAACACATCTAAGCGTACAGCTTGATGAATTTTCACAAAGTGAGCACATCTGTGTAATAAGCTCCTAGGTCAAGAAAGAGAACATTACCTGTATTCCAAGGCTCTTTCCTAGTTATCCTTTCCCCCAAGGGTAAGCATTATCTTGATTTTTTAATATTATAGATTATTTTGCATAGTTTGAACCTTATATAAATAGAATAGTTAAGTGTTCTTTTATGACTAGTTTTTCATTTGTCATGTAAAGATCATTCTCCTCAATAGAGGCAGTAGGAGTAAAACATCCGTTAACACTATACCAACTATCCCCAGATGTGAGCCTTTATTTTCACTTAAATTGTCATGCTTGGAAAACAACTCTAAAACTTTGTATTGGTCCTGGTATCATTCAGAATCCTCCTCTTATTTTAAGCTTTTTAGCTCTTCTAATATGCTTATAAATACAAGCTATTCATTTGTATTTATATTTGGCTGTTTGTTCCTCCTTCTGTAGTTGTGCTGTCTTCTGGACTTAATTTATATAATTAAATTTCTTGCTTGTCAGAATGCATCTTTTTAAATATCCATTTTGGTTACCTTAGACTCCTCTTATCTCTTCTTTTTCTCTGTAGATAACATTATTTCCTTTTCAGTCACCAGAGTTAACTCCTAGAAATCTTTACAGAAGGACCAAAAATGAAATTAACTAAAGAAATCTCAAGAAATTTCTTACTTCACATTTCAGAATTCCCTGGCTAAGCAGCAGAATGTGAACCGTTCCTGAAACAAATCCTAAACTTCAGGCAAAGCTTAATTGATTTTGGTGATTCTACAGAGGTGTGGAGAGCCCTCCAGGAAAAGATTCCTTTTTATAGCCAGTGTCTGTCTCTACTTCTAGTCTTTCTTTTTCTATAGCTCCATTGAGGAGAAAATCACAGCGTTGTTGTTTCTGACATTGAGATTCTTGAAAAATACAAGAAAGCTAGTTTCCCGTGATTCACAGATGAGCTCTACCATTTGCATTAGATTGTAATATTTTAAAGTGAGGGTGATAATCACACTCCCCTACCCCAGGTACTCTCCAGTCTCTCTCCCAGACTATCCCTAAATGCCTAGTCAAATTCTGGACCAAGAGTTAGTACTTGCTAAATGCCAATATTCAAGAATGAAATTGATTATGATATCTTAAAATTTTCTATATATTTAAATCATTTATTGAACTTCTAAAAAATCATTTATTGAATTTTTAATACAAATACTATAGATACAAAGCAGTACTATCTGAAAGTCTTAATCTGTGACAAATTAGGGAGCTTGTGTTAAAATATTAAACAAGGAGCTTCTTCCTGTACCAAAAAATCCTTCTGCCTAAATACATAAATAATGGAACTAAATGTGTTTAGTTTGTAGTTATTTCTGGCACAGGCTCCATATCTTAAGAGTAGCAGACCTGTAACAAATTGAGAAGTTTTAGCCAGTCCTTGGATCATATTTTGAATAACACTGATAATGCTCTGTCTAATTGAGAGTGAGATCTAATTATTAATAAAACTGTTTTTACTAGCCTCACATTCTTTTTTTTTTTTTTTAACTTTTTTGCCTTCTTTTACCTCTTTGATATCTTACTTTCCTATTTAAGTCGGTACTAATACATTGGCACTTACACAGAAGTCTGTACTTCTGTTTTATATCATATTGTAAACAGTTACATAAGAGTTAAATAACTTTTCTAAAATCACATAGCTGATAAATGATAGCTGAGCGCTTAATCATTATCCTATAATGCCTCTCAAAGTAAATGTTTGTTGAGTGAATAATACCTCATGAGTTGAAAATCAGTCCAAAACTTTATCACTGGCATTTTAAACTTTAGCACGTTATATTAAACTTTATATAATCTTCTCTTGGTGATTGATCAGTCAGATATTCCATTAGGATTTTATTGTCATTAGATCTGGGGGTAGGACTGCTTAAGTTCTTACATAATGAAAAACACCACAAAAATGCCCTACTTGACTAATCAGATACAGTATAATTCTTTTAATTGTTTGTACTTTTAGTAAAATTTTTTTTTTTGAAGATTTTATTTATTTGTTTGACAGAGACACTGTGAGAGAAGGAACACAAGCAGGGGGAGTGGGAGAGGTAGAAGCAGGCTTTCTGCTGAGCAAGGAGCCTGCCTGACGCAGGGTTCAATCCCAGGACCCTGGGACCATGACCTAAGCCGAAGGCAGACGCTTAACGACTGAGCTGCCCAGGCGCCCCTAGTAAAATGTCTTTTTTAAAATAGCTTGAATTGTTTTATGTCAACAAGATAATAAAGTTCATATGATCATATCGATTAATACAGAAACAAAAACCAGCACTCATTCCTGATAAAACTCTTAATCAATTACAAATAGAACTTGCTCAACTTGATAAAGAACATCTGCAAAAAAACCTATAGCTAACATCATACTTAATGGTGAAAACTGAATGCTTCCCCCCAAAGATCTAAGAACAAGGCAAGGATGTCTACCCTTATTGCTCTTACTTAGTAGAGTTCTGGCAATTCTAGCCAGTGCCATAAAAGACAAGAAAAGAAAATAAAAGACATCAGTTTAAAAAGGAAAAAATAAAACTGCCCCTGTTTCTAGATGACATGATAGTCTATATAGAAAAATCTGAGGAATCTACTACAGAAAGTTTCCTTGAATTAATAAGTGAGTTCAGCAAGATCACAGATTATAGGAGTAACATATAAAAGTCAGTGGCTTATATATGTTAACAGTGAACATGCAGAAATCAAAATTATGAATATAATACTATTTTTTAAAGATTTTATTTATTGATTTTAATTTCTTTAAATTCAGTTAATTAACATATAATGTATTATTGGTTTTAGAGGTACAGCTCTGTGATTTATCAGCCTTAGATAATACCCAGTGCTCATTACATCACATGCCCTCCTTAATGTCTATCATCCAGTTACCCCATCTTCCCACCTCCTTACCCTCCAGCAACTCTCAGTTTCTTTCTTATGATTAAGAGTCTCTTATGGTTTGTCTCCTTCTCTGGTTTCATCTTGTTTTATTTTTTTCCCCCTCCTCCCCTATGATCCTCTGTTTTGTTTGTTTGTTTCTTTAAAAAAGACAAGGATATCATATATCCTGGTTTTGTTTTTTTTTTAAAGCTTTTATTTATTTATTTATTTGTCAGAGAGAGAGAGAGATAAAGAGCACATAAGCAGGCAGAGTGGCAGGCAGGGGCAGAGAGAAAAGCAGGCTCCCTGCCGAGCAAGGAGCCTGATGCAGAACTCGCTCCCAGGACCCTGGGATTATGACCTGAGCTGAAGGTAGTGGCTTAACCAACTGAGCCTCTCTGTTTTGTTTTTTAAATTCCACATATGAGTGAGATCATATGATGATTGTCTTTCTCCGATTGACTTAATTCACTTAGCATAATACCCTGTTATTCCATCCATGTTTCAAATGGCAAGATTTCTTTTTTCTTTTTGATGGCTGAGTAATATCTGGGCCTTTTCCATAGTTTCACTATTGTGGACATTGCTGCTGTAAACATTCAGGTCCATGTGCCACTTCAGATCACTACATTTGTATCTTTGGGGTAAATACCCAGGAGTGCAGTTCCTGGGTTGTAGGGTAGCTCTATTTTCAACTTTTTGAGGAACCTCCATACTGCTTTCCAGAATGGCTGTAACAGCTTGCATTCCCACCAACAGTGTAAGAGGGTTCCCCTTTCTCCACATCCTTGCCAACATCTTTCGTTTCCTGACTTGTTAATTTTAGCCATTCTGACTGGTGTGAGGTGGTATCTCACTGTGGTTTTGATTTGCATTTCCCTGATGCCAAGTGGTATGGAACGTTTTTTCACCTGTCTGTTGGTCATTTGTATGTCTTCTTTGGAGAAATGTTTGTTCATGTCTTCATCCCATTTCTTGATTGGATTACTTGTTCTTTGAGTGTTGAGTTTGATAAATTCTTTATAGATTTTGGATACTAGGCCTTTATCGATATGTCATTTTCTCCCATTCTGTCAGTTGTGTTTGGTTTTGTTGGCTGTTTCCTTTCCTGTGCAAAAGCATTTTATCTTGAAAAGTCCCAGTAGTTAATTTTTGCCTTTTTTCCCTTGCCTTTGGAGAACTGTCTAGCAAGAAGTTGCTATGACCAATTCATAGAGGTTGCTGCCTGTGTTGTCTTCTAGGATTTTGATGGATTCCTGTCTCACATTTAGGTCTTTCATCCATTTTGAGATTATCTTTGTGTATGGTGTGAGGAAATGGTTCAGTTTCATTCTTCTGCATGTGGCTGTCCAATTTTTCCCAGCACCATTTATTGAAGAGACTGTCTTTTTTCCATTGGATATTCTTTACTGCTTTGTCGAAGTTTAGTTGACCATAGGAATGAAGGTCCATTTTGGGGTTTTCTATTCTGTTCCATTGATTTATATGTCTGTTTTGTGCCAGTACCATACTGTTTTGGTGATTACAGCTTTATAATGGAGGTTGAAGTTCAGAATAATGATACCACAGTTTTGGTTTTCTTTTTCAACATTCCTTTGACTATTTGGGGTCTTTTCTGGTTCCATACAAATTTTACGATTATTTGTTCTAGCTCTGAGAAAAAAGTTGATGGTATTTTGATAGGGATTGCTTGAATGTGTAGATTGCTCTAGCATAGACATTTTAACAATATTTATTCTTCCAATCCGTGGGCATAGAGTGTTTTTCCATTTTATTTTATTTCTCAATTTCTTTCATGAGTGTTCTGTAGTTTTCTAAGTACAGATCCTTTTTTCTGGGGTCATTTTTGCCATTTTAGTATTTTTTTTCCTCTCATCATTTATTCTTCTCTGAGGGACAGAATGACAAGATGGAAAAATTCACATCAAAAAAGAGAAGAAGAGGCAGTATTGACTGCCAGAGACCTAATCAGTATGGACATAAGTAAGATGTCAGAATTAGAGTTCAGAATAACAATTACAAAGATACTAGCTGGGCTTGAAAAAACATGGAAAACACTAGAGAATCCCTTTCTGGAGAAATAAAAACTAAAATCTAACCAAGTTGAAATCAGAAAGGCTGTTAATGAAATGCAACCAAAATGGAAGCCTAACTGCTAAGATAAATGAAGCAAAAGAGAGAATTATTGATATAGAAGACAAAATGATGGAGAATAAAGAAGCTGAGAAAAAGATAAACAATTACTGAATCACAGGGTGGGGGGTGGGAATTTGAGAGATAAGTGATACCATCAAGGGGAACAGTATTAGAATAATTCAGATCCCAGAAGAAGAGGAAAGGGGGGGGCAGGAGGTATATTGGAGCAAATTATAGTGAAGAACTTCCCTTATCTGGGGAAGGAAACAAGTATCCAAGTCCAGAAGCCACAGAGAACCCCCTCAAAATCAATAAAAATAGGTCAACACCCTGGCATAAAATAGTGAAACTTGCAAATTCAGAAACAAGGAGAAAATCCTGAAAGTAGTTCAGACAAGAGGTCTATAACCTACAAAGATAGAAACATTAGGTTGGCAGCAGACCTATCCACAGAGACATGGCAGGCGGAAAGAACTGGCATTATATATTCAGGGTGCTAAATGAAAAAAATACGCAGCCAAGTATACATTATCCAGCTAGTGTGTCTTTCAAAATAGAAGGAGTGATAAAAATCTTCCAGGACAAACAACCTAAAAGAATTTGTGATCACCAAACCAGCCATACAGGAAATATTAAAGGGGATCCTTTAAACAAAGAAAGAGCCCAAAAGTAACATAGACCAGAATGGAACAGAGACAATCTACAGAAACAGTCACTTTACAGGTAATACATGGCACTAAAGTCTTATCTTTCAGTAGTTACTCTGTAAATGGGCTTAATGGCCCACTCAAAAGACATGGGATTTAGATTGGATGAAAAAGCAAGACCCATCGATATGCTGTCTACCAGAGACTCATTTTAGACCCAAATCCAAATATAAAGTGAGGGGATGGAAAAACATTTATCATGCTAATAGATATCAAAGGAAAACTGGCAGTGGCAAACTTTATATCCAACAGGTTAGATTTTGAACCAGACTATAATAAGAGATGAAGAAGGATACTCTATCATAAAGGGTCTATCCAACAAGAAGAACTAACAATTGTAAATATTTATGTCTCTAACATAGGAACAGACAATTATGTAAGCCAGGTAATAATAAAAATCAAAGAAACACATTGACAATAATACAGTAATAGTAGGGGAGTTTAGCACCCCACTCACAGTGATGGACAGATCATCTAAGCAGAAGATCAACAAGGAAATAAGGGCTTTGAATGTCACACTGGACCAGATGGACTTCACAGATATATTCAGAGTATTCCATCCCAAAGCAACAGAATACATATTCTTCTTCAGTGCACATGGAACGTTCTTGAGAATAGATCACATACTGGGTCACAAATCAGGTCTCAGCTGATATCAGAAGACTGAGATCAATCTGTACATATTTTAGGACCATGATGCTTTGAAACTAATTCAGTCACAAGAGGAAATTTGGAAAGAGCTCAAATACATGGATACATGGAGTTTAAAGAGCATCCTACTAAGGAATGAATGGGTCAACCAGGAAATTACAGAACAATTTAAAAAATTCATGAAAACACAACTGTTCAAAACCTATGGGATGCAGAAAAATGAAGTCTTAAGAGGGAAGTATATAGCAGTATAAGCCTTTCTCAAGAAACAAGAAAGTTCTCAAATATGCAGTCTCACCTTACAACTAAAGGAGCTGGAGAAGGAACAGCAAATAAAGTCTGAACCCAGCAGAACTCAGAAAGATTAGAGCAGAAATCAATTAAACAGAAACCAAAAAAACAGAACAGATCAACGAGTATAGGAGCTGATTCTTTGAAAGAATTAGTAAGATCAATAAACCCCTGGCCAGATTTATCAAAAAGAAAAGAGAAAAGACCCAAATAAATGAAATGATGGATAAAAGAGGAGAGATCACAACCAACACTGAAGAAATAGTTAAAGGAAAATATTATGAGCAAAGCCACTAAATTAGGCAATCTGGAAGAAATGGAAGCATTCCTGGAGATGTATAAACTACCAAAACTGAAACAGGAGGAAATAAAAAAAACCTGAACAGACCCATAACAAGCAAGGAAATTGAAGCACTAATCAAAAATATCCCAGCAAGCAAAAGCCCAGGGCCAAATGGCTTCCTAGGGGAATTCTACCAAACCTTTAAAAAAGAACTAATACCTACTCTTCTGAAGCTGTTTTTAAAACATGGGAAAGGAAGGAAAACTTCTAAACTCTTTTTATGAGGCCAGCATTACCTTGATCCCAAAACCAGACAAAGACCCCACCCACAGGATTATAGACCAATATCCCTGATGAACATGGATACAGAAATTCTCACCATGATACTAGCGTGGCTCAACCTCATGATCTGAGCCCAAATCAAGAGTCAGAGACTTAACTATCTGATTTACCCATGTGCCCCCAGACAAGCTTATTTTTAAATGTTTATGGAAAGGCACAGGCTCTAGAACACCTAAAACAGTCCTGACAGAGAATAAAAACAGGAGCAATTGCTCCAGCCAATATTAAGGCTTATGGGATAGCTACAGCAATGAATACTACATGATATTGGCTAAAGAATGGACACATTTCTCAATGTAACAGAAGATGGAACCCAGAAATAAACCCACACAGATACACCCAAATTTCTTTTGGCAAAACTAAATCAATGGCAGAAGAATAACTTCTTTAGCAAATGATACTAGAGCAATTGGGAATTCATAGGCAAAAATAAATAACCTCAACCTCATTCTCACACCTATACAAATACATAAAATGGATCCTAGACTTAAATGTAAAAGATAAAACTATAAACGTTTAGGAAAAAAATGGAGGAAATTTTTCAGGAACCAGAGCCAGGCAAATGGTTCATACAGTTGACCACAAAAGCATAATCCATAAAAAGAAAGTTGGAACTTAATAAATAAAAATTTATTCTGTGAAAGCTCATATGAAAGGATGAAAATACAAGCTGGAAATAAAGAAGAAAACCACACATCCAATATAGGGCTAGTATCTATAATGAACTCTTAAAGGTTAACAGTAAAAACAAACAAACCCGATTTTAAAAATGGACAAGGATGAGAAGAGACGTTTCATTGAATGAAGTATACAGATAGCACTTATTGTGATTATGATTATTAATACATTATTAGCCATCAGAGAAATATGGATTAAAACCTACTACGCATCTGTTAGAATGGCTGAAATAAAAAAACAGTTAACATGAAATGCTAGTGAGGATGTAGAGAAATTGGATCACTCATATGTTGCTGATGGGAATGTGGAATGGTACAGTCACTCTGGAAAACATGTTGCTAATAAACAGCCTACTGGTTAAACTCCTACTCATTTATCTCAGAGATATGAGAACTGGTGTTCATACAAAATCTGTACTTGAATGTTCATAACAACTTTATTTTGGAATAGCTAAAACCTAGAAACAATCTAGATGGTTAAACTTTAGTAGGTCTTTGCCATGAAATACCACTCAGCAATTTAAAGGAACCAACTATATATTTTTTTAAAGATTTTATTTATTTATTTGATAGACAGAAATCACAAGTAGGCAGAGAGGCAGAGAGAGAGAGAGAGGGAGAGAGAGAGGAGGAAGCAGGCTCCCTGCTGAGCAGAGAGCCCGATGCGGAGCTCAATCCCAGGACCCTGGGATCATGACCAGAGCCGAAGGCAGAGGTTTTAACCCACTGAGCCATCCAGGTGCCCCTAAAAAGGAACCAACTATTGATAGAAGCAACAACTTAATGTGAATTTCTTGGGAATTATGCTGGGCAAAAGAAAGCCCATCACAAAAAGATTATATACTGTGTGATTCCATTTATGTAACATTTTTGAAATGATAAAATTTTAGAAATGAAGGACTGGGGGTGCCTGGGTGGCTCAGTGGGTTAAAGCCTCTGCCTTCGGCTCGGGTCATGATCCTGGGGTTCTGGGATCGAGCCCTGCATCTCTGCTCGGCAGGGAGCCTGCTTCTCCCTCTTTCTCTGCCTGCCTCTCTGCCTACTTGTGATCTCTGTCTGTCAAATAAATAAATAAAAATATTTTTCAAAAAATTTAAAAAAGAAATGAAGGACTGATTAGTGGTTGCAAGGGTTAGATTCAGGGACAGGGAGAGACAACGGGGAGGTGTTTGCTTAAAAAGGGGCAACAGAAGGGTATCTTCAGTTTTTGTAACTGTTCTGTATTTTGAGTATAATGGTGGATACATGAATCTGTGCATGTGATAAAATTGTATAGAATTAATAGACATAAACTTTCATACAGTGAATGTAAATAAGACAGGAAATCTGAATAAGATCAGTGGGTCATATCAATGTCAGTGTCTTCATTGTGATATTATACTAAGGTTTGGCAAAATGTTAATTAAGAGAATCTGGACTAGGGGTACCAGGGTGGCTCAGTTCATTAAGCATCAGCCTTTAGGTCAGGTCATGATCCCAGGGTCCTGGGATTGAACCCTGAATCAGGCTCTCTGATCAGCAGGGAGTTGATTCTGCCTCTTTCCCCGATTAAGCTCACATGTACTTGCATGCTCTCTTTCTCTCTCTCTCTCTCTCTCTCTCTCTCCCTCCCTATCCCTCTTAAATAAATAAATAAAATCTTTTTTTCTTTTTTTAAGAGATGTGATTTATATATACAGTGGAATATTATTCAGCCATAAAGAAGATTGAAATCGGGCCCTGCATCGGGCTCTCTGCTCGGCGGGGAGTCTGCTTCCCTTCCTCTCTCTGCCTGCCTCTCTGCCTACTTATGATCTCTGTCTGTCAAATAAATAAATAAAATCTTAAAAAAAAAAAAAAAAAGATTGAGATCTGGGGCACCTGGGTGGCTCAGTAGGTTAAAGCCTCTGCTTTGGGCTCAGGTCATGATCCCAGGATCCTGGAATCAAGTTCCATATCAGGTTCTCTGCTCAACAGGGAACCTGCTTCCCCCACCCCTCTCTGCCTACCTGTGATCTCTGTCAAATACATAAATAAAATCTTTTTTTTAAAAAAGGAAAGATTGAAATTTTCCCATTTGCAATGACATGAATGGAGGTAGGAGTATTAGGCTAATAAACAAAATAAGGGAAAGACAAATACCATATGATTTCACTCATATATGCAATTTAAGTAATAAAACAAGTGTGTAAAGGGAAAAAAGAGAGAGAGAAATCAAGAAACAAACTCTTATTAATTATAGAGAACTAACTGATGGTTACCAAGAGGGGAGAATTTGGGGGATTGGGTTAAATAGGTGACGGAGATTAAGGAGTGCACCTATTGTGATGAGTGGGTGTTTTATGGAGGTGTTGAATCACTTTATTGCACACCTGAAAGTAACACAATGCTGTATATTAAGAATTAAATACAATTAAAATAAAAACCTAAGAAAAAACTAATTCAGGGTTTCATTAATTGAAGTTTTGATTGATCAAGATTTTACTAATTGAAATTTTGATTGAGACAATTATAAATGTGAATGCAGTTATAAGAAATAATGCAAAAATCCCTAGCCCAGGTTCTCTTTTTAAAAGATTTTCTTTATTTATTTTGAGAGCGAGAAAGCAAGAGAGTATATAAGTGGGGAAAGGGACAGAGGGAGAGAAAGAATCCCAAGCAAACTCCACACTGAATGTGGAGCCCGACATGGGGCTCGATTTTACGACCCTGATATCATGACCCAACTTGAAATCAAGGGTCAGACACTTAACTCTACTGAGCTACATCTTCTTTATCTGTGTATCAGTTCATGGACACTTGGACTGCTTCCATATCTTGGCTATTGTAAATAATGGTGCAGGTAATCCCTTTGAATTAGTGTTTTTGTATTCTTCAAGTAAATACCCAGTAGTATGATTGCTAGATCATAGGGTAGCTCTATTTGTTTTCTTTTCTTTTTTATTAATTTTTTATTTTTTTAAACATATAATAAGGGTAAAAAAAAAACATATAATAAGGGTAGCTCTATTTTTAACTTTTTTTTTTAAGATTATTTATTTATTTATTTGACAGAGAGATCACAAGTAGTCAGAGAGAGAGAGGAGGAAGCAGGCTCCCTGCCAAGCAGAGAGTCCGATGCAGGACTCTATCCCAGGACCCTGAGATCATGACCTGAGCTGAAGGCAGAGACTTAACCCATTGAGCCACCCAGGCGCCCATTTTTAACTTTTTGAGGAACCTCCATACTGTTTTCCAGAATGGGTGCATTAGTTTGCATTCCCACCAACAGAGTAAGAGGGTTCCTTTTTTTCCTTTTCTTTCACATCCTCACCAACACTTGTTTCTTGTGTTTTTGATTTTAGCCATTCTGATGGGTATGAGACGATATGTCATTGTAGTTTCGATTTGCATTTCCCTGGTAATCAGTAATGATAGGCATCTTTTCATGTGTCTGTTGGCCATCTGTATGTCTTAGAGGAATGTCTGTTCATGTTTTCTGCTGTTTTTTAGTTAGATTATTTTCTTTAGATACCCTATATCAGATATGCCATAAGCAAGTATCTTCTCCCATTCCATAGATTGACTTTTAGTCTTGATGATAATTTTCTTCACTGTGCAAAAGCTTTTTACTTTGATGCAGTACCAATAGTTTATTTATTTTTGCTTTTGTTTCCCTTGCCTCAGGAAACATGTCTAGGAAAAGGTTGCTATAGCCAATGTTCAGAGCTTACTGCCTGTGCTCTCTTCTAGGATGTTTGTGGTTTCAGGTCTCACATTTAAGTCTCTAACCCATTTTGAATTTATTTTTATGTATGGTGATAGTGAAGAAAGTTATCCAGTTTCTTTCTTTTGCATGGTGCTTTCCAGTTTTCCGAAGGGCCATTTGTTGAAGAAACTGTCTTTTTCCTACTGGATATTCTTTTCTGCTTTGTCAAAGATTAATTGACCATTTAGTTGTGAGTTTACTTCTGGGTTTTCTCTTCTGTTCCATTCTATTTCTGTGCCCATACCATAGTGTTTTAATTACTTGAGCTTTATAATATAGCTTGAAGTCTAGAATATTGATGCCTCCAGCTTTGCTTTGCTTTTTCAAGATTATTTTGACTACTTGGAGTCTTTTGTGGTTCTATACAAGTTTTAGAATTGTTTGTTCTAGTTGTGTGAAAAATGCTATTGATATTTTAAAGGGATTGCATTAAATGTATAGATTGTTTTGGGTAGTATAGACATTTCCACAGCATTTGTTCTTCTAATCCTTGAGCATGGGATCTGTTTCCATTTCTTTGTGTCATTTTCAGTTTCTTTTATCAGTGTTTTATAGTTTTCCGTTTTTACTCTGAAAAATAAAAACCTAAGAAAAACTATAAAGAAGTTCTTTACTTCTTTAATTAGATTTATTCCTGGGTATCTTTTTATTTGGGGTGTAGTTGTAAATGATACTGTTTTCTTAGTTTGTCTTTCTGCTGCTTCATTATTGATATGTAGAGATGTAACAAATTTCTGTATACTGATTTTGTATTCTGTAACTTTACTGAGTTTATTAGTTCTAGCAGTTTTTTGGTAGAGTCGGGTTTTCTGTGTAGGGTATCATGTCATCTGTAAAGAGTGAAAGTTTTAATTCCTTACCAATTTGGATGCCCCTTTTAAAGAGAAGGAGTGGGGGAAGAGTAAGGGAAGAGGGAGAGAATATTAAACAGACTCCATACCTGGAGCTGGGGTTAATCTCACAACTCTGAGATCATGACCTGAGCTAAAATCAAGAGTCAGATGCTTAATTGTACTGAGCCACCCTGGTACACTACCTTTTATTTCTTTTTGTTGTCTGATTGCTGAGGCTGGGACTGCAGTACTATGTTGAATGTAAGTGTTAAGAGTGGACATCTCTGTCTTGTTCCTTACCTTGGGGAAAAACCTCCCAGTTTTTTCCTATTAAGGATGATGTTAGTTGTGTGTTTTTCATATATGGACTTTATTATGTTGAGGTATGTTCCCTCTAAACCTACTTTGTTCGGGGTTTTTAATCACAAATGGATGTTATATTTTGTCAAATGCTTTTTCTGTATCTATTGAAATGATCATGTATAAAACCTTAAATTAGTAAAGAAGAATCCAAAAGAAAACAGCTATTTAATAAGATTAGTTAAATGATTCTTCAGGAAAAATAATTTCTGTTATGTAGTCAGATTTTTACATGATTGGTGAATCAGTAGTGTTTTGGTTTAAAAAAAATTTTTTTTTAAGATTTTATTTATTTATTTGACACAGAGAGAGAGATCACAAGTAGGCAGAGAGGCAGTCAGAGAGAGGTGGGGAAGCAGGCTGCCTGCTGAGCAGAGAGCCTGATGCGGGGCTGGATCCCAGGACCCTGAGATCATGATCTGAGCTGAAGGCAGAGGCTTAACCCACTGAGTCACCCAGGTGCCCCTTAACTGATATTTTCTAGATATACAATTTAATTTAGGCTGGTTCTCTGTGTCCCCATACTCATCTGTGAAATAAGAGATTTTAATTTTATAGGAACTAAAACTAGATAAGACAACACAATGAGTATATTGCTTGATAAAAACAAATTTAATTATGTCATATTCAAAATGGGGCTGATCAATATCTGGTTTTTTTTTTTTTTTTTTTTTCATAACATGTTTAAGAAGTAATTGCTGACTGGGCGCCTGGGTGGCTCAGTGGGTTAAGCCGCTGCCTTCGGCTCAGGTCATGATCTCAGGGTCCTGGGATCGAGTCCCGCATCGGGCTCTCTGCTCAGCAGGGAGCCTGCTTCCTTCTCTCTCTCTCTGCCTGCCTCTCAGTGTACTTGTAATTTCTCTCTGTCAAATAAATAAATAAAATCTTTAAAAAAAAAAAAAAAAAAAAAGAAGTAATTGCTGACTTATTCCACAAATTTAGGTATAGAATATTCAGCCACTTTTTCAAGGTAAAGAGAAGTTTGGAAATGAAAAAGAACTTTATATAGAGGTCAATATACAGAATTTGTTAACTCAAAAAATATTAGGTTGAGTCTTAGAAATTACCCATAGTTAGCCTTCTTAACCTACAAGGTGTTAATTCTGTGTGGGTCAACCCTAATAGAAAACAGAAAGTCAAAAGAGATTGAATACATAGTTGGGTAATAGATTAATAACAGATTTTTAAAAGAACTTAAGAAATGGATCTAGTGTGTGTGTGTGTCTCTGTGTGTGTGTGTGTGTGTGTAGATAAAGTAGATGTTGAAACTAGGTTAGTTTCCATAACTTCTGTGCTCTCCTCCCACTTGACAAAAGAAAGAGATACCTTTTATAGATGCTGAATTTTTTGAAGTACAGTGTCCAGGAGAGTAAAAAGCTCTAGGTTGTTAAGAAAAGGGACTGTTTAATACTGGTTTTGATGAAACTTCCTTTAATGATTAGATCATCAGAAACCTGCCCAGGGATTATCTTTCCTTAGCTCATACATAGTTTTTGTTTTGTGAAGAATAAAGTTTGATGGGACGTCTGGGTGGCTCAGTCAGTTATGATCAGGTCATGATCTCAGGGTCCTGGGATTGAGTCCTGCATTGGGCTCTTTGCTCAGCGGGGAGACTGCTTCTTCCTATGCCCACCCCACTCCCCAAGCTTGTGCTCGTTCATGGGCTCTCTCTCTCTGACAAATAAATAAAATCTTGAAATTTTTTTTCAAGATTTTATTTATTTATTTGACGGAGAGAGATCACAAGTAGGCAGAGAGGCAGGCAGAGAGAGAGAGAGAGAGAGAGAAAGGGAAGCAGGCTCCCCACTGAGCAGAGAGCCCGGTGTGGGACTCGATCCCAGGACCCTGAGATCATGACCTGAGCTGAAGGCAGCAGCTTAACCCACTGAGCCACCCAGGTGCCCCTTGAAAAAATTTTTTAAAAAAAGAATAAAGTATAATTTTCTGCCCTAAGATATTCTTGGCTTATTTTAGGATGCTATCAATTGAAATTTGGGAGTTATCACTTAATTTTTGATAAAAGAAACATTTTACTGTGAAGCTACAATAACTTTAAACTTGTATATGCTTAATAACATATGTCCAAATATATATAAAGCAAAAATTTAGTTAGAAGGCAGAATTTGTCAAAGACATAATCATTGTGGGAAATTTTCTTGTCGTTAATAAACACACCAATTAATAGGGGAAAGAAAAGTTAAATAACTTAATTTGCAAGTGTTGTTTAAAAACACATATAAAACCCAATGAAAAATAGTTTTGTGATAGTATAAAGCTATAATTTCCAAACTGTGTGCTGAGGTACCATGGGGCTCCGTGATGAAATCAGAGAGACATTTAGGATATTCTAAATTTTTAAGAGACACATAGCAACATTTGACATCTTTCAGATACCACAGAACTATTAGGTATTGAGGTAGTTCACAATTTAAATATTAGATCTCACTGCATTCCTTTTAATCACATATTTTGTTTAAGAGTGAAGTGAGATTTATTTTTTCTTTCAATTTATATACCCACAGCTCCCCATCCTTCACAGCCCCGCGACCCCCTGCCAATGACTATTAAGTTGTTTAGACATGACTATTTGAATAAGAAAACTTAGGTATTTCTTTTGGCCTTTACTGTGGACTGAGAAGGTTCAGGAAATTCTGGTGTAAAGTAAATACCAGTTAATTTCACAGTGTTGTAGGGACTCTTTCTGATCGCCATACAATTAAATTAGAAGTCCAGGAATAAGATAATTACAAAAATCTCATAATTGTGAAAGAAAGAAAGTACTTCTGAATATGTTGAGCATCACAGAAATCCTAGTGGCCATTAGGATTACCTAGAAAGGAACAATAGGAAAAATATTACATGTCAGAACCTGTGGAATACAGTTTAAAATGTACTTCACAAGAGAAATTTACAGCAAGTAGAGATACAGAACAAAGAATAATAGTATTTAAAAGACATATTAATGCGTCTATAGCATAAGTTTTAAAAGATTCGTACATCATTTAGTTTTTGCTGCATAATAAACCACTCCAAAACCAAGTAGCTTAAAACAGTTGACATTTTAGTCAGCTAATAATTCTGTGGGTTGGCAGAGTGGTTCTACTGGTCTGGGCCAATTCAGCTGACTCTGCCAGGCTCCTTCATTCATCTCTGGTCAGTTGGTGGGTTAGCTGATGACTAGATGATCAAGGATGGTCTCACACAAGTTTCTGGCTTTTGGATAAGACCTTGGTTGTCTTCTATGTAGCCTCATCCTCCAGCTGGCTAGCACAGTGTTGTTCACGTGGTGGTTTTAGAATTTTAGAAGCAGCAAGAGAGGACATTCTTAGATGTGTAAGCACTTTTCAAGTTCATTTGATTAATGTCCCATTGCCAAACCCAGCCACACAGCCACACCTAGAATTAGTACAGGACCAAACTGTCCAGAGGCATGGGTATGGGAAGGGGAATTATAGCCATTTTTGCAAACAATCTACCACAGTTTGAATATAAACAGTTTTTTGCCAATAGATTTGAAAACTTAGCTGAAATGAACAATTTTCTAGTGGAAAAAAAGATTTACCCATTTAACTCAAGAAGAAATGAAAAACATGAAGAGATCTTAAAGTAAATTATATCAGCGAAACATTTAACCTCTTCCAACCTAAGATAGAAAAGGTAATCTTGCTGATAGTTCTATCAGCAAACATTCAAAGAACAGATAATTTCAGTCTTATTAAATGATTGTAGAGAATGTAGGGAGATAACAATACCCAACCCATTCTGGGAGGCTAGCAAAGCCATGACTTCAAGAATGAGACCAAGACAGCATGAGAAAAGGTGCTTGTAAGCCAGTTTCACTTATTAACATAGGTAAGAAAAAAAAATTGTAAATCAAATATTAGCAAATTAAGTCGAGTAGAGAATATCTTTTTAAAATTTGCAAGATTTATCCCAGGTCTTGTAATCATTTAACTTTTACACTGCAAGGTTATAAGTTTAACATTAAAAAGTCAGTTAATTTACCACATTTACAAATGAAAGAGGAAAATTACATGTCCATATCAATAGATGCAAAAGAAGTACAGTTTAATAAAATTAAGCACCTGTTTGTGGCTAAAAAGAAAAAGATCTTAACAAATTAGGAATAGAAATGCAATTCCTTACGAGGTGGGGGGGTGGGAAAGACCGCAAGCATCATATATTATGATAAAATGCTATTCCTGTATTGGGCATCTGTGTATTTAGGAGGTTTTAGTTATATTTATGCTATTATATATTGTTATTGTGCCTGAAATATCTGGGGGAGTTGGAGAAATGGAGAGACTACAATTTCTAAAAGGCCTTTGGAAGTTTAATTATTCAGACTCAAAAGGTTAAAGGAAAATAGAGAATAAAATGAGATAAAACCTTAGTGGAACATTTAAATAAATTCCAAAAAATGTTAGGATATAATAAATTTTAAGATTAACCCTTGTACAAATGACAAAGTACAATGCATAGATTTTTTTTTTAGGTTTTGAAACAATTTCATACTTGCAGTTTGAAATTCAAATTTACATTAGTACAAAAACCACTGTGCACTCTTTACCCAGTACCCAGCTTCCTTGTTTGTTACCTTTTTTCTGTATTTGCCTTATTCTCGCTCCTCTCTCTGATTTAAACACACACACTTAAAACCGTTAAGTTGTTGGCATAATGCCCCATTATCCTTAATTTGTCAGTTCATATTTCATAAAAATATACACTTTCCTATGTAACCACAGTCCATTTGTCAAATTAGCAGATAAATATCTACCATCTAATTCATGGACCTAACTCATATTTTACTAGTTGTTCCTAATGTCCTTTATAAACCCAACATCCAATCTAGGATTAGACATTATGCTTGTCATGTTTCCTTAATCTCATTCAGTCCGACAGTTCTTCTGTCTTTATCTCTCAAGACTACATTTTTGAAGAGTACAGACTAGTTCTTGTAGATTGGCAGATTTAGGTTTGTCTCACTTTCCTCAGGTGGTTGTTGTTATTATGGTAGGAATACCACAGACATGATACTGTTTTCTCAGTACATGAGACCAGAAGGCTCATAATGTGGATTTGTTCTTTACTCATGATAATAACCTTTGTCAGTTCCTCAAGATGCTGTCTGCCAAATTTTTCCACCATAAATTAATAAGTATTTTGTGGAGAGCTACTTGAGAATATAAAATATCAATGCATGGATTTTAATATTTGAAACATGCATTAATTTAAAATAATGTAGAACTGATTGAGTAGTTGCTAAAGAAGTATGCTGTGATAAAACTGCAAGTTGATAGGTTATCTAATGATTAGCGCATATATATATATATGTATGCCTGTTTGTTTAAACTTGTTTGCTTCTACATAGGACAAAAAATAGTATACAGATAAGCCAGTAAACTGCAGATATGCATATATTTCCAGTGTTAACCTTCTACTCGATCGGAATTTTAACATAAATATTAATACCTCTTCAGATAATTTCTGTTACCAAATACTTCTATAAATACTGTATTGAAGACTAGATAGTATAAGCTCTGAAATTTTGAGTTGAAAAGGATTTTAGAAATCATTCAGTCTTTTTTTTTTTTTTAAGATTTTTATTTATTTGAGACAGAGAGAGACAGAGAGAGAGCAAGCAGGTGTGTGCATGAGCAGTGGGGAGGGGCAGAGGGAGAGGGATAAGTGGGGTTTGCCTGGATTCCAGGACCTTGAGATCATGACCTGAGCTGAATCAGGCACTTAAGGAGCCAACTGAGCCAGCCAGGCACCCTAGAAATCATTCAGTCATTTATCTAATATATTTTTACTTAATTCCATAGACAAACTATAAACTTAAAAGAAGATTGATTTACCCAAAGTGATATGTGAAATGGCACATGGTGCTGCCATTACAAACAGTTGAAACCCCATAAAATGTAGAAATATATTTGCTAGTAGAGAATTTTTGTTTTTAAAAGCCGGATAGCAAGAGTTTATATCTGAGGTGATGGCAAGTAGGTGGCATTTATGCTGATGAATTCCCATTCCCCCCATTCCCAACAAGCATACAAACTTTAACATTTGAGCTTTGAACTCTTTCCCATCTAGCTGATTTCTTGCTTTAGTAATTAGGTGAAAGCTGTCATACCATTTAATGTATTTGCTAGACTTTTATAGTAATAATGCATCCCCAAATTTGAATCTTTATTAAAAGACTGGGAAGCATGATGTTGGTCAGAACTACTGGTGTTTAATTGTGTGTGTGTGTGTGTGTGTGTGTGTGTGTGTGTGTGTGAAAGCTGTACTGTCACCAGTTAATTTTGTTACCAGATCTAAAAGGTAGCCTGTTACTGGTTTGTAGTATGCACATTTAATTCATGTTCTCCTTATCCAGAACAAAAGAGATGAACACTTACTGAAAAAAAGAAATGTTCCCCAAGAAGAAAGTTTAGAAGATTCAGATGTTGATGCTGATTTTAAAGCAGTAAGTTACTTTGGTGTTATAAAGTGTTTTTACAATAATTTTTATTATAAGCAGAAAACCTCATTTGTAATCTAAGACCCAATTTTACAATGATAATTAATGTATATTAACTCATAGCTATAGTAGACTTAATAAATATAATTTTATTTAAAAAAATTCTTTCCTGAACTGTCTTTTTTTCCTTTTAAGCAAAATGTAACACTAGAAGCTATATTGCAGGTATGTTATTATTTAATATAATTCTCACTTTGAAGTATTTTTAAATTGATATTTTTAAAATTTCTTAAATTTACATTTGCTGTTACAGAATGCCACAAGTGATAACCCAGTGGTCCAGTTAAGTGCTGTTCAGGCTGCAAGGTAAATACTAATTTGTCCAGGGAGTTATTGTAGGTGTCTTAGCTGGTAGTCTAGAAGTAATATGTTGTTTTTTCTGTTCATAGTTTGAAAATTATAGCAGTTAATTTCTTATATTTCTTTTTTTAGAAAGCTATTATCCAGTGACAGAAACCCACCAATTGATGACCTAATAAAATCTGGGATTTTACCGATTCTAGTCAAATGTCTAGAAAGGGATGATAAGTAAGTATGGATTTGAGTCTCTGTTCACTTATTTTTAGTTAACTGAAAATTTAGGATTATAATTTAATTAATGGGTTCAGTTAGGTTTTGCATTTATTATGTTTTTCATTTGTCATATTTTTTTACAATCATCTTAATAGTTATGTTTATCTTTTTTTTTTTTTTAATAACCATATAATGTATTTTTATCCCCAGGAGTACGGGTCTGTGAATCGCCAGGTTTATACATTTCACAGCACTCGTCATAGTACATACCCTCCCCAATGTCCATATCCCCTCATTTGTCATATATTTTTATGTAACTTTCTAATTGTATGATCATATTCAAAAGACCTGAAGGGGTTTTTTGTTGTTGTTGTTGTTGTTGTTTGTTTTGTTTTTTGGTTTTTTTTTAGTTTTTGAAGTATGTGTGTATTTTCTAGGAAAATTTTAGCTTAATGTTTATTGCCTATTCTAACTTACTTCAAATATTTATAGTCTTTATTTATTTTGTTTTTGTTTTGAATAATATTTTAAAACAACCCAAATAGTGTTTGAGTCATTCTTTGCTTATGAGTCTATATATAGATTAACCTTATGACTGAGTCAACATGAATGGTTTCCAGAACTGAGTGGCTCTTACCCTGGGAATATTCCAGCTGATCCACTGATCTTCTGCAAAATCTTTAATAGAACTCCAACCATGATTATTTGTCTAAATAATATGGTTTTTATTTGTGGTAAATTAAAAATCAGATTATACTTTTCCAGAATAGAAAGGGAAAAACACTACTTTGTATCTTTTGAGGCGTGGCCCCATTTCTGCTAATGTTTAAGAGATATCCCAGTGTGCTGTATCTTAAAACTCATCAATTTGAATTAATGGAGAAGAACCTAAGTTTTAACTCCAAAGTATTTTATTAATTTTTTTAAAAAGATGTTATTTATTTATTTTAAAGTGAGAAAGAGTAAGCAAGCGGAGTGGCAGGTAGAGGGAGAAGGGGGCGGGGCAGGGGGGGCAGCGGGATGCAGACTCCCCGCTGAGCAGGGAGCCCAACACAGGACCCTGGGATCATGACCCAGGCCAAAGGCAGAGGCTTAACTAACTGAGACACCAAGGAGCCCCATGAACCCCAAAATATTTTGAAACAAATGCTAATTTTTGCTTTTTTGAGATCGTTTAAACTAAAATTTGCTGTGTTTTGCCAAATGTTGTCGAAAGAGTTTTCAGTTGACTAGATAAAACAGTGAAATATAAATGTTGCCACAAGGGATTTTTATTATTTATTATTTTATTTTATTATTTATTTATTATTATTAATACTTCCTTCTGCTTTCATTGTGTGCTACAGCCATCCCTCCAAAAATGCTTAACACTTATTTTATGTAATCATGTGTATTTTCTGTAACAAGTATTTAAGTAAAAATACGTTTTATTTCAGCTGTTTAAAAAACAGTCTGTGGGGCGCCTGGGTGGCTCAGTGGATTAAAGCCTCTGCCTTCGGCGCGGGTCATGTCATGATTCCAGGGTCCGGGGATGGAGCCCCGAATCGGGCTCTCTGCTCAGCAGGGAGCCTGCTCCCCCCTCTCTGCCCCCTCTCTCCCTGTCTTTCTGCATACTTGTGATCTCTGTCTGTCAAATAAATAAATAAATAAATAATCTTTTTTTAAACGTTTAAAAAAAAAAAAACAGTCTATTCTACCTGTACTTTTAGGGACTCCCTTCTTCCCTTGACTCCCTTCTTCCCTTATCTTTTTTTCTTTACTTTACATTCCAGCCTTTGGCATAGGCTCATGTTGTGTGTGTGTGTCTGTGTGTCTTTGAAATACAGCATATATATAAAAATTACGATTAAATATATACAGGCCTGTACAACTACCACCCAAAGCAAAAACAAAATTGTTGGTTGTTTAGATTTGACTTTATGGAATTGTCATGGGAAATTGTGTTACCATATAAAAGCCCATTAACTTTGGAGCCATATAGATTTTGGTTTAAATGGAGAGTTTGCTATGACCAAAAACCAAGTAACTTTTGAGCCTCAGATACCTCATCAGTAAAAATTAGTTAGTTATAAGGAATGGAAATAATATACACAGAATACTACTGTATCAAACTTACAGTAAATGCTCATTTATTGTTTACTTACTACACATTATTTTTCTATATCTTCTTTTTTTCTTTTTTTTTTTAATGTGATCTTAGAATACTCCCTGCTTTATAATTTTATTTTTTAAATCTCACTGTTTACTCACTTAAGGCCCTAATTTCCAGTATTTTGCCAAGCAGCCTGGACTAGCTTAATAGATTAACCCAAAAACACTTTCTTCTTCAGCCAAGAACAACATAAACTCATCATCTTTGATCTTATTGTCCTTTTGCTTCTTCTCTGCCTCTGATTCCCTGACTTCACCAAAATTCATCATGTAGTTCTTATCTGCTACTCCATTTTCTTACTGTTTTTTTTTTTTTTTTTTTAACCTCACTGCTTATTCTGTCTGTGACATTTATTCTCTTTAAAATCTTTTTCCTTCTTGGATTTCTCTAACCTTGTTACTAACAACCTTACTTTCTTTGATATTTATAGAGCTTTCTTCTAAGTCCCTAACCTTCGGCTCTCAGTTTTTCCCCACTATACCCCCTCCCACCTTGGTATTCTGTTTAAAGGAACTTATATTCTTTCAGCCATCTATCCTAACTCGATGTATATAATTTACTTTCCATCAGCCTTTAACCTTTTTTATCCATTCTACATACCATGGACTCCAGCATTATTTTCTTTACTCTCCTTTTCAGTAGCCCTCTATATTAGTATGTCTATAGAATAAATTCCAACTTCTGAACCTTGGGATTTGAGTTCTACTCCCCTTCACCACCCCAGCACCTGACCATACACACATACTTGATAACCTAACCTTTCCAGTTTCATCCCCTGTTAAATTTCTGCATGCTTTCTTAGCTTCCACTCTCTTGATCTGTTCCTTGTCACCTGTACACATCATGGTCATCCCACCCATGATACTTTTATTTGTATTTCCAGCTGTTAGTGGATTTCTTTCCTTATCTGTCTGAAAATCTAGTTGAGTTTTCACTTTCTGTGTGAGGTCTTTTATCATAATGCTAAATTGTAAAAATCTCATCTTTTCAGTAAAATTATGCAACCCTGTAATATCTCCAGTATGTAAAGCATATGATGTAGTGGATCAGATGGGGTCTCAACTTTAAGACCAGTCTAGAGGCTATAACAGTATTCAAGTGAAATGGCGAGGGCCTCAACTAGTACAGTGATTTTAAGAGTGATGCTATAAATAAAAGAAATATTTAGGGTGTAAAATCAACATGACTTTTTGATTAGATGTTTACGGGAAAGGAAGGAGTCAAAGAAAATAAGGACTGGCTAAATGTTGTGACTACCAGTGGGGATAAACAAGTAGGTTTATATTGTCTGACTTTGGAAGCTAGTGAGACAGTAGCCGATTGGATATAACAAGATGAAATTCAAGGACAGGGTAAAGAATAACCATATAGGTTTGTGGGTCCTAAATTTAACTGGTAGTTACTGTATCTCAAGATTTTTTATTGTGTTTTACAGCCCTTCATTACAGTTTGAAGCTGCTTGGGCGTTAACTAATATAGCATCAGGAACTTCTGCACAGACTCAAGCTGTTGTACAGTCTAGTAAGTAAATCAACATCCTTACTTGCTGGGAGTTTTTAAAAAATAAAGGCAAGGAAGTGGAGTTTTATTGTAAAGACTGAATTTTTTTACAACATTTTAAACTAGTGAATTTTATGAGTTTTTTTTTGATGGTTGATATCTTTCCCATAGCTATCATTAATCTATCACTAAATAATTTTTAATTGTGGCTACTAAAAAGTGAACTAAGTTTTATCTTTTTGGGTAGAGACCATCTCCTAACAACAGGTTTTATATTTTCTGTTTCTAGTACCTCCAACGTGCTGAGTAACTTAGGCCTTATAACTTGTAACATACATTTTTAAAATTTTGCCCACCTCAGGATGGGCTAACTATGATTCGTGTGTTGATCCAAACTGACAAAAAAAAAAAAAAAAACCTTTGAAAAAATTTGATGTCCCCAAGAACTCTTAACATGTAGGTTAAGAAATCTGACTTTAGGTGTCCCTGGAAATGATTTTAATGATAAGTAGTATATGATACAGCAATAAATTACATTGAATCAGTTAGTGAAAATACCAGTCTTTTTCAGATATTTCAAAGGAGAACGTTTCCAGTTAGGTATTAGTTGTACCAGAAAGGTAGCAGGTTTTAGACAAAAACCTTTAATAAAGGCAAGGAGGTATAATTTAGTAACAGTGTTTTATTTGCATTTTTAATTTTTGGGTTACTTTCTGTTTGTGATAGTGGTAAATGATACTGGTCTTCTATTTATAGAGGTGATAAAATTAGCTAAATTACTGATGTGAAGTCAGTTGAAACTTACACATTAATGGTAGCAATGGTGTGGCTTCTCTGGAGAAACAGTTTATCAAAAGACTAATCATAGAGTTACCATATGACCTAGCAATGCCACTATTAGGTGGACCCAACAGATATGAAAACATGTCCACACAAAGACTTGTATAATAACACAAATGTGGAAGTAATCCCAGTATCCATTAACTGATAGAAGTAGATGAACAGATTGTGTTCTATAATAGAATTCTATTCAGCAAGAAAAAAGAATGAAACGTTGATACGTGCTATATATGCATGACCTTCAAAAACACTATGCTAAATAAAGAAGCCAAACCAGAAAAAAAACCCACATTTTAATACAATTTCATTTGTATAAAATGTCTAAAATATGAAAATCTATAGAGACAGAAAGCAAATTAAATGGCTGCCTAAAGCTGGAGGAGTGGGCAATAGGACTGCTGTGGATATATGGCATTCTTTTGGGGTTAAAGGACATGTAAAATTAAATTGTAGCGATAACTGTACAACTCTGTATAAACACTAAAAATCACTGAATTATGTACTTAAACAGATATATGTATATAAATTATATCTCAATAAAACTGTTAAAAGTTGATTTTAGTTTAAGTATTAAGTAAATAATCCAGGTAGTGCAGAGATACAACAAAAAATCCTGGAAGTAGTACACAGTTGATTGAAATTTAAGAAAAAGTGATCTAGTTTATATTTAGTTTCCTACCTGGAGTGAGTGTGATACCAGTGTTTTACATTACACTTATATTAATGTGTAAATTATGTAAAGAGTAAAGATTATAATGATAAATTATTTTAATTTATAAGATAAACCAGATAGGGGAATGATTAGTTCTTTAGATAAGCTCCCATATCAGCAATTGGGATCATACTGACTGAAGTATTATATTCTATGAAGTTTATGTGTTTGGAGGGAATCTTTTTTTTTTTTAATGCCTTAAAGGAAAAATTTCCTGCTGCTGTTTTCTTTTAGTTAATGATATATAATAGTAACTTGTAAATCTTTTCAGTAAGTGTGTTACTTGAATATTACTAGGGGAAAATACTAAAATGAACGTTTTTTATGGTAACGTTATTTGCCACATCTTTTCATTCAATGAACTGTAATTGGGTAACCATAGTATCCCAGGCTCTGTATATTTTATCAACTTATTTAGTCTGAAATCTATAAACTCTTAAACATTTTGCAGTATCAATATTTGTTTTTATTATAGATGCCGTACCTCTTTTTTTGAGACTTCTCCATTCACCACATCAGAATGTTTGTGAACAAGCAGTATGGGCTTTGGGAAACATTATAGGTAAGTTGGATTTAGGTTTAAAAAGACTCGAATTAAGAATCTTAATTAACTTTTTTCCTACATTGGCATAGCCATTACATCCTATGTTTCCTCTAATTTTAACGTGGTTGACTATCTTCTTCTTCATAAATACTAACTTAAGATGGTACCTCTTGAAACAGATAATGCAATTTGCTATCAGGATTTGTAGGTTAAATTTGTGTTTTCCAAATCAAAATCTAGAGAAAGAGCAACACTTGATGCCCTTGACTAATGGTGAGGAAACATAGAACATCAGTGTCCCAACATGAGCCATTGCATACATTTCAGACTTTCTCATCCTGAATGTAATTTTTTTTTAAATACAATTTTCATTTCTGTAGGTGATGGTCCTCAATGTAGAGATTATGTCATATCACTGGGAGTTGTCAAACCTCTTCTGTCCTTCATCAATCCCTCCATTCCCATCACCTTCCTTCGGAACGTCACATGGGTCATTGTCAATCTCTGCAGGAATAAGGACCCCCCACCGCCTATGGAGACAGTTCAGGAGGTAAATGAAGAATTGCAAAGCCCAGATGGTATATTTTCCCTATGTTTATGCTTTAGATTTTCATTCAGGGAATGAAATAATGCATATACTTAACTTCATTGCAAGTATGAGATCTTTGAAGTAACATCGTATTTAATTTTTGACTCCCGTGAAATGAAAGTTGAGTGTCTTATGGCATCTCACAAAATGTTCATCCACCCTAATTCTTACTTTTTATTGACGATTTTCATGAAAAAACAACTTTCAAAAAGAAAAATACAAAAGGAGAAAACCAAATCTCAGAGGTTTTTTTTACTACATTGCATTGTTGGTTTATTACTAAAAAAAAGGGGGGGGATTGCTACAAATAAAACTGGTGTATTTACATGCAAATGTTCTCGAATGAATTTATATTAAGTCCAATTGAAATTTCTCTAGATTTCTGACAAAATCAGTGTTCTTAAATGTGTGACATATTTTGTGTTAAATCTACAAATTAAAACAAAGTAAAAACTTTTCTATCTACATTTAAGTTGTAAATGGATCTGAGTATTTTAAGTTTTTGAAAAATCCTATGCAATCTTTAATCACTTGACTCTCAAAAAATATTAACTGTGAACCTTTGTAATAGACATCTTCCCCAGTTTCTGTGTTTTGCTGTTAGAGACAGGGTACTTAGTGTGATTCCCTCACATCCCCACTTCCTCCCTCCCAGATTAAAAAAGGATAGGTAAGGCCTGAATTCAGCAAACTATATACTTGTGCTGGTTATAATTTTCTTGATTAAATCTGAAATCAGAAACTTTAATTTGACTGAAGTAGCTATTTAAATAAAATCTTATCTTATTCTTTAAGCAGGTAAGTGAGATGACATTTTTAAGAATAGCCCTTTTTTAGGGGCACCTGACTGTCTCAGTCAATAAAGCATGTGACTCTTGATCTTGTGGTTGTAAGTTTGAGCCCCACGTTGAGTATAGAGATGACTTAAAAATAAAATCTTTACCAGAAAAAAAACAGCTTTTTTTTTTAGTTAGCTGTATTGTATAATTGCATCTTCATTCTTTCCACTTGACATTATATGTTAGAAAGAAGGTTACAGAAAACAACTGTTTTTCCTTTAAGGTACATTAATCTCTGCCAGACTTACTTGGATATTTTAATTGAATATCTGAACTATGTTCTTGGTTTTTTCAGATTGAACTGAAATCAGATTTTCACTTTCCTAATAGAGATTTAAACAAATTTAACGTTGTCTTTTCTTGCTTTGCAAGCAATATTTACTGCTTTTTGTATCACAGTTATTCATTTTTACAAAGACATATTCATCAACTCTGGTATTATTTATTGTTTATCTTCTTTCCTCAGATTTTGCCAGCATTATGTGTCCTCATATATCATACAGACATAAACGTAAGTAAAGTAGAATCTTAGATTTGGGATTTTGCTCTTGATGGGACTGGAAGGGTTATTTACTTTTTAGACTTTTGTAAGTGTCAGCATGTATTTTACTAACTTGTGAATCTTCCATAATGTTAACCTTTTTCAGAAATAGAATTAAGATTATATTAACTTTATATCTTAAATCATCCAGATAGTAAAAATGTAAACTTCAGAGAAATCTCACATATGTAATTATTTATCTGTGTCACTCATATTATTTTAAGTATCAATATTTATAAAGTGGTAAAAACTTTATAAAGCACCTTCATATTTCTTTAAACCTTATTAGCTGGTTAAGAGTCCAACTCTTGATGTTGGCTAAGGCAATGATGGCAGGGTCATGGGATTGAGACCTCAGTTGGGTTCTACATTGGTCTCCCTGCTTAGCCCTAAGTCTGCTTGTCCCTCTCCATCCCCCCTCTTGCTCTCTCTCTCTCTTTGTCTCTCTCAAGTAAATAAATCTTTTAAAAAAATAAATCTCTTTTGATACTTTTAATAGGATTGATATTATGCCATCATTCTATAGAATAAGAAACTGGGCTTCAGGGAAAGATTAAATGATTCATCCAAGGTTGAAGAGCTTATAAGAAAGTTGATGTTCAAAACAGAGATCTTCTTAAAAAACAAAAACAAAACAAAACAAAAAAAATTGAGATCTTCCAATGGCAGATTTTGTCTGCTTTGTGTGAAACTACACTGCCTCCCAGGACAACCTTTGGAGGTATATAGTATTGAAGAATATCAAGTATTCTTTTTAAGTTTAAATGCAAAGGCATTTTCAGGTGATTTGGTCATTATGTGAGATATAGTTAAGAATTTACTATATGTATTCTTGCAGATTTTTTTTTTATTAAATAATCTGAAAACTCCCCTTAATGTAGCAAAGCAAAATGTTATTTTTCCATGGAGTAAAATAATGAATAAATTTAGTTAGTGTTCATCTCGCATTGATTTGACTTCTCTTGTTCTGGCTAAGATCTTTCTGATTTACTGTATGTTTCTGTTTTTATAATGCTGTCTTTGTTTACATACACATATAATAAAAATGTATGTGTTTCCCAGAGCTATGTGTGTGATTTATCACTGGCATGAAGAAAATGCATTTGCTAACATTGCTAACATTGAACCACATTTCTTTTGCTCATTTTAGAACTTTAAGCTCTTAGGAAGGAATGTTTTTGCAACTAAATAACTTGTCATTTGTGCCATATTAGCCTGAAATGTCATAAAAACTAAGTGAAAGCTGTTTAGACATATACTGTTCTATTTTTTAAATGAATATAAACGTGACTTAGTAAAAGTGAAAAAAGTAGTAACTATCTTAACAGCAAGAAGGAGTAAAATTATATCACAAAATGTATTTGTTGCTAAATTTATTTCTAAGCATTCCAACCGCAAGATTATAGGTAAAATAAACAAAATATCTGGTATTGGCACCAAGACTTTTACCCCAGGACATTATGGAATTGATTACAGCCAGATGAAATCTTCTACCATCTATTGATGATCTTTATTTGAAAGCCAGGGGTATTGAGTTACAGGTATATTTGTTGAGTTGAATAAATACTCATGGATTAACCACTTAAGCCTAAATTGTGCTTTGAATTGTAGGCTCAAAGATAAAAAAGACATAGAGACCCTGCCTTCTAAGACCTTTACATTAGTAGCAGGTAAAAAGAGTTGGAAGGAATGAACTTTTTGTTGACAACTTGCTATGCTGAATCTGTTACTGTAATTTCCTTTTACCTTACTGTATCCTTATGTGATAAGTTTTATTCTCCTATTTTATTTAAGAGTTTAAAATTCAGTAAAGTAAAATAACCTAAGGGCCAATATGATAAATAAGAGCCAAAGCTGAGACTTGAAGCTATGTCCCTGCCCTGTGCGTTTTTTATAACATGATTCCATAAATACAGAATATGGTGTGAAAACAGAGTAAAAGTGAAATAGAGAAATGACCAAAATGCTAATTATGAGAGTGCATGTTCTCTCTGGCAACCAGAAAGCTTCACTGAGAAAGTAACATTTGAAACTAGTATCATGTGGAGAAAGGTGGTGGTAGTAGTGGCAACTGGGGTAACAAAGATGGATTATTTTAATAGCTAACATTTATTAAGGGTTGAAAATGTGCGGGGCATTACTTTAAGCACTTTTCATATGTTAACTCATTTATTCTTTATTAAAATGAGATTGGTACCATCATTATCTCCCTCTTAAAAATTTGTTAAAAGAGGCAGATAGTTAAATTATGTAATGTCATTCAGCTGGGACAAGTAGTACTTTGTCAAGTTGAAAAGTCATTTCAGGCATATGAGGAAAGATAAGAAAGACTCAGGAGCAAACTTGGAGGGTTTGGAGAATACAGATAGTTAGTAACCCAACACATTTGCTGGGGAGTTAAGTTGCAGGGTTTTCAATCCTGTGTTGAACAGTTTTGGCTTTATCTTGTGATCAGTGGAGAGTCATTGAAGATTTTTAAATAGAGGAGTGATGTGCTTATATCTGTTATGGTCAGATAACTGAGAAGAGGTATGCAGGGTTTGGAATGGGGAAGGTATGAATGTAAGTAGGGGCTTATTTTACCATCATAATTGGTTTAAAGAAGGAAGGTCTAAGTTAGAAATAGTAATGATTAAGAGAGGAAAAGTTTGGGTGTTAAGAGATAAAATAAGTAGAATTTTGAGAGGAAAGGATCGAATTGAAGGAAAAGTAAAAATTACTTTGGTTTCTAATTTAGCAGTCCACATGGATAATAATGCCATAACCATCAGAAGGAGTAAAGCAAAAGGATGAGACTGGTAGAGAAGGTTGATGAGTCTATTGTAGGGCAGACACATTGATTCTGATTTACTTTCAGTTCCTCCATAGCAGTATTCTAAGAAGGAAAACTCAGTATAGACTTGAGATTTATCAGTATTTAAGGGGTTCATGAAAATATGGAAAAAGGGCTAAAAGTTGAATTCTAAGAAATGCTCTGCATTTGAGTAGTGACATCAAGGGAGCCAGCAAAGCAGTTGTTAAAACTAGATAGATGGAAGAATAAATTATAAAAACAAAGAATGGGGGAAAATACAACAGAAATTTAGCAGTGTCTGAATCACACAGCATCTTATATACCACCTTAAGGGCCATATGTCCTTTTTATGTAGCTGATCGCAAACCAAAGAATAATGGTCTAATTTGTATTCTGGTTTAATGATTCATATCATTAAGTGGAATGTAGATTTTAGGGGGAAGTTGGAGTTGGGAAGACACATCGGTGGTGATTTTCTGGTGTGGATGAGAAAAGATTAGCACCAGTACTAGAACTTAGATATGAAGAAGCTAAGACTCTAGAAATGTTTCAGAAAGATAAGACTCTAGAAATTTGCTGGGTTTTATATGGGTGGTAAGAAAAGAGTAAGTCATACCTATCTTTCTAGTTTGAGTTTTAAGGTGTAGGGCACAACTGAAATCAAAAAGAGCAGGCAGAGGAATGAAATAGTGGGAGTGACTTGATTGATGAGACAGTGACTAGTGAGAATGCTGAGGAAGCTGGGTTGGGGCATAGAGATAATTAGTTGGTTTATGGATTGCAATATGCCTATGTGATATTAGAAGAAAAACTAAATATTGACAGTACTAGAGACAAAATCTGGACTGATTCAGGTTAGTCTTCGTTTATTGCTCTTTAGTTAGTGTATTTCTTTTTATTTTATTATTGCGTTATGTTAGTCACCATAAAATACATCATTAGTTTTTGATGCAGTGTTCCAAGATTCATTGTTTATGTATAACACCCAGTGCCCTATGACCTGGCAATTGCACTACTGGGTATTTACCCCGAAGATACAGATGTAGTAAATAGAAGGGCCTTATGTACCCCAGTGTTCATAGCAGCAATGTCCACAATAGCCAAAGTGGAAAGAGCTGAGATACCCTTCAACAGATGAATGGATAAAGAAGATATGGTCCATATATACAATGGAATATTATGCCTCTATCAGAAAGGATGAATACCCAACTTTTGCATCAACGTGGACAGGACTGGAGGAGATTACGCTGAGTGAAATAAGTCAAGCAGAGAAATTCAATTACCATATGGTTTCATTTACTTGTAGAGGATAAGGAATAACATGGAGGACATTAGGAGAAGGAAAGGAAAAGTGAATTGGGAGAAATCCAAAGAGAGATGAAGCATGAGAGACTGTGGACTTTGAAACTGGGGGTTTTAGAGGGAAAAGGAGTAGGGGGATGGGTGAGCCTGGCGGTGGGTATTAAGGAGGGCACGGATTGCAGTTAGTGTGCTTCTTAAAGTTAATTTGCAGTTGCAGTAACTCTGTAGCATTTGGTTTGCCTGCCCTTTTCAAAGTTGTTCATCCATGGCTTAACATGCCTAGACAATTTTGAGTGTTACCTAACGTTTGGTACAAATCTAGCTTATTGTATTGCTGGTGCAAATGAAATTAATCAGTTGTAGCAGATTGGTTATTGTGGAGACTTGATTGTTAGTAACACTTGATGATAAGCGTGTCAGGGATCCCTGAGACCACCCTCAAGTTCAATGAACTGCTAGAAAGAGTCACAGAAAACTGTTACACTCATGCTTATTGTTTATTACAGCAAAAGGATACAGATTCATTTAGGAAAAACTTCAAGTTTTTTTCCTTCCTATATAGGGAAAATCCCAGCCCTTCCCATCTGTGTGTTCATCCTCTGTATGTTCTCCTTTACTACTCACATGGACTGCTTCCTTCCGACAAGTCTGGTTGCCAGATGTATAGGGGTTTTCCCCACAACAAAAGGCAAATCTCTGTGATACCATCTGGGTACCCTATAATTTAATTTGATTGTGACACGGTCTACCTAGAAAGAGTATCCGATCCCACAGGTTAAGCATTCATTTCTCTCAGGTCCCCCACCTCCACCCCAGCACTCACACTTCAGATGCTAGTTGCAAGCCCAGATTGTCACCTGTGCTTCTGACTAACTGGCTATAGATAGGAAGTTCCAACAACCCTGTCCTTGAGTTCAGTTAGGTTAATTTGTTAAAGTGGCCCACAGAACTCAGGGTAACACATTCACTGGTTTATTAAAGGAGATGATAAAGGATACAGGTGAAGAGATACAAAGAGCAAGATCTAGGAGGTCCCTAAGGGCAGGAGCTCTATCCAGGAAGCTCACTGAATTTTGTACTATTGGGATTTTTATGCAGGTTTCTTCATTAGGCGTGATCCATTATTAACTCAATTTCCAGCCCCTCTCCCCTCTCTGGATAGGGCTGAAAACTCCAAATTTCTAATCAGGGCTTGGTCTTTCTGGCAACCAGTATCCATCCAAGAGCCTACCCAGAGTCATCTAAATAGAACAAAAGATGCTCCTAGTTCTCTTACTACTTAAGAGTTTATAAGAGTTTAGGAGTCCTGTGTCAGGGACAGGGTCAAAGTCAGATACTAGAACAAGAGGTGTTCCTATTGCTCTTACTGCATCAGAAATTAGTTTTAGGAGCTCTGTGCCAGGACACAGTGCCAGGGATAGTCACTTATATATATAAATATATTTATACTGTATATGTATGTGTGTGTATATATATATATATATATATATATATATATATATATATATATCTTTGTGTATATATATATATCTATCTTAGTATTTCACAAGATTAAAATCAACAAAGGCAAAAGGCAGAGGGCAGAGTTTAGGAGAAACCAGTTATAAGCTTCTAGTTCTCCTCCCCCAGTAGAGTTGTAAGGACAGTGCTATATTTTCCCAGTAGCCATGAGTGACACATATGAACACATGAAATACTGCTAACGAGGAATCTCCTGAACTGTGGTGTGCAGGGTATTTATTGGGGGGTCAGTCATATAAGCATGAACAGCCTGCATTACTGTCTTTACCTACTCAGTCTCCATCCCCTCTAGAGGACAAACTGATACAGTGTCGCTCACAACTTCAAACTAAAAGAGATATTCAACATAAAATCACATCGTTACATAAACTATTTGCCCAAGATCTCAGGTATACAGTGTAATCAGACAGGATAATCCAAAAGTGTAGAGGTTATCTCAAAGGAGCTAATCAAGGGCAGGTCCTTCTTTGGAATGTGTAGGATGTGAGTACCCCTAGTCTTCTAAGTTACCCATTGCTGCATATAAGGATAAAGTAGAAGTACACACTTGTAACCCAAGTTAGCTCTGAAGCATGTGTGAATTTGACATTCCATAGACATTCCACGGATACCTAATCTTCTAGGAAATGCTATACATGTTAATAGCAGTCTTCTGTAACAGTGCCTAACAGGACATTTTTTGTTAGCATATTTATTGGAGGTGACAAAGATCAGTGAAGGTCTTTGAGCTGAGCTTATTCTTATTGGAAGACTTGGAGTTGCTGGAGATTTTTGTTTGGTTCATATGCCAGTTATCAAGATTATTATCTCAGAACCATGTAGGGTTGTCAGTCTTTTGCATTTGTGCATATATGCCCTCTATTGTGTTTCTAGAGATCAGCTTTCTAGCAGTCTTGAGTATCTGATATACTAGCTGAAGTAAAAACTTTTAAAGCTTTTCTAGCAGAGAAAAAACAGGCATGCATAGTGAAAAATAAAATAGCCCAGGATTACTGAAGACTTTGTTGGCACATCATTAATCAAATGATTAGCTGGAAGAATATACTCATTGACTAGTAGTCACTGTAAAACCCAGATAGTTTAGCATTGAAGTCAAGAAAAAGGGAAAACCGAGAAAAAAGAATAGTAGGGGGGAAGGTGTAAGATAACAGAAGCAGCTTTCATGCGAAAAGGCAACAAAAAGTAAAATTACAAGCATCAGAGACATAGAGCGCTCGTTGTTAGCCTGTAAGGGCAGGAGCTCTATCCAGGAAAAAAGCAAACTTTGATGAAAACAGAAGCTAGGGGTGCCTGGGTGGCTCAGTTGGTTAAGCCGCTGCCTTCGGCTCAGGTCATGATCTCAGGGTCCTGGGATCGAGTCCCGCATTGGGCTCTCTGCTTAGCAGGGAGCCTGCTTCCCCCTCTCTCTCTCTGCCTGCCTCTCCATCTACTTGTGATTTCTCTCTGTCAAATAAATACATTAAAAAAAAATCTTTAAAAAAAAAAAAAAAAAAACAGAAGCTAGAGTGGCCTGATAATTGTGTGCTGTGAATTTTAAAGTTTTTAGAACTTTTTTAATACAGAATTTTCAGGGGAGCTTTGGTGGCTTAGTTGGTTAAGCGTCCCAACTCTTGATTTTGGCTCAGGTTGTGTTCTCAGGGTCCTGAGATTGAGTTTTGCTTCAGGCGCTGCACTGGGTGTGGAACCTGCTTAAGATTCTCACTCGCTCTCCCTCTGCCCTTCCTTTTGCTCCTGCACATCCATGCGCACTCGTGTGCTCTCTCTCTCTCTCTCTTTTCAAAAATTAAATACAAAAATTATTTTACATAAAATGAAATTTTCACTGAAGACCCAGTTATATTACCAAACAAAATTAAAGGGAGACTGGAAGTGTCTGCACTTTCAGGAGACCTAGGACTTAGCTGTAGCTTACCTTACCCTACCAGTTTTTCAGATATTGTTGTGGAGAGCCCACTGAAAATTATTAATTGGCCTCAGCTTAGAAACCTTAAATATTTCATTTTTCTAGGTATCTGAATATTAGAAAAAAGTGGTCTTCTGCCAATAGTATGTGCCACATGATGGGAAAAAAGGTTACATTTTATTTAACAGCCTCCTAAAATACAGGCCAAGTCAACCAGTTTTGTGAACATGATTTATTCAAACACACCATTATGGATAGGTATTCAGACTATTTCCTGAATTTTGCAAATATAAATAACATAGCATTAAATAATCCTGTGTATTTTCATATTATTGGAGATACTCTTGAAGATAAATCCCTAGAAACAGGATTGCTAGGAGAATGCATTATAATTTTGTTACATACTGCCCAAATTCCTTGTCTTAGAGGCTGTGTTGTTTTGTATTATCCAACAGCATCATACAAAAATGACTTTCTCCATAGGCTTGCAAATAGAATGTGATGTCACATTTTTAATTTTTGCCAGTCTGATAGGTAAAAAACTGTGTATCAGTTTTAATTTGCATTTTTTAAATAAGTGAAGTTGGACATGATTTCATGTATTTAAGGGCCATTTTTACATCTTTGCAAATAGCCTGTTTTCATTTATTGCCTGTTTTTCTATCAGATTTTTGTTCTTTTTCCTTAGCTTTCAAGAGTTCTTTATATATTAAGGGTATTAGCTCTTTATTTTGTGGTACATATTTCAGATACTTTCCTAATTTGTCTTTTGACATTGATATATTTTGCTATGCAGACTTTTTGCTTTTTATGTAAACAAATTTATCAATCTCTTCTTTTTGTTGAATCACATTTGTTTCCTAAGTTAATAGATTTTTTTATTATGTTAAGCGAATATCCATAAAATCCTGTTATGAGTGTTGACATCAAGAATGGGTATTGAGGGCGCCTGGGTGGCTCAGTGGGTTAAGCCGCTGCCTTTGGCTCAGGTCATGATCTCAGGGTCCTGGGATCGAGTCCCACATCGGGCTCTCTGCTCAGCAGGGAGCCTCCTTCCCTCTCTCTCTCTCTCTGCCTGCCTCTCCATCTACTTGTGATTTCTCTCTGTCAAATAAATAAATAAAATCTAAAAAAAAAAAAAGAATGGGTATTGAGGGACACCTGGCTGGCTCAGTGGCTTAAAGCCTCTGCCTTCGGCTCAGGTCATGATCCCAGAGTCCTGGGATCGAGCCCCACATTGGCCTCTCTGCTCAGCAGGGAGCCCGCCTCTCTGCCTAATTGTGATCTCTCTCTGTCAAATAAATAAATAAAAATCTTTAAAAAGAATGGGTATTGAGGGGCATCTGGGTGGCTCAGTCAGTTAAGTTTCTAACTCTTGATTTCTACTCTGGTCTTGATCTCAGGGTTTTGAGACTGAGGTCTGAGTCAGACTCCCCACTGGGTCTGGAGCCTGCCTAAATTTCTCTCTTTCCCTCTCCCCCTCATACCCCCTTAAAAGAAGGAATGGGTGTTGAATTTTTCAGTGTTTGTGGAGATAACCAGGGTTTTTCTCCTTAAATTGGTTAATGTGACATATTGATGATATTTCTAAAATTGAACCATCTTTGCATTTCTTTTTTTTTTCTTTTTTTAATACTGATTGATTGGTTGATTTTAGGCAGCTAGGAGAACATGGTGGGGGAGGGACAGAGGGAGAGAGAGAGAAGATCCCAAGTGGACTCCCCACTGAGCATGGAGTGCCATGCAGGACTTGATCTCATGACTGCAAGATCATGACCTGAGCTGAAACCAAGAGTCAGATGTTCAACCAACTGAGCCACCCAGGCGACCCTTTGCATTTCTTAAACAATTCCACCTGATCATCATACATTGCTTTCTTAGTGTGGTTTGGGATCCTGTTTGCTAATGTTTTATTTAGAATTTTTGTACCAGTATTCACGTAAGTGATACCGGTCTGTAGTTTTACTTTTGTGCTATCTTTATGAGGCATTAATATCATGTTTTTATTGCTTTTTATTGAAGTTTAGGTATTAACATTATGGTACTTTATTTTTTTATGCTCTACAACAATTTATATAACATTGGGTCTATCTGATCTTTGAAGAATGGTAGTGTTGCCCTTGAAACTTTTGGGTCTTAGTACTTTGTGGGTTAATTCCTTGATGATTTTCTTTATCTTTGCTATGGAAATTATCTTGCTTAAACTGTCTCTCTTTTCTGAGGTCAATTTTTTGTAAACTGTTATCCTAGGAAATTAATTCATTTCATCTAGATTTTTAACTTTACTTCTATGCACTATTTATTGTTCTTTTATTTTTAGCCTTTTTGAATTACTTAATTTTAGATGTGTCTCTTGTACACAGCATAGAACTGGGTTCTGTTTTGGGAGCCAATTTAAGAATCTTTTTATTGTTTATAGGTGAGTTAATCCTATTCATATTGTTTGATATGTTTAGTTTCAACTCTGTCACATTATTTTGTATAGTATTTAATGTGTGTTTGATTTTTTATTTAGTATGCTTTTTTTCTTATTTTGGTATTTAGAAAACTTTGTTTTTGTTCTAATGTTACCTTCATACTTAGACCTTTAAAATGCCCTTTTCTTCTACTATCTGATTTGACAGTTTTTGGTGGGTTTTTTTCATGTGGTTTTTTTTTTTTTTTTTAAGATTTTATTTATTTATTTGACAGACAGAGATCACAGGTAGGCAGAGAGAGAGGAAGGGAAGCAGGCTCCCTGCTGAGCAGAAAACCCGACATGGCTGAATCCCAGGACCCTGGGATCATGACCTGAGCCGAAGGTAGAGGCCTTAACCCACTGAGCCACCCAGGTGCCCCTGATTTGACAGTTTTAAATAGTATTTTTTGACTCCTGTCTAATACCTATACAATAATTGAAGAGCTTATTCTGCTTTCTTTTCTCTTGCCCCATTCTCCCCTTTTTGAATCTGCTTATCTTTTGCCAAATTTAGGAAATTTTTTTTTTTTTTTTTTTTTTTTTATTTATTTGACAGTGAGAAATCACAAGTAGACGGAGAGGCAGGCAGAGAGAGAGAGAGAGGGAAGCAGGCTCCCTGCCGAGCAGAGACCCCGATGTGGGACTCGATCCCAGGACCCTGAGATCATGACCTGAGCCGAAGGCAGCGGCTTAACCACTGAGCCACCCAGGCGCCCAAATTTAGGAAATTTTATGCCATTATTTCTTTAAATATTTTTCAGCTCCACTTCTCTTGGGACTCTTTTTTTTTTTTTTTTTTTAAGATACATTTATCCAGGTCATGATCAGACTCTTACATTTAGCAATCAGCAGCATGGGTACAAAAAAAAAAAAAAAAAAAAAAAACTACATTAAAACCCTCTGTTGGAATACTTTACAATTTCCACAGAACAGAAACTACAATAACCTGTTATACAATTAGTCACAAATACAGTCCTTGCCCCCTGAGTATTGTCTAAAACAGGTCTTCTTTGTAGTAGCTAGGCCCTGCCACCACTGTGCTTGGGTGAGTTCACAAATCTGTTGTAACCTGTAGCTTCCTTGTCACTTTTCTGGCTTTCCTCTCCTGCTAAGCTTTGTTTCCTGACAGTTATTAAAACCTTCTACCACTGCCGTAGCTGCTGCTGCTGCTGCTGCTGCTGGAACCACCATAGCCACCTTGTTTTGTGGTTTGGCAGAGTTTTGGCCTCCACTGGCGTTAGGGGCCAGAGCTTCTGCCTCCAAAATTTCCTCCTTTCATGGGTCCAAAATTTGAGGATTGATTGCTGTGATTGCCAAAATCATTCTAGCTTCCGCCACCTCCATAGTTGCTTCCATCGTTACCAAATCTGTTACAGCCATCACCACTGCCACCGTATCCACCACCACCTTGACTGCCTTGACTGCCACCAAAGCCACCTTGACCAGTGAAGTTCCCTCCACTACCAAAGTTGTCATTCCCACCAAATCCACCTCCACGATCACCTCCAAAGTTTCTAGAACCACTTCAGCTTCTTTGGCTGGATGAAGCACTAGCCAGCCATCTCTTGCTTTAGATAGGGCTTTCCTTACTTCACAGTTGTAGCCATTCACAGTATGGTATTTTTGAATGACAGTCTTGTCTACAGAGTCATGGTCTACAGAGTCAAATGTTACAAAAGCAAAACCCCTCTTTTTGCCACTGCCTCGGTCAGTCATGATCTCAATCACTTCAATTTTCCCACACTGTTCAAAAGAATCTCTTAGATGATATTCTTCAGTGTCTTCTTTAATGCCATCAACAAAAATCTTTTTCACAGTTTAGTGGGCACCAGGTCTTTGAGAATCTTGAGATAGCCCTCTTTGGTTCCACAACTCTTCCATCCACCATGTGTGGCCTTGCGTTCATGGCTGCATCCACCTTCTCTACAGGGGCATATGTGACAAACCCAAAGCCTCTGGAGCACGTGGTATTTGGATCTCTCAAGACCACAGAGTCCGTAAGCATTACCCATTGCTCAGAATGGCTCCTCAAACTCATTGGTTATTTGAAAGTTCAAACCTCCAATGAAGAACTTCCACAGCTGTTCAGGCTCTCCTGGGAGGCACTGACTTAGACAGGACGGCAGTGGGAAGGGAACTTTAATGATGCTTACTCGGTGGTGCACTGGCAGAAAGTTCTCTTGGGACTCTTGATGGCACAATGTTCGATCTTTTGTTACTGTTCTACAATGCTCATGAAGTTTGTTTTTCCTGTTACTCAGATTGGGTGATTTGTATTGATCTATCTTTGAATTTGTTGATTTTTTTTTCTTCCTTTTCTCCATTTTACTAGTGAGTCATTCCAGTGAGTTTTAAGTTTGGATTACTGATTTTTTCAGCTTAAAATTTTCTGTTTGAGTCTTCCTTACATCTTTTTATTTCTTTGCTAAGATTTCCTATATTTGTTTGTTTTAAATATATTTGTAATTGCTCACTGATGTATTTTTATGATAGTTCTTTGAAAATCTTTGTCAGATAATTTCATTATCTGTGTCATCTCGGTATTGAGATGTGTTGACTGTCTTTTCCCTTTTGAGTCGAGATGTTCCTGGTTCTTGGTATGACAATGTAAGCCTGCACATTTTGGGTGTTATGTTATATGACTCTGGTTTCTGTATAAATCTTGTTACCTGTTACTGCCAGACTGCGTAGTAGACAGGCTTTGCCCATACACACATCTGCAGACACCCTTCAGTAGGGTGGCCTTAGTGCTAGGTGGGATTGTAGGTGCGTTCAGCTCTCAGGCATAGCTCCCTTCTGGCCTTCCATTTTTGAAGTTGCAATATTTCTATTTTTGCAGAACATACACCATTTGTAAATTATTCTTCCACTCCTATCCCATGTTTATTTTAGTCTGTGATTTACAATGAAATATTTCTTCAGGCATCTCTTAGTTGAATGAAGCTCATCCTCTGGTATAGAAGGCATCAGCATATTTTTCTGAAAAGAACAGATAGTAAATATCGGAGGCTCTTGGAACCACATGGTCTCTGTCCCACTAGTGTGACATAGTTTTACCTAGAATATATTGCTTTTAAACACTTAACTCTCTCTCCCTCTTCTCTTCTCTGAAATCTTACATAGGCTTGGGGCAGGAGGCCCAAACAAAAACTAGATTTTAATTTTTTCTTTTCTTACAGGTAATTTGAAATTTGTAGTATTCTCTGACTCCTAGTAATGCTGAAGGTGTGGACTGTATTTGTTTATTTGTATGTTTTTAAGATTTCATTATTTATTTATTGAGAGAGAGAGGGAGCATGCAAGCAGGGGGAAGAGGCAGAGGGAGAAGCAGACTCCCCACTAAGTAGGGAGCCTGATGTGGGGCTCACTCCCAGGGGTCTGAGATTGTGACCTGAGCTGAGGGCAGATTGTTATCCAAGTCAGGTGCCCAGGTGACCCCACCCAGACGCCCCTCTGCCTGTTTTCCAATTCATCTGTCTGATATATAAATGCAGAAGTTAGTGTAGACGTTGTCTCAGACTTATCTCATTTTTGTGGAGAATGGTCTGAGGTAGGCATTGAGAGAGTTCTCTGCTGCTGAGTAGATGCTTTTGCCACCAAACTAAAAAATAAAGTGTAATTACTTTTTATGTTACCACCTCTGAGGTATGTTAATGTATTTTAAGCATTCAAACAAATACCTAAACTGGTAATTCTTTCTTACTTTCTTTAGATTCTTGTAGATACTGTTTGGGCTCTGTCATACCTGACAGATGGAGGTAATGAGCAGATACAGATGGTTATTGATTCAGGGGTTGTGCCATTTCTTGTGCCCCTTCTGAGCCACCAGGAAGTGAAAGTTCAAGTAAGTATCTTATTTTTCCTACTTGTATAGAATTGTGTTTTTTATATAACCTGTTAACTTGAACAACCAGGCTCCAGTTCTGTCTTCCATATTTCTGTTTAAGGTATGTACAAGATCTGCACATATCTTCCATATTTCTCCTCTGTTTTACTGAACCTGATTTTGTTGGTTTCCAAATCTTTATCTCACCCAGATTCTTTGCAGTGTTTCAGAATGACAATAGCCAATTGTGCTCGAGGTCTTAGCTCCCCTAAGAACTACCTTCAAGCATTCCATTGCCATTTTAACCTGACAAAATTAAAATGTATCATCTTCTCCTACAAACCTGCTCCTCTTTTTTTTTTTTTTTTAAAGATTTTATTTATTTATTTGACAGAGAGAGATCACAAGTAGGCAGAGAGGCAGGCAGAGAGAGAGAGAGGAGGAAGCAGACTCCCTGCCGAGCAGAGAGCCTGATGCGGGACTCGATCCCAGGACCCTGAGATCATGACCTGAGCCGAAGGCAGCGGCTTAACCCACTGAGCCACCCAGGCGCCCTTTGCTCCTCTTTTTTATATCCCCTTTCAGTAGACCACATAGTCCAAGCTTGAAACCTTGATGCCTCCTTTCATTTCCCCGCCATACAGAGTCCTGTTAATTCTTATTATATAGCTTTCAAATCTGTCTGCCCCTTATCTATCTATAGCCACTGATTTAGTTCAAGACTCTTTTTTTTCCCCACCAAATAATTGCAACAGCATCCTAACTGCATTTCCTTATCTCTCATTTCTCCTCACTTTAATTAGGGGTGGGTGCCTGATAGAGGTACTCATTCCACTTCTGCCAAAGTGACTGTCTAGATGGAAATATGTGCCCATTACAGGCCTTTATTAAACTATTTCTGTGGTACTAATTAAGTAATAATTTTAAAAATAGCTGCTGTTAAAATGAAACTTTACTTTTTAAATTTTCATTTCTTTTTAGTATTTGAATCTTTTCAGCAGTTTTTCACACAATTTTTCTGTACATTTCCATTTTTTACAAGACTTGTTTAAAATTCAAAATTGCCTCTCAGTTCTACATAGTACTTTGTCTAAGAATACATTAAGGGCCAATCATTTACCCCTTGCATTTTTACATTTTCTCAGGATTGTGAAAAATAAAGAACCCACTTCATCATAAACAAATAAATTTATAGTGTTTTTTATCTCCACCTAGACAGCAGCACTCAGAGCAGTTGGCAACATAGTGACTGGTACTGATGAGCAGACCCAGGTTGTTCTCAACTGCGATGTCCTGTCACACTTCCCAAATCTCTTATCACATCCAAAAGAGAAGATAAATAAGGTAAGACATATAATTGCCTCACTGGTTCCATTTCTTTCTCTCTGTATATTTCATTTTTAACTGTTCCTTGCTTTCTGTTGATATTTGTTTGATCATGATTGTCTTCAATACCACTATAGTTAAGATGAGAATTATTTCAAATCACCCCTGCAGTTATTTTGTTGTAAGTGCTCCCCTGATAAAATAACCAGTGTTTTTATTAAAATAGATTGGGCAGTAGCAAGAGTCAGTAAAGTAGTAGCCACTAAGCGAGAATACATACAAAATCTCTCATTGGATTGCTGGTATCTTTTATAAACAGAGAGATCATAATTTAATCTCCCTGTGAAATTAGGTTGGACCAAAAGAGGCAGTGCTTAAGTTAAAGGATCAAAAAGTCTTTTTTAAAATCTCAGAGTTGAAATACAAACTTAATTGTTAATTGCTAAATATATACTTAAGTACTTAATTCCTTTTATGTCTGCCTTATTTCACATTGCATAATTTTTTTAAGGTCCATCCATGTTGGAGCATGTATCAGAACTTCGTTTCTTTTTATAGCTGAACAAATATTCCACTGTACATATATATATACCACATTCTGTTTATCCATTCATCTGTTGATGGACATTTGGAGTTTTTCTACCTTTTGGCTGTTGTGAATAATGTTGCAATGAACACTGGCAAGCAAGTGTCTATTTGGGTCCCTGCTTTCAGTTCTCTTGGGTATATATCTAGGAGTAGAACTGCCCAGTCATATGGTGACTCTATGTTTAGCTTTTTGAGGAACTGCCAAATTGTTTTCCATAGAGGCTGTACCATTTTACGTTTCCACAAGCACTGTATGAGGGTTCCAATTCCTTTTTTTAAATTATTATTATAGCCACCCTAGTAGCTGTGAAATGATGTCTTGTGGTTTTGATTTGCATTTAGTCTGATGTAGTTTTATCTTCCTGAAATGCCACCATCCCCCAAACCATCATAACTGATCATTTCTTCTGTGTCATAGCTATATTTATATAGTTACCCAACTATAATTTGACAGTTGGATTCTTAAGTATGTTGTCAAAAAGCGTATTTTATGAATACATTTGTTCCAATGAAGGGAAAGAAGCCAGAGTCTTTTAGACTCTGAGCCAGTTATTTTTACTGTAGAAATTTCAATAATATAGGTGATTTTTACAGCTAAAATGTATTCCATAATTGGAAACAGAGCTGAGAAGTGAGGAAGCCGGACAGAAGTGGGTGCAGAGAAGTTCTGGCCTGTGATCGATATGCTCTAAGTGAAGGTATCATGGGGGAAAGAAAAATGGTTCATATAGTTACCTACTCAGCCTCAGCAGCCAGTTAGTCTCCTCAGAAGTTTTTCAACTTGAGCATTTGTGTTATTTGCACTTGAGATAAAACTCTATTGTATTCCCTCAGCATTTTTAAAAAAAGATTTGTTTATTTGAGAGAGCACACACGAGTGAGTGCGGTGTGGTGGCAGCGGGGGCGTGAGAGGCCAAGGGAGGGAGAGAATCCCAGACTCCCCTCTGAGTGCAGAGCCTAACATGAGGCTCAATCCCAGGACCCTGAAATCATGACCTGAGCCCAAATCAGGAGTCAGACACCTAACCACCTAAGCCACCCAGGCGCCCCATATTCCCTCCGCATTTTAGTTTGAAATTTTTCAAATATATGGGAAATTTGTAAGAATAGTATCCCATATACTCTAAACACTGATTTACCAGTCCTTAACATCTTACCACAATTGGATGGCAAAATATTTATAGTGAACTTTTTTAATTGTAGAAGAAGAGACAACATTTGACACTGAAATTTAAATAGAACCTGCTGGTTTGTGACTTACAAATTCTTTAAGGTTATAATGAAATTTGTTATATAGACCCATTCCAGACTAATCGGGTACTTAATTTCTAAATATGTCTCCCAAGTAAATATTTTTATAATAAAACAATTCTCCTTTCCTAGAAGCTTTCACAGACTATTGGGAAATTGAGTCTTTTATTTATTTCTGTCCTTATCTTTTTAGAGGGACCTTAAGCACCAAAAAATGTAAGCTGCATGAGTTAGGGTTTTTGTTTGTTTTTTTCAATGCCGTATTACCATTGCCTAAAATAGGGGTCTGTGGGGCGCCTGAGTGGCTCAGTGGGTTAAGCCTCTGCCTTCTGCTCAGGTCATGGTCTCAGAGTCCTGGAATTGAGTCCCGCATCGGGCTCTCTGCTCAGCAGGGAGCTTGCTTACCCCTCTCCCTCTGCCTGCTTCTCTGCCTACTTGTGCGCGCTCTCTCGCTCTCTCTCTCTGTCAAATAAATAAATAAAATCTTTAAAAATAAAATAAAATAATTGGCCTGGCTTTTATAGGCATATGTTTTATTGGATAGATAAATGCTAGGTTATTGGGGTCCAAATATTATGGGTAGCAGTTTGGTTTATAACTTGTTTAAAATGAGAGATTATGTGTCACCTCTTTGCTTTTTGGATACATTCCCCCTAATGGAACTCAAGAGATTTTGTTATAGTATATGTAAACTACATTAAAATAAAAATATAAATGCATTAAAAATAATGTTTCAAACAAACGTACCTTGTATTTTGTTCAATTATAGGAAGCAGTGTGGTTCCTTTCCAACATAACAGCAGGCAACCAGCAACAAGTTCAAGCTGTAATAGATGCCGGATTAATTCCTATGATTATTCATCAGCTTGCTAAGGTCAGTGGTATTATAAGTTTATCATGTACATTAATATATTATAACCAAGATTTTTCGAATAAAGAATTCGTGTAATCGTTGCTTTTTTAACCTTCAGGGGGACTTTGGAACACAAAAAGAAGCTGCTTGGGCAATTAGCAACCTAACGATAAGTGGCAGAAAAGATCAAGTGAGTATGGAGAAACTGTTAGGATTGTTAATACTGAAAAGTATACTGCTCTTTTATGTTTAGGAGCTGCGGATTGTTTATAAGTCCTATGCTGTGTTCTTTTGGGGGAAAAGATAATTATATGAATAAAAATGTTTCCTTTGTTGCCTAGGTTGAGTACCTTGTACAGCAGAATGTAATACCACCATTCTGTAATTTACTATCTGTGAAAGATTCTCAAGTTGTTCAGGTGGTCCTCGATGGTCTGAAAAACATTCTGATAATGGCTGGTGATGAAGCAAGCACAATAGCTGAAATCATAGAAGAATGTGGAGGTAAGAGCGGATTGAAGAAAAATAGTTGAGCACTGGAATGCTGAAACAGTAGTTCCTTTAAAGACAGCTAATTAGGAAGAAAACTGTCAGGAAACACTGCCGTTCCATCATCAAATATGTCGCTGTCCTTTGTTGCCATGTTAGCATTCCAGGAAGATTTTCCAGCAAGTGTTAATCCATACTTTGGAAAAACTGGTTGTGAAGGGCATTCTGTGCCTTCCTAGAGGTTTATGTTGCTTTTTAGGTAACATAAACACTCCTCTTGAAGCCATAGTGTCTGAGAGCAAATTCAAAGCTGGAGAACCACTATAGCAGAGAAACTTACAAGCTTTGTTAAACTTAGAGTCCGCCACACTGAAACACTTCTTTCATGTTACACTTAATATCATGTGATTCTGTGGACCATACTTTGTGAAATGCTGTTCTATATTGTTGGCAAAGGCTAATGATTCCAGAGTCATCTAGATATTTTATTTCAGTCTTAGATTGCTAGAGCTGCATGCTGAACTTACTACCACAGAAGTTACTTCGACATTTTAATGAGAAAACTGATTTCAAATTCTATATTAATTATTTCTCTGGTAATATATGAAAAATATATGAAATATATTTTTTTAAAGTTTTATTTTTAAAGGTACCTGTTCATTATGTACTAAATTGCCCAAACCTTAAATTAACTCATTCTGTTGTGATGTTTTATTTTCTATATCTTGTTATTACGTGTAGTTATACTACCCATTTTATTTTTTAAGAGAAAGCAAACGTAATAGCATCATAAAATATTCAGACTGAAAGTATTCTCTTAATAACAAGAAGAAATTATCCTAGAGATGTTAAGGAGTTTAATCTATGGTCATAGAAGTAGATCTTCATACTATTAATTCACTGTTCATTCTGGTTTTAAGATATTTTGAGATAATTTGAAATTAGCATTGTAGTCTAATACAGAACAATTTACCTCCAGAGAGTTTAAACTGCAGAATTGTAACTCTTCAGCTTTTTATCAATATCGTTGTTTTGTGCTTGGGTGAGTGCTGTGAAGTGTGTAAACCTGGTGATTCACAGACCTGTACCCCTGGGGATAAAAATATATGTTTATAAAAATTAAAAATTAAAAAATACATATATATAGTTGTTTTGGTCTATGGGAGGTATAGTTATAGTTAGGATACACATTTACTTAGTATTTTATAATTATATAAACAACTTTACATCCATTATCTTTGTCACTTATAGTCCCATTTTTCTGGGTTTTATATTACTATGTAAAGAAAAAAATGCAACTATTTAAAAATAACCTAGCTAAAAAGACATCTCAAGGAAGAATACTGTTAAGGATTTAAATTTATAGACTTATGCATCTGATGCATGGAGTAAATATATTGAGAATAAAAATGAAAGCATTCTACAGTTCTGGAAAATTGTTTCCCAGTTTCATTATGGTTTTAGGAGATAAGGACCCTATTTAATTACTTCAAAATTTAAAGCTTTGTCTTCTGTTTATATGAGTCAATCATGAAGTTTCTGAAAACTTGTTATATAAAAGTAATAACATTTGGAAAACAAAGGGAAAGTTAAAAATTACTATATGAGATAGTGTGCTTCCACTAAAACAGTCTGGGGAGGCCTTGGTTCAAGGTCTGTCACTAACTTGCCACGCAGCCAGCAGTAAATCACTTTACATCTCTGGACCATAGCTTTCTTGTCTGTCAGATGGAGTGCTTAGGTGTTTTCTTAAACCTTCTGCCTCAGATACAAGTGTACTTCAGGGGTTTGTAGAGAGGAAGAAATTAGTGAAATACAGGTCCTCCAACCAGAGAAGCTCAGAGTTTTATCTGTTTTTTAGAAAACTGTTATCTTTGGAGAGTGGTGGGAAGGTGTTCTGAGTTCTTTCATATTTTCCGTGGTGAAAATGAACAGTTTTTATTTGTGTCTGCTTAATTATTAGATATTTTTGTTTTTATCAGGCTTGGAGAAAATTGAAGTTTTACAGCAACATGAAAACGAAGACATATATAAATTAGCATTTGAAATCATAGATCAGTATTTCTCTGGTGATGATGTAAGTATGCATTATGCCTGGATGTACATTAAAACCTATACATACTCTAAGTTTGCTAAGAATTTTCCTTTTATTATTAATATGACAAGTTTATATTTCTATCAGATATTCTTGAGGTGGCATTCTCTAGTTATTTTTAATAATCTAAATTTTTAAAAAGTAATGATTGTTTTCCATCAGTGAGGTTTTTTTGTTTTTCTTTTTTTAAGATTTTATTTATTTGACAGAGAGAGTGCAAAAGGGCGGGAGGGCCAGGGAGAGAGGAGAAGCAGACTCCCCACTGAGCAGGGAGCCTGACTCCCACTCAATCCCAAGACTCCAGGATCATGACCTGAGCCAAAGGTAGATGCTTAACCGACTGAGCCACCCAGAAGCCCATCAGTCAGCTTTAAAAAAAAAAAAAATACTGTGTTTGAAACATCATTACAAGGTAAAAATACAAAAATAGGTCTTTGAGGGGCACCTGGCTGGCCCAGTCAGTAAATCATGAGACTCTTGATCTCAGGGTTGAAAGTTTGAGCCCCATAAAGATTACTTTTAAAAAAAAACAAAAACCAAAAACACTTCTTGTTGCATTTGTAATCTGTTAAATGGGAAGAAATAGTACAGTTGACTCTTGAACAAGTGTTTGAACTTCACAGGTCCACTTATAGGTAGTTTTTCTTTGGTTTTTGGTTTTTGTTCTTTTGGTTTTTGTTTTTTTTTTTTTTTTTTTTTTTTTAAGATTTTATTTCTTTATTTGACAGAGATCACAAGGAGGCAGAGAGGCAGGCAGAGAGAGAGAGAGAGGAGGAAGCAGGCTCCCTGCTAAGCAGAGAGGCCGATGTGGGGCTTGATTCCAGGACACTGGGATCATGACCTGAGCCAAAGGCAGAGCTTTAACCCACTGAGCCACCCAGGCGCCCCTGGTTTTTGTTTTTTATGAATACAGTACAGTACTGTAAATGTATTTTGTGGAGCACTGGGTGACTCAGTCACTTAAGCATCTGACCACCTCAGGTCATGATTTTAGGGTCCTGGGATCGAGCCCCGTGTGGGCCTCCCCATAAGTGGGGAGTCTGCTTGTCGCTCTTCCTCTCCCCCGCTCATGGTCTCTCTCTCTTTCTCTCTCTCAAATAAATAAATAAAATCTTTCCAAAAAATATATTTTCTCCTTCTTAGAATTTTCTTAGTAATATTTTCTTTTCTCTAGCATACTTCATTATAAAAATACAGTATATAGGGGGCACCTGGGTGGCTCAGTGGGTTAAGCGTCTGCCTTCAGTTCAGGTCATGATCTCAGGGTCCTGGGATCAAGCCCCGAATCGGGCTCTCTGCTCAGCAGGGAGCCTGCTTTCCTCTCCCTCTTCTGCCTGCCTCTCTGCCTACTTGTGATCTCTGTCTGTCAAATAAATAAATAAAGTCTTTTAAAAAAATAAATCCCTTTAAAAATACAGCATATAATACATATAATATACAAAATATGTGCTAATCAACTGTTTATGTTTATCAGTAAGGCTTCTAGTCAACAGTAGGCTTTCCATAGTTAAATTTTGGGGAGTCAGAAGTTATACTTGGATTTTTGACTTTGCATTGGGGAGGGCTTAGTGCCCCTTGCCCCCGTATTGTTCAAGGGTCAACTGTAATTATAGAAATTATGTGTGTTCAGATAGGTAAAATAAATCTACAGGTAAAGAAGCTTAAGAATGGACTAGGGATGGGGAGGGGATTAAAAAAAATTGGAGCACTTTTTAAATGTTCAGTTTAATTAAATTGTTAAATTACTTGGGGCATCTGGATAGCTTGGTTGGTTGAGTGTCCAGCTCTTGGACTCTTGATTTTGGCTCAGGTAATGAGATTGAGACCCCCTTTGGGCTTAGAAGTCAGCAGGGAGTCCTGCTGGAGATTTTCTCTCCCTCTGCCCTCCCCTCCCCAACAGCTGGCACACCTGCACTCTCTCTAAAATAAATAAATCTTTAAAAAAAATAAATTGTTGGGGCACCTGGGTGACTCAGTGGGTTAAAGCCTCTACCTTCGGCTCAGGTCATGATCCCAGGATCCTGGGATCAAGCCCCGAATCGGGCTCCCTGCTCAGTGGGGAGCCTGCTTCCCCTTTTTCTCTCTCTCTCTGCCTGCCTCTCTGCCTACTTGTGACCTCTGTCTGTCAAATAAATAAAATCTTTTAAATAACTAAATTGTTAAATTTCTTAATATTATTGATTTAAATATTTCTATTGATTGAAACATACAGAATGATTTTACAGCATTTGAATAGAACTCTCATAAGAAGTTCTGCTTATACTGTAACATGTAGTATCTTAACATAATAAGGACTTTTTGTTTTTTATAGATTGATGAAGATCCTAGCCTCATTCCTGAAGCAACACAAGGAGGTACTTACAATTTTGACCCAACAGCCAACCTTCAAACAAAAGAATTTAATTTTTAAGTTCAGTTGAGTGCAGCATCTTTCCCAATTCAATACGAAGCACCACCAGATGGCTACCAAATGACAAGAAGAAGAACAACAACAAAAGGCTCCAAACACACATGCCTCTTCGTTTTGATGCTTCTAAAGCAAGCCATGTCTCAGTCACTTTGCAGTTGCCAAAAGTTACTATCACATGGACTGTAAATGCATATGCATGATTTCCTAAACTGTTTTAGAATTCTCCTTAACAATCTCAACTACCCTATTTTTCCCTGTTCCCTGGTGCCACATGCTGACAACTGCAGTCTCCAGTTTAGAATATTCCATAGTGGTGGCATGTCAGCTGCCCACTTGATATTCCTTTGGAAAATGGTGCGCTGTGGATCAAGACACTTTGGTATGATGCATATACACGTTGGAAGACTTTAAAGAGGTGCAGTCTGATCTGAGCCTCCATCATTGTCCTCCACAAACATATTTTCATATTCTTTATGTGGAAGAATAGATTTTAAAGTACAAGCCAAATGATTTTCATTGGTGGAACTGACAAACAAAAAAGTAACTTAAAAAAAGAAACTTGGTTATTGATTAAACAGATAAGTTTTAAAAAAAAACTGTGCTTCATCTACCAGTAATTGATGTGTTTATTATCTGCCTCAGAAGCCAGGGTTGGAGGAAGAACTTTAGCTATGGATGGTAATGCTTTCGCCATTATACCTAATTTTTGAGAACAGCAAGCCCTCTTTGACCACTCACTTCAGCCTGTGTGTTCCTGCTGTTTTGAAGTAATCAAATGCTGTGCATGGTATTTTACCTGAGCTGCAACCTGTTACGGACTTGAACTTCTGTTTAAGTTGAAAGCAAGAGTCCCTGACTATAAAGAAAAAAACAAATATAAAACAACAACAAAAAACAAAGGTCTGAAGTACCAATTGGTGATGTTTAAAAAAAAAAAAAAATCTTGCTTTCAGCTTTCAGGAGTTAATATTTTTTGTTTTAAATTGATAATTGGATATGGTTGATTTATATTGGGTTTAAACTGTGGAGCTTTCATGTTTACTGTAATTTAGTCTTAAAATATTTTTTACTTAGTAACCAGTGCTTTTGATAATGTGGTTGGCAACAAACCAGCAACTATTTAGAAGTGTTATAAAACTTCATTCTTTGAGTATTGGGAAAGTTAATTCAGATCCTACTCTAAAAGCATATTTACATATTAAAAGATACAGACAAGGATCTGTGTAGAGAAATAATCTGCAGTTATTTGACATAAACCTGATTTGCAGTGATCTTTAAGCAATTCTGCAAAATTTGGTATTACTATGTAAAGTCCTTGCTTTCGGTAAATTGTCTGACCCAGTTATTAATGAAAGAATATGAATTTGAAAATTTTTAAACTGAATAATTTGTGCTGTCACAGAAATGGTTTTGTTGCTATTGTTTACTGGGTATAATTTCCCAATGCATTGATGTGAAGGGATAGAAAAATCTAAACTAATTTAGTATCCGATGGGGGGTGTATTTACTGTGATGAAGATGAGACAGATGCCATCAGAGCTTCGTGAATCAGCTGGGGTGTTTTCACTGATAAACAACACATAGCAGGTGTGCATTCATTACAAATATATGTATCTGCCAAGGTGGAGCCACTTTAAAGAGCGAGTTTTGTCTTGTATCTAAAATGGATACAAGCGTATGTTTAAACTGCAAGATTTTTACTTGCTAGAGAATCTGTTTTAATATAGTGGTTTGGCCTCTGATTATTTATAGGTTTTATAAATTTTAGAATCAATTTCTCTTTAAGGTGGCTCAGATTTTTCAACTCTTGTGCACATAAAATTGAGTTGAAGTTCATTGTGCCTTTTTTCTTTATCCAAATTTTGAGTTAAAGCTTCATATGGTAACTGCATCCTGTTCAGACACTGTAGTCGAAATTTTTGAAACTATGTGGTGTTCACTAAAAGTAGGAATAACAAAGTCAAAGCTAATTAAGGTCACAAACTTCGGTGAAACCCTTAAAGTCCAAATCTTCTCAATATTGTGAATTGTACCCCTTCCAGTTTAGTTTCTTCTGGACTCTCCCTCCTACTTACTGACAGTTACCTTTTAAATTTTGCACACATTGAGATTAAATTGGGCCTCTACTGTGCCGATTCCTATTTCCTCTTGTGTTTTAAGCGCGAACTAACATAAGACATTAGCATCAAGTAGTGCAGACATACGTATGCATTTGCTTGATTCAATTTGTTGTGACCTTATCAGTTTGGAATTGGAATTGCACCATTTCGTAGACAAAGGAAACTAAGTATATTGCTGCACTTTTAAGTTTTCAGAACAGTGTTGAAAAATTGCATTGTTTTTATTTTTTTTAAACTCAGTTAAAAAAAACTAAAACGTTCTTTCAAAAGAGGCATCTAAATGTGTTCCTAATTTTGTATATGGGCTTAGGTTTTGTAACCAATAAAAAAAGCTGCTATCAAATATGATAAAACATTGAAGAACTTATTTCTAAGAGTTTCTTAGTTTTGTAGTTTTGTTTTCTGCATGGTTAGATTGAAATTTGGAACTATTTTTCAAACAACCACAATGGGAGGCAAGTCATGCATTACTCTTCCGTCGTATTTTAATTTCTCTCTTCCATTATAACAAACCAGGACAATAACAGTGCTAGATTTCAGAGTATTTTGTGAAAAATAAGAAGTGCCCAAATCTTGATTATTTCCTGACTTGCTCTAACAGTACCACAAGCCAGGTGGCTTCAAACAGGAGGAACTTACTGTTGTCCAGTTCTGGAGGCCAGAAGTCGGAAATCAGGTGCAGGCTGGGACCCTCTCTGGAGGCTCTGGGGAGGACCCTTCTTTGTCTCTTTCCAGCTTCTGGGGTGCCGGGCAGTGCTGGGCGTTCCTCAGCTTGTAGTGGCATCCCTCCAGTCCCCGCTGTCGTCCTCGTCACGTGGCCTTCTCCCTGAGCACCTCAGGTTTAAATACCATGACTTAGGCCGTTTGAGAAAATGGTGTGATTACAATTTTCATGAACCAAACAACAAAATCAAACTTTATGACCTGTCTAATCCTTGAGAACAAGTAACTGTGGAAGATAGGAATTGAAGTAAACTTGGAAGTTTTAACCTGTGAGATAGAGGTTGTGGCTCTAAATGAAATCTTGGATTAATTAAATGACAAAAGAACAACTGAACTTTTGAATATACAGATATTTTTACTTTAGTATGATGCCACTTCAATTTATTTTTGAAGGTCAGTGCGTATAAGTAAATAAATGTGATAGTTCTTCTATGTCATCTTGCCATGATTTCCTTCAGAAGAGTTGTCCTTTTTAGAGGATTATTTAATTATTACAAGTGAAAACTTATGAATGTCAGTTGTCTTAACAGTGATGGTTGTAACCCTAGTTGCACCAGGGGATTTCAATTAAATCTATTTGGAGAAAGGGAGTATAATTTCTGTACATTAAGCTGTAAGTCTTAAGGCGTATAACCCAAGGAGTGTTCTGTATAACCCACCATTCTTTTGTCTGAAGTTTTTTTTGTTTTTTGTTTTTTAAAGATTTTATTCATTTATTTGACAGAGATCACAAGTAGGCAGAGAGGCAGGCAGAGAGGAGGAAGCAGGCTCCTGGCTGAGCAGAGAGCCCCATGCGGAGGCTCGATCCCAAGACCCTGGGATCATGACCTGAGCCGAAGGCAGAGGCTTTAACCCACTGAGCCACCCAGGTGCCTCCATTTGTCTGAAGTTTTAAAGGGATGCTTTATGGTGTGCATAAAGCTAAAAAGTAGTACCAAAAGTACCATATAGAGGTAGACCTGTATCCATCTGTCCTGTGTATAGCTGGGTCTCAGTATTATATTAAGAGAAAGTGTTTGGGAAAAGGGTTTGAGAATGTAGCCTGTTCACCTCCTTTAACCGCCTTATTTGTCCCTGAAACTCCTCAACTAACTTTGACCTTAATCAGGGTTTCTCAAACCCCACAATAGCAACATTTTAGGCTGGCTCATTCTTTGTTGTGGGGGGCTGTCCTTTGCATTGTAGGATGTTTAGCAGCATCTTTAGGCTGTGCCCACTAAGTAGTACCTCTGTATTCCCCAGTCGCCGTGACAACCAAAATTGTCTCCGGCATTGCCAAATGTCCATCCCTTGGTAGCCAAATTTGCCTGGGTGCAAACCACTGCCTAAGACACGCCTTTTTGTTGTGTAAACAGTCCCGACTTTGCTCAGACGCATCAGCTAAAAAGAGAGGAGACAGCAATGTGCCTTTTCTTCATTCTCCATTTTAGGAGAAATCAGAGCCAGCCCTATCACCCACCTATAGGAACTCCTCGTAGTACTGAGCCCCATCTACTGCAAAGGACTTAGGATAGAAATGGGAATATGGAGGAACTACTAACTTTCTTGAATTTATCCCATGGCAAGAAAAAAAAGAAAGTGTGTGAAACAAGCAAATGTGTTAATTGCCCACAATTTTCACAACACTGCCCTGTAGCGGTGTTTTTCAGACATTTTTACGTGAGATATTTAAGTTCTCTGGGAAAGCTGGGGTGGGGCCAGAAAATTACAGCATAGTCTGAAAAGCTCTTCTTTGAAGCCCTGTGAGAGACTGGACCCATCAGGAAACCTACAAGTTTATTGAAAATGATCACAAGCAGTGGAACTATGAGTCGTGCTATAAAGAACGTGTTCTCGCAGGGAACCTCTCCAACATCCCTCTTCCTTACCCTAACAAAATTGCCATCCACCTTCTTGAGTCAGTCTCTGTTGTCAAACTGGTACCCGGAGATAAATGGGGACTTGTGCCAAGTAACGTGCAAATCCACAAGATAAACACATCTTCATGGGACAGCAGATTTACTTGATGATAAGTAGAGCAGTTTTATGGTTATACAAGTCTAAGTGTTACAGAGTAAAGGACACCTTTTCTGTGACATTTTAAAGATAAAATCAGATTGTTGAGGAAGGCTGTTTTATGGAAACATTACTGCAGGAGTTGGGAGAGTTTGAGAAGCAATGATGAAATGCTCTTATGAGACCCTATTCTACTTTGCGGAATAGCTTTTTAGCTGTTACCAACTCTTCTTAATACTGAACAAAAGGTACTGCTCTTAAATGACCGTATTTATAAATAAAGTTTGTTATTCCTCGTTCCCAGAAGAGGCAGATCTGCATTTATCAGTTGCCTTCTTCAACCTGAACACCCCGTGCATTTCAGCCAGCTATGTATAAAGTCGTTCCTGGAACTGTTTCCTGTCACATGCATTCCAAAGACCCCAAGAATAATGTGATGGGACCAGTTTCTCAGTAAAATGGAATAGGAACATTCCATTATCTGGACACTTAATTCTATTAATGTGGAGGAGAGTTTTTCCATTATAATACCAGCTTCATCATAATTAGAAGTGATCAAATAAGAGTCTCAGCTCCCCTTGTCATCAGCTGTCTTTTACTCAGTAGTTAGCATTTACACTTTCAAACCTAAATATAAGAATTTATAAATGCCATATTTCTGATTTCAGCCCAGATTCCTCATAATAAGATCAGATTCTGTTTATATGGATCCTTTCCATGTCATGTAGGAAGCACCATGGTAAGTTAAAGGGTGTGAAAGAAAGCAAGTACAGGGGCACCTGGGTGGCTCAGTTAAGTGTCTGCCTTTGGCTTGGGTCATAATCCCGGGGTCCTGAGAACGAGCCCTGGGTCAGGCTCGTCTCTTCTGCATGCTGCTCCCTCTGCTTGTGCTCTCTCTGTTAAATAAATAAAAACAAATCTTTGAAAAAATATATAACTAGAGCAAAAATAATGATGGGAAGCAGGATTACTAGGGACATGGGAGGGTCTAAAGAGGTTGGTAGGGGCCAGGTCCCACAGCTGGTAAGTCAGTCTGAGAGCAATGGGCAATCATCATTACTCATTATCGTTATCATTCCACAAGAATGATGACAGAAGAATCATGTGTAGTAACGATCATTGACTGATAAGGTAAGGATAGGAAATGTACTTGAGGTTAGTGATGTCTAGAGGTTACATTAGTGAGTGTGAAGCACTGAAGCAAGACAGGGTGAACAGCTTGGTCCATGAAGTGGATGGGATCAAGAGGTACTTGGCAGCTAAAATAGGAGTTGGCGATGCCTTAGATCTGGAGTTTGAGGAGAGGGAAGTACTGAAGATGATTTACAGGTTTCTGGGTTGCAGTCACTGATGAGTGGAAGTAGCACAAGATAGGAACATGGCGAAAGACTCAGACATAAGGAATAGAAGGTGATGAGTTCAGGTTGGGTTGTGTTAAGACATCTAAATGACAGCCAAGTAGGGCAGTAGCAAATATTGCTCTGGGGCTTGGAGGAGAGAGCTGGGCTAGAGATTTGAATTCTCTGCCTGTTTTGGTGGTTATTAATGCAGGGGGTGATCATGAAACTGCCTGTGTCCAGCATTTGGAGTGAGAACAGGGCTTAGGACAGCATTGTGGAATTCCAACATTGAATGGGCATATGGTGGAGGATGAGCTTTCATTGGGAACAGAAGGTATAGATAGGGAAGTAAAAAGTAAGTGCTGTGTGTTTCCTCAGAAAATAGAAAAAAGAGATTCCAGGGTCCTGTGATGCTGTTGAGAAGTAAAGTGAGGACAGGAAATGTCCTTTGGGTTAGTCACCAGTCACCATAGTGTCACATAGATGTCACCAGTCACCATAGTGTGTATCACTGAGACAAGGGAGGAAACTAGAGTAGGAAGGACTGAGGAGCAGGGACACAACATGGAGACATTAAATCTAATCAGGTTTTTATTTTGCTCCAAAGGGGAGGGCAGAGCCACTAAAGGGTGATACAGGGAAATTCGTGGGGGAAATCCCATTGAGAAAGATGTTAACTCTACATGAGAAGAGTGATGAACATTTTTCTAAGTTACAGGAGAGAATCCAAAGTGTAGGTGGCAAGATTGGATATACTCACTTTTTCAGTCAACACTTACTTAATTGAGCAACTAGTATATGCCAAACTTTGTAACAGATGACAAGGATGGAGCAGCCAAGAAGCCAAACACAGTCCCTGGCCATGTGGAACTTATACTCCAGTGGCAAGAGACTAGCGATAAATGCGTAAATAATATAATTTATCTGGTGTTAAATGCTATATAAAATATTATATAGGGAGTAGCCAGGGGAGAAAGTCTTGAAATTGTGCTCAATGCCAGAAAGTATATTTTTAAATTGTCGTAAGAAACACATAACAAAATTTGCCATCTTAACCATATTTTAAGTGTATAGTTTGGTAGTGTTAAGTAATATTCACATTGTTGTGCAATCATACTCCATAACTTTTTCATCTTGCAAAATTGAAACTCTATAAGCCATTAAACAACTCCTCTTTTTACCCTCCCCGAGCCCCTGATATCTTCCATTCTATTTTCTATTTCTAGGAATATGGCTACTTTAGATACCACATATAAATGAAATCATAACCTTTATTTCTCCTTTTGTGACTGGCTTATCTCAGCATAACCCCCTCAAGATTTTTTTTTTAAACGTAAAGAAAGAAATAGGGTCAGAGTAAGCCACCAGGGTTTTAAAAAGCCTGCTGGTGCGTGAAAATGCCCTTGGCCCTCACTTTCCTTCAACACTCGCAAGGGCCTCATTAGGACCTTTTGTTCCTAAAATTCTTCCCGGTCTATTGGCAAAATTTCTACCATTTGGACTTCGCTTTGTTGCTTAAGGTTTTGAATCTTGCTGAAAGAGCCCATCAGAAGGTGCGGCTACTGCCAGGCTTTTGGGCTTAGTCGGGGAGCAGGTCTGGTCCAGGCAGTTTGGCGGGTTCGTGAGCAACATCCCCACTCTCCCGAAAACCTCCAGGCTCCAAGGGCCGGCCAGGAGAGGAGGCGGGAAAGGAAGCGCCTCCCCCCGCTCGCCGGCGCGGAGTTGCCCCGCCCCGTCCCGGCGCTTCCCCCGCGGGCTCCGGTTCCCAGGCTCCGCCGGCCGCCGGCAGCATGGGCGCGGGCTGGGAGCTGGGGACCGCGGCGGGCCCCTCGCTGCTGCTGTGCGCCGCGCTGCTGCTCGCGGGTTGCGCGCTGGGCCTGCGCCTGGGCCGCGGCCGGGGGCGGGCGGACCGCGGGGTGCTCGCCTGGCTCTGCTACGACGCCCTGGTGCATTTCGCCCTGGTAAGTGCGGGCGCCGCCGCCGCTCTCGGGACCCGACCCTTCCTGGTCGCCGGGTGTTCCCGGAAAAGGACCCGGACGGGTGGGCCGCCTTGCGCCCTGCAGCCGACCGTCGGTCTGCGGAGACCGGGAGGTGCCTGGAGGCCGCAGGGCTGCCCCTCTCAGTAGAAAGAGCGCGTGCCTTCCTGGGGTCCCAGCTCCTCTGCCGGATTAAAAAACCAAAAAACCATTTGAAAATGGTTATTTCTGTACCGTGTTATGTTAGTTTGATTGTAAGCAGCCCAAAGGCCTTGGCTTACCTGACCTGCACGTAAATGTTGCACGGAAACTAACTGAGATCGTGAGCGGTTTTGAGTGCCCGAGAGGGAGCAGAGAGGGATGAGGAGGCGCACTGCGCAAAGTGCGAGGACCCGTACCAAAACGAAACATCCCGCGTGCCCTGAGAGTAATCACCATGTTTGGGTAATGACCACCAGGCACAGCGCGGTGTTCACTATTTCCGATCTTTACAACACCCTGTAATCTACTTACGGTCCCTGTTTTCCCGAGGAGAGAACACGCCATGCAAAGTTAGGTGACTTTCAGTAGAGTCTGGCTCCAAAGCTTGCGCTCTTTGTAACATGCCGGGTTTGGGAAACCGGGTCCCTAAAAATTCAATCCATTTTATAAGTAACCAGGAGGTTAGTATTTAAGGGAATTCTGTTGAAATGTCTCCCTCCTCCATGCACACACGTTTTTTAAAGGGTTTCTTTTTTTAAGATTGTATTTATTTGACAGAAAGAGAGCACAAGCAGGGGGAGCAGCAGAGGGAGAGGGAGAAGCAGGCTTCCCGCTGAGCAGGGAGCCCCGGACCCCAGGACCCTGAGATCATGACCTGGGGCAGAGGAGGTCACTTAAGTGACTGAGCCCCTAAAGGTTTTGTTGTTGTTGTTGTTGTTGTTGTTGTTTTTTAACAACTTAGCCAAAATAGCTGTTTTGCAAATTTGACCTTGCTTGGATCTAGGCAGACCTGTGGTTGATTGAAAGCCGAAGTCTGGAGTATGGAGAAAGAAGGAGAAAACAAAAAGGGTTTGATAAACATTTAGATCTCTGAATGTTGATGGGTTGGATATGTGCACATACCAGATGTTGCTGAAATGTGAAATTCTTTCTTTCCTGAAAGTTTACATGTGGAAATAAGAGAGAGTGAACAGTCCTTCAGCTCCTTCATTTACAGAGTTGATTTTTTAAGGTGTCCTTGGACACATGGTCTCCCAAAGAATAGGGGTAGTAGAACAGGGTGGCTGGCCCTCTTAAAGAAAATGTAGTATATTTTAGACATAATGTATCATGTATCATGATACAAAAACATATACCCATATGCCCACCTAGTTTAAGAAAATTAAGTCTGCTTTTCAAGCACAGGCTGCTACAGGTAACATCACATATTTGTGACACCTTGAGGTTTAAGCCCACACGTGGAGTCATTGCTCCTGTCTCCTCCCACTCCCGTTCTGAAGGCAGTGTCCCTCCCACAGCCCTATTTTACCTCTCCCAGCTGCAGAAGAGCCCACCATATGAATGCACCATACCTTTCATTTTTTAATTCTAAACAGCACATTTTTTTCACATATTAGAGCAATGATATTTTATATCTGTGAAATTGGTATATATCTTATAATTGATGAAATATGATAACTTAGCTAGCTTGTATTAATAGGTATGTTTTTATTTTGCTGTTTACACATCATGCTTCAGCCAGCGTCTTTGTACACATATCATAGAGATTGGTGAGGAGGGCACTTGAATGAAGGTTAAAACCGGCAAGAAAAATGTGTGCGCACAGTACCTTTGGCTGGGAGTTTACTGCAAGAGTACCGGTAAAATGTGGCATAGGCAAAGATTGGGAAAGAAAGCCTCCCAGAGAACTGGAACTACGACTCTCTTGTTCACACTAGAACCTGAGCTGCCTCTTCTTATTCCTTTAAACTTCTCAAAAGGGAGGAGACATTGGGATGTGTTGGCCACCATCAAAGGCCTCTAGTGCCCCCCGTTGGACAGGGCTTCCACCAAGCATTCCCAAAGGCATTTCAGCTCCCTGGCATCCAACCAGAATGTGGTTCCTGGGGCTGCAGCCCGGGGCCAAAGCTCGGTTGGTTATGGCCAGAGTGAAGGACAGGCTGATTTCCCACCAGAGCACCTGGAAGGAGTTAAGGCAACATACATGGAGAAATCAGTGGTTTGGCTCACACTTCCTCACAGGTGGCCATGGACGTTCTTTGGGTGGGTGCTTTGGCACTTGAACGACAAGTAGGACTTTGAATTTCATCCTGTAATAGGAAGCCGTTGAAGAAAGATTTCAGGCAAGGAAGTAGCATGGCCAAAGCAGATCTTTCAAAAATGATTTGGTGGTGTTGTATTAAGTCAGTAATTGTAGAGGGTCTGAGATTGTACCCTTCTTACACATTAACAAGTTAGCCTGGTTGATTTCCCCAAGTGCCGCCGGCAGCACGCAAGGGCCTGCTCGTGCCTGCACAGGAAATGCGGGCGTTTTGGGGCAAGGAACAGCAAGCTCAGGCTCCCATCTTACCTGGAGTTGCTGGTGACCTGCTCCTACTTCTTGGGAGGGAGTCCTTATCTTTAGTCAAGAAGGTAAACAAATCTCTGGGAAGGAAAGGCAGGTCTTTATCTTTACTACCCTGGACTACCTTAGGAAGGAGAGATCTCTTTAGGTTTACTACCTTGGAGTGTCTCCTTATATAAAGATTCTTAAATCTGTTGTAAATGCCTGTGCTCAGAGACCTCAGACGGTGCAGGAATACAAGGGGTACACAGAGAATCCTCTGCCAGCATAGGGGATGGTGGGTTGGAAAGAATAGAGAAGGGACAAAAAGATCAGCTAAAATCAAGTGCAGTATTTGAGCAGTGAGATGAAAGAGGACTGAGCTAAGGTGGAATTGGAAGTTAAAATGGGGGAAAAAGTTAAATCCAACAGACCTTCCAGGGGAGAACGTTGTAAGTCAAAGTGACCACTTGTACGTTGGGGGTGGAGAAGATGGGGATCCTGTAGACAATCTTAGGGAAGACAGGAAGACCAGATTTTAGAACTGTGAATCTGGGGGTCTGGTATATAGTTGAGGAGAAATGGCCAGAAGGCAGTTAAAATTGTAAGATGAGCTGGAGAGACAGATTCAGGGCAGAGTGGAGGGAGTTGGACGTTTTCACTGCTTTGGAGGAGACAGCAGGAAGCTCTAGGAGTGAGCATTTTCTGAGCAAGAGAGAATAGAAAGGTGAAAATGCTGAGGATTGAGAACAGAATCTTTTAAAAATGTCTTAAAATGTGTATGTGTTGAACAGCCAGGAAGAGGAAGAGCCAGGAAGGAGAGACAGTGGGCTGGACCAAGAACCAGGGTAGTGCTGGGTCCTGGGACCCAAGGGAAGGAATGACAACATCGGTGTCAATTGCTTCAGCACCATTTAAAAATTTAAAAAGGTGAGGGCTGAGCCGGAGCCTCTGGGTCCAGTGATTAAGAAGTCAATCAAGAAATTGTTAGTAGGGCTGGGCGCCTGCATGGTTCAGTTGCTTAAGCATCTGCCTTCTGCTCAGGTCATGGTCTCAGGGTCCTGGGATCGAGCCCCACCTCGGGCTCCTTGCTCAGTGGGGAGACTGGTTCTCCCTTTGTCCCTCACCCTGTTCTTGTGCTCATTCTCACACTTGCTCGCTCTCTCTCTCTCTTTCTCAAATAAATAAATAAAATCTTTTAAAAGAAAAAAAAAAAAGAAGCCATCATTGGTTAAGAGTGCCTAGCTGGCTCAGTTGGTGGAACATGCAACTTTTTATCTCAGGGTCATAAGTTCAAGCCCCATGTTGGGTTTACTCAAAAGAAAAAGTTTACTCAAAAGAAAAAAAAAATGTCATGGTAAAAGTATTGTTTGAGAAGCTAAAAACTTAGCAAGGGAGGTAGAAAAAGAATGGAGGCAGCATATAAAAGACCTAGAGATTTGATGGTGGGAGGAAGAAGAGTGTACGAGGGTAGCTCAAAGACATTGAAGGAGCAGGCAGGGACATTGGGTTCTGTCTGAGATGGGAAGGTCTGGGAGCATCTGTGAGCAAGAGCACGGTCCGGGGCAGAGAAGTCAGCTGTACAGCACTTGGTGTCCAGTGCTGTGCCTGGGCATGTGAATTAACCTACAGCAAAGCTGAATCTGCCTGAATCTACTCCCTGTCCTCAGATCAAACCCCTCTGATTGACTAGTTCCTCCCACACTTTCCTCATTGAAAGCAAGACTTAGGCTTGACCTCCAGGCTGAAGGACATTTGTCGTGGAAAACTTGGGCTTCAGCCGTCCTATTCATCCTACCTTAACAACCGTGGGTCTTCCTTTAAGAAGTCCTGAGTCCCAATGGCTGGTCAAGTCCCTATTAATTTGTGTATTTTGGACATTACCCTTTTCCATTTAGCATCTCCATCTGTTCCCACTTTCCACAACAGTAGCTTCAGCCTCCGACTTTTGGGATTCTAAAAATTTCTTCCTCCTCCTACTTGCTTTATCATTAGGTCTCAAGTTGCCTTTTAGTTCAGTCTGTTACTGTCTCTGTTTTCCCTTTCCTTTTTTGGCATAGTCATCTTCATTGGTTTTGCTGTAAAATAGATCTCCTCTCCAGTAAATGCATTTATAGACTTCATGCTATTTGGCAGGCCTGGTGAATCACAGTTGGTTTCGCTATATATTAATGGTAAAGCTTTGTGATGGTTAATTGTCTGTGTCAACTTGACTGAGCCAAGGGATGTCCAGTTATTTGCCCACATGTTATTCTGGGTGTTCTGTGAGGATGTTTTGGGTAAGATTGACAGTTAAGGGTGTCTTGCCGGCTCAGGTGGAAAAGCATGCGACTCTTAAGATATTGAGTTCAAGCTCCATATTGGGTGTGGAGCCTCCTTTAAAACAAATAACAAAACATAACATAACATAACATTTCAACTGGTAGACTGAGTAAGGGAGGTGGCCCTCCTAAATGTGGGTGAGCCTCATCCAATCAGTTGAAGGTCTGAACAGAACAAAAAGGCTGACCTTCGGGCAAAGTAAGCTAGAATGCTTCCTGCCTCACTACCTTCAGACTGGTAGGTACATTGGCCTTTTCCTCTTTCAGACTCAAGCTGAAACTGGCTTTTCCTGGGTTTCAAACCTGAAGCCTTTGGGCTAAAACTACATCAGTTCTCCTGGTTCTCAGGCCTCCAGACTCAGACCAAAACTACAACATCAGCTCTCCTCGGGCTCCAGTGTACCCACTTACCCTGCAGTTCATTGTCAACCTTCATGATCACATAAACCAGTTCCTTATGACAGGCCCTGTGTGTGTGTGTCTTTGTCTGTGTGTATCCCTATCCCATTGGTTCTCTTTCTCTGGAGAACCCTAATACAAGCTTAGAAAATGATGCCAAATTGAAAGTCCAAGGAATAGCACTCATAATGGCCCACTGGCCTTTTCAGGGTATGGGGTACACAGCCATTCTGCTTCTGCAGACCAAAATCCAGTATGTTTTCTAACACCCTGAACAAGACATGTGTTAGGGATAGATGTCTGGGTAGCTACACCTCAGGGTGAAATCCTGTTCTGTTGTTCCTCATTGCCACAAATATGTGAGTGCCTCTTTGGGGCCAGGTGCTATGCTGGACACGGACAAAACACATGGCCCTTGTGCTCTCAGAGCTTAGAGAGTAGCAGAGAGTTTTTCTCCAGTTGTTTCACAGGGAAAATGACAGTTACTAATGTCACTGTCAGTGTTATCCATATGAGGAATTGCTTTTGCAGGGAAGTGCTGGGAGAAGCTTAGTTTTTCTCCCCAAAATTGGTTCATCTATTGCTTTCTGACAGCAAGAACGATGTAAATATTTCTCCCTTTTCATTTGGCTGCTGGGAAGCTCAGAACCACATTAAATCCTAAAATAACAACAACATATATATATATTCTTATTGGCCTCCTGATCTGGATTCTTATTCATTTTTATACTTTTTATGACTAATATTTTTAAATTCTTATGTACATTTTAAAGTAGTTTTTAATGTGCCGTTTAATCGAATGTTTTTGTTGTAATTAACCTAAAATCCTAAAACATAAAATGAAGTATATAAATGCTTTAAAAAAATGTTAATCCTACTAAAATTTATTTCCTTTGAAATGGAAGAGATAGCCTAGGGAAAATACCATGTTTTTTTGTTTTTGGTTTGGTTTAGTTTTGTCCTTTGTAACACGACACACAATTTGTAATTGTTTTGTCCTCCTCTTTCCCCAGTACCTGGCGTGGTGCCTGGTTTGTAGGAGCTGTTCTGGAGAATTTGTTAATAGCCCATGAATGGAAGAGTGATCCTGTCATTTCAGTTTGTGGTAGTTATCAGTCATTTACATGTTAAGCCTCGAATAGCTCAAATATCTAAAATGTCAAAATGCGTTTCCTATGTCAGTGTTTTTTTTTTTTTAAAGATTTTATTTATTTATTTGACAGACAGAGATCACAAGTAGGCAGAGAGGCAGGCAGAGAGAGAGAGAGAGGAGGAAGCAGGCTCCCCGCTGAGCAGAGAGCCCGATGCGGGACTCGATCCCAGGATCCCGAGATCATGACATGAGCCGAAGGCAGCGGCTTAACCCACTAAGCCACCCAGGCGACCCCTATGTCAGTGTTTTAAAACAAAATTGGCTTAAATTTTCTATTACCATGATCACTACCAAACATATAACATTTATAGATCTAAAAGGAAGAAAAAGATAAAACTAGCCAGAGATCATTATTGTTTATATTCTCAAGAATAGTCTTCCAAAAAAAAAAAAAGAATAGTCTTTCAGGGGAGCCTGGGTGGCTCAGTGGGTTAAGCCTCTGCCTTTGGCTCAGGTCATGACCCTGGAGTCCTGGGATCGAGCCTCCTCACTGGACACTCTGCTCAGCGGGGAGTCTGCTTCTCCCTCTTCCCCTTCCCTCCCCTTCCCTCCCCCTCCTCGTTTTCTCTCTGTCTCTCGCTCATTTGCTCTCTCTCTCTCTTTCAAATAAATAAAAATAAAATCTTAAAAAAAAAAAAGTCAAGACTCCACAGAGATAGTCAGCTTTTATACTCCCGTCAGCTGCTTTCTCACACCTGTGCCAGCGCCAGGCGTCATTACTAGATCACACAGCTCTTACTCGCTGGCTTAGGTCTTCTGGGTCTCATTTGACCCTTGACAAGAGGCTCCGTCCGTCCGGCCGCCGCCACAGCAGCCAGCTCCGACTTGACTCCCTTCGGCCCCGAGCAGACAGCGCCTGCTGCCCACTCCTGCCCAAGGCCTCTGGGAGGCAGCCCAGGTGGGAGGTCCTTGGGCCCCACCCAGCTTCCAGCTACCTGCCATGGTGACACCCCCAGGGATATCTGGGAGCCCCAGGGTAAGTTCTTCCTCCCTCCCCTGAGGTGGACTTCCCAGAGAAGCAGTAGTGCATATACAGTCTCTGGAAAAAGTCAAGGTAGGGATGGCCAGCGTGTTGCTGAGTGGTGTGACTGAGTTCCTGAGCTCGGTGACAGAGCCTTGGGTCAGATTTGTCATCCTTCTCTGTCTCCTTTCTCATCCACCACCTGCTTCCAGCCTACCTGGGAGAGCCATGTCCATAAAAGTGGTAGAACACTTTAGAATGTTTTTGGGGGGACCCAGGCTGAGATACACTTTCTCTCTCTCTCCCCCTCTCTTTTTTTATACTAATCTCTATTCCCACTGTGGGGCTTGAACTCATGACCCTGAGATCAAGAGTCATGTGCTGTACCGAGCCAGCCAGGCGCCCTGATACTCTTTCTTTTAATTGTTGCACATTATTCCATAGCGTGGATGATTGAACCAAACATGCAACTTCAGGTTATTTCTAAGTTCCTTGCCACTAAAAACAGCCGGAATTTCATAATAAACGTCTTGGAGCAGGTATCTTTTCTTCTATTGGACAAGTTTAATCAAGCTGGAAAAAAAAATCAAAATAAATGGAATTGGCAAGCTTCCGTCCTGTCTAGGGGTGGGAAATTCAGCCCCTTATTAGGAGTCTGCCTTCTTCTGTAGTCTCATGAGAACCCAGGAGATTTACATGATTCCCAGCAAAAAAGGATTGTGTCATCTTTGCTCCATCCTGATAGCGCGATACCCTCACTAACAGAGCCCCATGCTTTCTAGAAGGCAGGCAGGCAGGCTTGCTGTTCTCTGCCAGGCTTTGGGACAGGAATATGGGGCTTGGATCCTGGAATCCACCCCCTAATAACCTGTTTTTTTTTTAAGATGTATTTATTTATTTTGAGAGAAAGAGAGAGAGAGAAAACAAAACAAACAAAAAAAAAAAACACCAGCAGGAAGGGCAGAGAGAGAAGGAAAATCTCAGGCAGACTGTGCTCAGTGCAGAGCCCGACTTGGGGCTCATCACGGGGGCTCCATCTCACCACCCTGAGATCACAACCAGAGCCGGGTGCTTAACCGACTGTGCCACCCAGGCACCCCGATAGCCTGTTTTACTATACGGCTCTTCCTGACTTCCTTATTGAGCTGACAGGGGTGTTCATAGGATAATAGAAATGATCTCACTCATACTTGATTACACACCCTCTTCTTTTTGGCCAAGAAAGTGTCTCATTTGTTGACTAATCCATCCTTTCTCCACTTATTTGAGATTCTATTTTTAATCATATACTAAAATCTTTCATATGCATGGATAATTGGGAGATTTTAAAAATTCAATTCTGTTTTAAGAATCTTTCAGTTTCAATTCTGTCCATACAGTGCCGTATTATTTTAGCCTGATCGTGCATTTTAATATCCAACAAAGCAAACTTCTTACCACTCACTTTCAAACACGTAAATATGAATCCTTCCATGTGAACTTTAGATTCCCTTTGCCAGATTCTAAAAGTTGGTGTTTTGCTTTGGGATTTTCTTCAACTCCTACTTTAACTTGAGAGTAAGTGATATCTTTACCATCCTGAGTCTCTTCAAAGAATTGAGTGGATCTCAGTCTATTTAAATCCTCAGTTACAGTCTCTTAAAATTGACTCCTAAATATTTTTATTGCTACCATGAGATATTTTTCCTTTGTACTTCAACTGGTTATTGCTCTACATGGAAACCATTGGGACGTATCTCTGTATAGAAACCAGCCACTTTCTAAATTCCCTTTTTCCCCCATTCTAGCTTTATGGGGTTATAATTTCCAGACAGTAAAATCTACCCCGGGGAGTATAGCTTGATGAGTTTGGCGAGTGTAGAGTTGTGTGACCACCATCGCAATCACAGTATAGAACATTTCCGTCACTTTTTGACAGAGGTTTCTCCCGTCCCTTTGCAGATGTCCCCCATGCTGACGTCTGGCACCGGGAAATGCTGATCTGCTTTCTTGTCATTAGCGGTTGACTGTTACAGGAATTTCATATACATGAAATCACGGAATATGTAGTCTTTGATTTGGCATAAATTACTGAATATTATCGCACTACAGAGATGCATCCCAATTTACTTATACATCAATCCGTTAATGAACATTGGGGTTGTTTCTAGTTTTTGACTGTTGTAAATAATAATGCTGCTATGAGAATCTGCTTACAAGTCTTTGTGCGCACGTATGTTTTCATTTATCTGCGGTAAATACCCAAAAATGGATTTTTTTTTTTAAGATTTTATTAAGTTATTTGAGAGAGAGAGAACATGATGGGGAGAGGTCAGAGGGAGAAGCAGACTCCCCACCAAGCAGGGAGCCCGATGTGGGACTCAATCCCAGGACTCTAAGATCATGACCTGAGCCAAAGGCAGACACTTAAGCAACCGAGCCACCCAGGCACACCAGGGAGTGGATTCTTTAACCAGGGTAACAACTGCCAAACATTCTGCACGGTGGCTCTGCCACTTCCATTCCCACCGGTGACATGTTACACTTCTGGCTCCTTCACGTTCTCACCAGCACTTTGTGTCTCAGTCATTCTGGCTATTGTTACAAAAAATATCATAGACTGGTGGCTTAAAGAACAGCCATAGCTCATGTTTCAGAGGCTTGGCAGTTCGAAATCAGGGTGCCGGTAAGGTTGGGTTCTGGTGATGCCCCTCTTCTCGGCTTGCAGACAGCTGCCTGCTTGCTGTGTCCTCAGGTGGCTGACAGTGAGCCTTGGTCTCTCTTCTTCTCCTTTTTTTTTTTTTTAAGATTTTATTTATTTATATGAGAGAGAGAGAGAGAGCATGAGAGGGGAGAAGGTCAGAGGGAGAAGCAGACTCCCCGCAAAGCTGGGAGCCTGATGTGGGACTCTATCCCGGAACTCCAGGATCATGACCTGAGCCGAAGGCAATCGCTTAACCAACTGAGCCACCCAGGTGCCCCAAGTCTCTCTTCTTCTTATAAGGACAACAGTCCCATCACGGGGCTCTACCCTCGTGACATCATCTAAACTCAATCATCTGTAAAGGCCCCACCTCTAAATACCATCACCTTGGGGATTAGGGCTTCAACAGATAACATTTGAGGGGACACTTTGTACTAGTATTTTTGTCATTTTAGTCATTCCAGTAGATGCATATGAACAAAACCTACTGTGGTTTGGTTGGCATTTCCATGATGTCTGGTGATAATGAACATCTTTTCTTATGTTTCTTTGCCTTGCAAATATCTTCTACTGGGATTTGCCCAATTTTTAAATCTTTTTTTTTTTTAAAGATTTTATTCATTTATTTGACAGAGAGAGAGAAATCACAAGTAGTCGGAGAGGCAGGCAGAGAGAGAGAGAGAGGGAAGCAGGCTCCCTGCTGAGCAGAGAGCCTGATGCGGGACTCGATCCCAGGACCCTGAGATCATGACCTGAGCCGAAGGCAGCGGCTTAACCCACTGAGCCACCCAGGCGCCCCTAAATCTTTTTTTTTTTAAGATTTTATTTATTTATGTGACAGACAGAGATCACAAGTAGTCAGAGAGGCAGGCAGAGAGAGAGGAGGAAGCTGGCTCCACGCCAAGCAGAGAGCCCGATGTGTGGCTTGATCCCAGGACCCTGGGATCATGACCTGAGCTGAAGGCAGAGGCTTTAACCCACCAAGCCACCCAGGCATCCCCACTCAATTTTTTAATTAAACTTGTAATCTGGAGATAACTGTCCATTCCTCCCAGAGGGATAATACAGAGAGATCCCATGAATGCTCTATCCAGTTTCCCTGGTGATAACTGTTTCTACCCATTCAAAATGGTGGCCCCAAGTCACAACCACTTTGTGGAGGAGAGTCAGAGGAGCTTTTGTGTGATTTGAGATTTTCCTTGCATGGTATACTTCTTTGAAAAGTCGCTATCCTGTTTGAGCACCGTGTTAATTTGGGGGATGAAAGGCAAAGGCAGCATACATTGCAGGGTTCGTCTTTAGGATATAAGTTCCTGAGGACAGTGGTAGCTCAGTGTCAGACCTGCTAGTGAACTCTTTGGGGCCAGAACCTCTGCATTTGTTTCCTCAAAGTAGGTCAAGTAATGGGCAGGCACACGTGACAACAAGGAACAGGGCAACACGTGGAAACTCATGGAAACCCCGCAGAAGCTGAGATGTCGCTGGGCCCTTGGAGGTTGGTGCTGATTCACAGGCAGCTCTGGGTTAAGAAAATTATTACCCACCTCCTAGCTCCTCTCTAGGTTTGCCTCTCTTTCTGTAACTTGCTGGCTTTCTTGCCCTTTATTCTTGCTGTGTCTCCCATAACACCTACTCCTCCTATCTAAGTATGTTCAGTCAGATCGTGTCCTCCCCCCAACAAAACATGCTAGAGTCCTGACCCTCAGTACCTCAGAATGTGGCCCTGCAATTTTGAGGGGACTTTATAGACCTAATGAGGCCATGAGGGTGGGCCTTCATCCAGGATGACTGGTGTCCTTTTGGAAAGGGGAAATTGAGGGACGCCTGGGTGGCTCAGTGGGTTAAAGCCTCTGCCTTCAGCTCAGGTCATGATCCCAGGGCCCTGGGATCGAGTCCCACATTGGGCTCTCTGCTCGGCCGGGAGCCTGCTTCCTCCTCTGTCTCTGCCTGCCTCTCTGCCAACTTGTGATCTCTGTCTGTCAAATAAATAAATAAAATGTAAAAAAAAAAAAAAAAAAAAAAAAAGAGGGCGCCTGGGTGGTTCAGTGGGTTAAGCCGCTTCGGCTCAGGTCATGATCTCAGGGTCCTGGGATCGAGTCCCACATCGGGCTCTCTGCTTAGCGGGGAGCCTGCTTCCTCCTCTCTCTCTCTCTACCTGCCTCTCTGCCTACTTGTGATCTCTCTATGTCAAATAAATAAATAAAATCTTAAAAAAAAAAAAAAAGAAAAGGGGAAATTGGGACACAGAGACACAAACAGGTTCCACGTGAAGAGAAGACTGAAACCACCAAAAGCTGGAGGAAGTTATGGGCCGGGTTCTCCCTCACAATCCTCAGGAGGAACCAACCCTGCTGACACCTCGATCCTGGACAGCCAAGTTCTGGAACCGTGAGACAGCAGATGTGGCTCCATGCCACGCAGCTGGCGGTACCGTGTTACAGCAGCCCTAGCGAACCGTTCCCACATGCTTCCTTGTAACTATTCATCACGTCCAGTTGTTGGCCTCTCACGACCTCGCCTACATAATTAGTTTTCAGAATCAGTTTGGATTCACTCCTATTTGTCCATTTCTGTTCCAGAGAGCAAGGATTTCCTTGGCCCACTGTGTCCCTTTCTGAATGTGACTTTTGGGATAGGCTGCCTCGTCGGTCAGCCAGCAGCCAGCCTGTGAGTTGTCCGCTCTGGAGTCCTGTCATCCCTCCTTGTCCCTCCTGGTCCTCTGCGTCATCACCTGTTGTCAAAGCAGTGGCTGTCACAGTGTAAACTGCAGTTTCCCACAGCCGTCCACTCTCTGGGGACTGGGGGTAGACTTGGCATGGCATGCGTCATGATGGACACATCTAAAGGGATGCCCAGTACCGTGTGTGGAAGGCGAGAAAGCCACCTCAGTCTAGGAAGGGGCAGTAGGGGCCAAGGAGTCCAGTCTCCCCCTTGATACAGGAATTGTACTAGTAACCCAGACAGACTGAAGGTCATCCACCCTTTGCTTGAAAACTTTCAGCCAATAGCATCTTTCCAGAATGATACGGCTCTAGTGTCAAGAATATTCTTACTTAGGGTGGGCTGAAATAGCCTCTTTACGATTTCTCTTGGTCCTAGCTGCGCCCTCTGAGTCCCCTGGCTACCCTACCCTACAGCGCCCCCTAGTGTCAGTGTCTTCCCACATTTCTCAGGACGTGGGGTTCCCGGTGCTTTGCTGTCCTTGTCCCTCACCTTCACCCATGCCACAAGTTGCCTTTTAAGTGCAGTGGATTGTACTCAGCACTGTTCCAGAACGGTCTGACCATTATTCAAGAAGCCTGGGCCAGGGAGGAGAGTCAGAAAGAGTACAGGCTTTGGGGTCTAACAGAGGCACTCTCGAAAGCTGGCTCTGCCGTTTACCAGCTGTGCAATTCTGAGCAGTAGTACCTTTTCCCTACCACAACGCTTTCTGTAAGGAGGACGAGAAAGAAGGAAGGAAACCTTTTGTCTATGTTTGCTTATTGTCTTCATATATTTGGGCTGCTATGGCAAAATACCACAGCCTGGGTGACTTAAACAGCAGACATGTATTTCTCAGAGTTCAGGAAGCTCGCAGTCCAGGATTCAGGCTGTCATCGTGTCAGGGGAGGGCTCTCTCCTTGCTCTGAAGGTGGTGACTTCTTGCTGTGTCCTCTTGGTGGAAGACGCTAGGAAATCTCCCTGGAGCTTCTGAGAGAGTCACCGATCCCATTCAGGTGGGCTCTACCCTCGAGAGCTGAGTACCTCCCAGAGGCCCCACCTAACATCATCATCATCTTTGGGAGATAGAATTTCAACACATGCTTGGGTGCTGCACATTCAGACCAAAGCACTTATCCATGAGGTATGGAAACAGTATTTTCTTCAAAGCATGGTGGTGAGGATTAAGTCAAAGTTTGTCGTTTAGGGCAGTGCTTCTCAAATTTGAAAGTCCCCAGGGAAATTTAACAATGTGGATTTGATTCTGTAAGTCTAGGTCTGAAATTCTGCGTTTTTAACAAGCTCCTGAGAGATGCCCACGTTGGGGTCCATGGATCACATTTGAATAGCCAGTATGTAGGACACTTGGCGTGGTGCCTGGCACCCAGCAGTGTTCAGTAAGTGCTGATTCTGTCTTCGACTAGCGCTTTCGTGACCCTTCTCACAGTACTCCATACCAGGATTAACTTTTAATTTCCATCCTGTCCCCATATAATAAAGTGACAAAGCACTTGTCCAACTAAAATGAGCTTTAGAAAGTTTCCTTTCAAATCCTTAATCAGAGAAAAAACAGTCTTGGTGGAGAAGGGTATGTTTTTAAAACAGGAGAGATGTTTTCAAGTTCTAAACCAAACACTAAGCCTCCATCATGTAGGAACAATAGCACTTGTGTGCCTGTTCCATCCCTGGAGTTCTGAAGAGGCCAGCACTGTCCCCCGAATACCAGGCGACAGCCCATCTGCGCGGCAGGTTCCAACAAACAGGAGGCGTCATGTCATTAAGGGGACGACAGCTGGGCAGCCTAGATTTATGAAGTCACTAACGCCTTGTCATTGAGGTGCTGTAGGAGGCTGAAGCAGCTGATCCTTCCAAGAACAATGATGGGTGCTGTTGCCATGACATGGAAAAATCAAGTCTGATTAGGCTGAGATTTTGTGAGTCTGAATAGAAAATGCTAATAAATTTTGACAGGATTTATGTAGTGGTTCTGTCCTATTCCACTTTATTCTCCCACTCTTAATAATGAATATTGTGCTGTTTTCTCTGGTTCTTCATTCAAACAAGCTAAAAAACAAAAGGCTTGCAGAAACATTTGAATACAGATTCAGCCTTCACAAATACCAACATAAATTACCAAAAAAGAAAAAAAAGGATTCTTTTTCCTTTTTATTTCTAGAAAGGCTTTTTTACCCCACTAAATTTTCCTTCAAGGGTTGAAATGAGTAAATTGTTTTGCATTTTCTCTAAAGTGGTCATTGAACTACAGAGAACAGTAGCTTGTCTAGCCCAGCCTTTTTGTTTTTGTTTTTAATCTGAGCTTTGACTGGTAGTTGTCTAACAGCCTCCAAAACACAGTTACTAAAATTACATGTCGAGAACACCTTGAATGAAAAAATGACCCTGCTGTTGTTACTTTTATTTGCTATGACACAATGTAGCATTTAAGTTGATTTTGTTTGCAGCTCAATTAACTACAGTCCAATCCTTCTATCATTAGAGCCTCTGATAGGAATTTCTGTATGTTTTTAAACCAAAATTGCTGATCCACAGAACTTGAAAACTTATTTAAATAAACAAACATGGTAAAATTTTCCTCATCACCCTGGGGGTTTATAGTTGAAAATGTAATAGCAGAAAGAAAATATTTTAAATATTTATGGCTCCATAACAACATATACAAGTTGTTTTTTTTTTTTTTTTTAAGATTTATTTTAGACAGAGAGTGAGCAGGGGGAGGGGCAGAGGGAAAGGGAGAGAATTTGAAGCCAACTCCACACTGAGTGCAGAACCCATCGCGAGGCTCAGTCCCATGACCCTGAAATCATGACCTGAGCCAAAATCAAGAGTCAGATTCTTAACTGACTGAGTCACCCAGGAGACCACATGAAAAGCTTCTCAAGGGCTACCATGAAACTCACCAGTAGTGTCTCAGGAGAACGAGATTGGGGATCAGGAGGAAAAGAGTTTTACCTTTCACTTTATACCTTTTCACTTAAAAAAACAAAACAAAGCTTTTAGTAATGTATCCCTTTAATAATATTTTTAGTATTTAAAATAGTCCAGGTATACCGCCAGAAGAAATGTCGTAGAATTATCCTGTGATCCAGCAAGCCCACTTTTACATAAATATCCAAAGAAATTGAAACCAGGGACTTTGATACTTGCACATAGCAGTTCTTTTCACTGTAGCCAATCAACAGATGAGTAGAGGAACAAAATGTGATGGGCACATGCAATAGAATATTAGTCGGCCTTACAAGGATAGGAAATTCTGGCCCAGGCTACCACACCGGGAAGCTGGCGGACATGATGCAGAAAAATATACCAGTCCTGAAGACTCAGGTCCTGTGATTCCACTTACGGGAGGGACCTAGAGCAGTCCCGTGCGTGGAGACAAAGTGGAGTGTGTCGGGGCTGGGGGTCGGAGGAGAATGAGGAGCTATTGTTTAATGGGTTCAGAGTTTCAGTTTGGGAAGGGCTCAGTTACAAAGGTGGGTGATGGTGACAGTTGCCTAAGGATATGAAAGTACTTACCACTGCTAACTCGTGCACTTAAAATGGTTAAAATATTAAATGTTATGTATGTTTTACTATAATATATTTTTTAAATTTATATTCTTTGGGGGTGAGGGGGAGAAAGCCAGGCGGGGTCCTCTGGACAGAGGAGCAGCTCATGTACAGGCCTGGAGGAGTGGAAACCAGCATGAGGTCTTCTGAGAACACAAGTGCAAGTGCCCTCTGCCCTCGTGAGAGTGCCCAAGGGGAGGGGCAGAGGCCGTCACTGTTGGCTCCAGTACTGGGCAGGGCAGAGTCTGGACCCACCAGGCCTCATAATGTCCTGCCCTCCGCACCCCGGGGCTACCATCCCTAGCCTTCCTTCCACCTCTCAGCCTGCCTGCCAAGGCCCTACCCTAGGCCTGCCTCCTCCTAGAAGTCTTCCTGACTGTCCCAACTGCTGGACCCTCATCTTTTTCCAATTGGTGTTGTCCAGCTAGACAAACTCTCTGAGGCCAGGACCCAGCCTATTCTAAATTTTAAAAAAGGCAAGGTGGTGGTGGGGAGGTGTGCCGGGTGGCTCAGTCAGTTAAATATCTGCCTTCAGATATCAGACTGTGATCTTGAGGTCCTGGGATCGAGTCCCGCATTGGGCTCCCTTGCTAATCGGGGAGTCTGCTTCTTCCCCTTGCTCATGTTCTCTCTCTCTCTCTCTCTCAAATATATAAATAATCTTTAAAAAAAAAAATAGTCCTGGCAATTGATTAAAAAATGGTATTCAATTAGTCATGTTATTCTTTTTTCCATATCTCTTGTTTTACCTGCCTGGCTTTTTAATTAATTTTTTTGAGGGGGAAGGTAACCGTTGATTTGCACATAGTTGTAAGTTATAATACGGAGAGAACCCATGTACACTTTGCTTAGCTTTCCCCAACAGTAACATTTTCCAAACCTATAGTATCACATAGTATAGTGTCATAAGCAAGACGTTGATGCAGTGCACTCATCTTACTCAGATTTCTCTAGATCCACTTGTGTGTATGCATGCGTGTGTGTGTGTGTGTGTGTATTAATTTCTGTACCATTTTACCAACTGGGTAGGTTCAAATATCCGCCACAACAGGATACCAGAAAGTTCCAACACCACAGGGATCCCTAGTGTTTTCCTTTTGAACCCACTGGCACTTGCCCTCCCCCCATTGCTTTCAACCGCTAATCCCTGACAACCACCAATGTGTCCTCCATTTCTAAAATGTAACATTTCAAAAAGTTTTATAGAGGGGCGCCTGGGTGGCTCAGTCAGTTAAGCGTCTGCCTTTGGCTCAGGTCATGATCCCAGGGTCCTGGGATCAAGCCCCATGTCAGGCTCTCTGCTGGGGGTTGGGGGGGAGTCTGCTTCTCTCTCTCCCTGCTGCTCCCCCTGCCTGCACTCTCTCTCCCTGTCAAATAAATAAATAAAATATTTTTCTAAAACGTGTTATATAGGGGCGTGTGGGAGGCTCAGTCGTTCGACATCTGCCTTTAGCTCAGGTCATGATCCTGGTGTCGTGGGATCGAGCCCTGCATCCGGCTCCCTGCTCAGCAGGAAGTTTGTTTCTCCCCTTCCCCCTCCCCCTGCTTGTGTTCCCTCTCTCGCTGTGTCTCACTCTGTCAAATAAATAAATAAAATCTTTTTAAAAAGTGTTATATAAAAGGAATCAGAGAGTATATATAATCTTCAGAGTTGGCTTTCCTCACTCGGCAAATTCCTGGCGATCTATCCAAGTTGTCGGTCGAGTGTATCAATGTTTGGTTCCTTCTCATTGCTTGGAACTGCTCCAGTACGAATGGACTGTGGTTTGCTTAAGCATTCGCCTGCTGAAGGGCATCAAGCTTTAAGCTATTACACACAAAGCTGCTGTGGACATTTGTGCGCTCATTTTTGTGTGAACAAAAGTTTTTATTTTTCAGGGCCAGGTACCCAAGAGTGCAATTTTGGGGTCCTATAGTAATTGCATATTTTGTTCTAGAATAAATGGACGGACTCTGTAGTTTCCCAGAACGGTACCATTTTATCCCACCAGAAGAATGGAAGTGACCCACATCCTTATCAGCATTTGTTGTGATCACTACTTTTTTATTTTATCCATTCTGATAGGTGTGGAGTCCTAATTCATTGTGGTTCTCATGGGCATTTCCCTGACTGCTAATGATGTGGAACATCTTTTCAAGTGTGTGTTTGCTGCCCGTAGACCCTCTTTACTGAAATGCCTCTTCATTTCTTTTGCCCATTTTCTAAATGGATTGTTTGCATGTTTGCTGCTATTGTTTAACTCTGTTATCCCCCACTACCTTCCCCCTTCTTTTATTTCTTATTTTTTCAGTAAATATTTGTTAGCATGTACCATCTATCAGGCATTTGGAATACAGAGAGAAAAGACAAAGACTTTGCCCTAAAGGAACTGACGGTTTTGAGGAGGGAACAAGTAATCAGTGGGGTTCTGTATAGGAAAGACACCTACTTCCTGTCAAGAGAATCACTGAAGCTTCCTGGAGGAGGCAGCATCTGATCAGCAGGGGAAGGCATGAATATGTTTATTACACTTGACATAGATTACAGTTGACACTTCAACATCATGAGTTGTACGCACTGGTCCACTTATACATAGATTGTTTTGATAAAGGTAGTACAGTACTATAGGTGTATTTGCCCTATAATTTTCTTAATAATTGTTTCTAGCTCACTTTATTGTAAGAATACAGTATATAATACATATAGCATATAAAATATGTCAATTGACTATTGATGTTATCAGTGAGGCTTCTAGTTCAGTAGTAGGCATTTGTAGTTAAGTTTTTAGAAAGTCAAAAATTATATGTGGATTTTTGACTTCACAGGGGTTGGTCCCTGGGTTATTTGAGAGTCAACTGTATACTGCCATTACATTTGAGACATTAATATAGTAAGAAGCATATGATGCCTTCTAAAAGCCCCTCCGGGTATCTTTCTAAGTAATTCATTATGGGAACTTGTCACTAATTCAAGATTAGCAAACACTGAACACAAAATACCATCCTGGGTTCTTGAAGATTCTAAGATAAGACAGCACCCTAGACCCCAGAGATGTATGATCTAATGGGCACTGGAGATTCATAACCAGCAGACAGTTGATCACAGAAGCACGCATTTAGTAACACAGTAGAGTGAGGAACTATCACTAAGAGGTTGGGAAGATTTCTTCGAAGAAGGAGAGTTTGAGTTGGCATTTGAAAAAGGAGTAGAACTTGAACAGGTAGATATAAAAGGGACAACATTTGTACATTCCTAGGTCCCTGCATGGTGTAGATTGCCAGATCCCCTTCTTGTTCGTACCCACAGAGTTGCTTCTGAGGAAGGGTCCTGGACCTAATGTCAGAGTCCATGTTTCACTGATGGCTCCAGCTGAAGAGATTGCTAGTGGAAGTCGTGTCTAGTTTTAGGATGAGATCCACAATCTAATTTTAGGCTGTCTTTCATCTTACAGATAGAGGGACTAAGACCTACAGAGGATCAAATTCAGCCCAGCCTTATTGCTCCTGCTGGCCAGGCCAGTGGATATGTTTTGTCTAGAAAGTCCCCAGCCCAAGCCAGGGAAATGGTGTGGATTTCCTGCTATGTCTCTGCTAAAAATAAAAAATTGATTAGTGAAAATAAAGTGTTACACAGTGGATGGGAAGTACTTTTTATTTTAAAACATTGCTGTTTATCTCCTTGTAATTTGTTTAAATCTCCCTTAAAGGATAAAATTTTTACATGTACTCTGAGGTAAGCCACATTTACCAAGTAAGTAATTTACAAAGTGTCCAGAAAAGACAGAACAAACCAACTTTAAAGCTTCTGTTTAGTGGAGATGAGCATATGTAAGAAGCTGGAAGATATTAATGAGATGGGGAGAAAGTCGAGTTTCTTCTCTCAATATGAGCAAAAGAAAGGCAATTACAAACTGTAACATAAACAAAAATATTTTGTAAGAAAGTCATGGCACAAATGTGTAGCAAACTAAAATATAGCATGGTTTTCAGAAATGCGTAAGTGTACTAAAGGATATTCCAGCTGCCACATTCTTCTTAAATGACACAAGTCAGAATACGGGATCGGCAGAGAAAGAAGTTGTAGCCCTTTGCAGTGAATGACATTTACCTAATCACCCTATTATAAGTGCTGTTGACTTTCAGCTTTTAGAATCCACATAAAATAGGAAGACAAATACGTTTACAGAACAAGAATGGAAATGTCATCAATCTCAGCAGTGAACAAGCAAAGTAGGCAGAGGCTGAGCTTTGGTAACGGGGAGGAGAGGAAGAAAGCATGACAGGGGCAAGCATCCTCATCTTATACACTGGGAGGTCCAGACTCTGTGCAACACTGATGAATGAGGAAGCTGAGGTTTTTAGGTTTACTACTTAAGTTACAAATTTGGTAACTAATGGAAGAATTAAAGAATATAATGTGGCTATTTGAAAGGATTCGGGCACCTGGGTGGCTCAGTCGGTTAAGCGATCAGCTCTTGGTTTCAGCTCAGGTCACGTTCTCATTGTTGTGAGATCAAGCCCTGTGTCAGGCTCCATGCTCAGCACGGAGTCCGCTTGAGAACCTCTCCCTCTCCCTCGGTGCCTCCGCCCCTTCCCCCCTCCCACACACACATTCTGTCTCTGTCTCTGTCTCTCTCTCTCTCAAATAAATTAATCTTTTTTTTTAAAGGGGGGGGGGTGCAGGATATGCCACTCTAAACTATGCTGTTTTGGCAGATGGATGATTTTGAGCTGAAGGCTATTGGAAAACAGCAGATGTAGGAAGGCCTCTCTGAGCTCCTCCTTTCTGCCTAAAATCAGGTCATTAAATGCCCCACAAGAAAAGTGCCTTCCCTGTGCCAGGAAGAGAAGAACATTCTTATCACCAGAGACTGGGAGTCGGTGCTGAAATGGACACAGACCTACTAAAATAACCCTTATCTTCCACTGGTTTCCCTCCTATATTTCTTAGTCAATTTCCCACAATTTACTGCCCCCCCCTGGTCCATGCCCCTTTGTCTTGTCACATCTCCAGAATTTATCGTTCTTTGTGTGAAAAAGTATATAAGCTTTTGGGCCTAACAACTTCTTTGGGTCTTGTTTTCCTTTTAAGGACTCCCGTGTACGGGTACAAATAGTAAATCAAATAAATATGTGTGCTTTCCTCCTGTTAGACTGTCGTGTCGCTTAATTCTTGGGCCAGCTACAGAGTCTAAGAGAGCAGAAGGAAGTTTTCCTCCCCTACGATATCAAAAAACTGAAAAGTGGAGAAGTGGAGGGGAGACGTAAGTTCAATCATAATCTTTCAGGATTGGCAGTCAGTTGAGAATATCTAAAGAAATAACAGTGTAGGGGCGCCTGGGTGGCTCAGTCGTTAAGCATCTGCCTTTGGCTCAGGTCCGGATTCCAGGGTCCTGGGATCCAGCCCCGCATTGGGCTTCCTGCTCGCCGGGTAACCTGCTTCTCCTTCTCCCTCTCCCCCTGCTTGTATTCCCTCTCCCTTTGTCTCTCTCTGTCAAATATATAAAATCTTAAAAAAAAAAAAAAAAAAAGGAAGGAAGGAAAGAAAGACGAAAGAAAGAAATAGTTTAAATATATTGCATTAGGATGATGATCCACAGAACTAAATACAGCAGAGGCTCTGAGTGATGAACTCTGGGAAGTAGTATGATAGTGAGCAGGGATTAGGCAGAGATATAACTTTAATGTATTATAAACAATTGCATTAGTAAAAAGAAATAGGAAAAAAAGTTGTAGTGACCGGCAATAAAAGTTGTTCAAAGGAGCAACATGACAATTAGATACCCCAGGGAATTCTAATTAATTAGTTTTGAGATTTAAGCAAAGAAACACTTCAGTGATAGGAAAGTACTCAGTGTAGTTGCAGCTGTTTCATTACCTAAAATTTAAAATGTAGCCTGTAAGGATTTTAATTTTCCTAAATTTGTCCTTGTGCAGGAAAAAGAACTAGTTCAACTCTGACATAGATATGTGAATGCCACTTTTGCTAAGAGAGATCCTGGCTGTTTTTTGAGATGAGACAAAAGGAACTGCCTTGAGGTATTTCTCAAAGATGTAAAATCTCTGGAATAATCCAGAATTTAGCCCATTTAATATAATATTTAAGCTCTTTCCTTGTGCCAAATTTTTGACGTATTTTTCCCCATAAGAACACACCTCTGGTTTTTATAATGCCAATCATTGGAAAACAGCATTTATTAGATAAACATTCCCTTTGGACATATCTGTTTGCAAGGGCAGGGGCGGGGGCGGAGGGGGGCCGGGCTCCAGGCTCACACCGCGCGCGGTCTTGTAGGTGTGCGGGGCAGAGGGCATGGACCAGGATGTGGGCTCCTGAGGGTGCCACCACGCATCTGGGGTGCCATCCTGTGGCTGTGATGTTAAATTAGAACCTGTATTCATTTTCTTCTCTCCAGGAAGGCCCTTTTGTCTACTTGTCTTTTGTAGGAAACATTGCAGATTCCGAAGGCTTGATTGCTTCATTGTGTAAGTAATTTAAAATGTTTGCATTTGGAATATTTGAGGAGATTAATTGCAAGTGTGGCTGTCAATTAAATGAGTACCTGTAGCACAAATTATAGCATTTCATTTATATGAAATGTCCAGAGTAGGTGAATCTCTAGAGACAGATGGTGGATTAGTGGTTGCCTGGGACTAGACTTGGGGAGGGGAGGGGGGCAGGGGATGGAGAGTGAGCGACTGGTTAATGGGTTTGGGTTTCCTTTGGGGAATTAATGAAATGTATTACAATTTCATTCTGATGATTCAGATCTGCGAATATACTAAAACCCACTGAATTATACTTTTTAAATGGGTGAATTATATGACACGTGAGTTATATCTCAGTAAAGCTGTATATTAAAAATATGTTTATGGGGCACCTGGGTGGCTCAGTGGGTTAAAGCCTCTGCCTTCAGCTCAGGTCATAATCTCAGAGTCCTGTGACTGAGACCCACATGGGGCTCTCTGCTCAGCAGGGAGCCTGCTTCCTGCCCACCCACCCCCACCCCCTACCCGGCCACCTGCCTCTCTGCCTACTTGTGATCTCTCTCTCTCTCTGTCAAATAAATAAATAAAATCTTTTTAAAAATGTGTTTATAATGCAGATTGAAGGGTCTGCAGTATTTAAACTGGGTGTTTTTCTTTACTTTCAATATCAACCTTCAGTTTATCAAATATATATATGACGTGTGTGTGTGTGTGTGTGTGTGTAGTCTTGCAAATAATTTCCCCAACTCCTCCTGCTCTGCAGAGATATTACCTCATTTTGCCTACCTTCTTCCTGCTACAGTAAATCAGTCAACATTCCGTCAGTTAGTATTGACTTCCTCTTGTGAACTGTGTCAAATCTGACAAACACGTGAGCCAGGCAACAATAGGGTCCTTTGCCACCATTATAGAATTGCCTTATGCAAGGCAACTTCTTTCAGATTTTGCGTCTGAAACTCTGCATTGTTTATCTCATTTCTCCCATAATTCTGGAATCAGGCCCTCCAGCAAGGACCTGTGTTGGGACTGCTGTTCATCACTCATGTTAGGAAACTTCGAGAGAATCGAGGCAGCTACCATCAGTGCTTCTCAAAGCAAAAATGCGTGTCATTTCTGAGGCCTGTTAGGTCCTGGCCAGTGGTAGCTCAGGGAGGCTGAGCCCCCGCCTCAGCAGTGAAGTGCTGCTGTTCACTTTCGTGTGTGTAATGGGATGAATGGGCCAGATCAAACGGTACCCGAGAGCTGCGAGGGACGCCCAGAGGCCAGAGGACCAGCCTAAGTCATTGTCTTTCACCCTGGCTGCTTGGCCGGGCATCAGAGAAAGCAAAGAGCCCAGCATTAGCCCAGTCCCTTGAAATGCAAATGTCTGACATGATCTTTGTCAGTCATCCTCAGTTTACATTATCTGCCTTAAAAAAAGTAAAAACTCATTAATGGTGTGTCCTTTATTAAGAAGATGAAAATCCACTAGATAATGTAAAATCCATTAGATAATGTAAATTTCTCGGACATTAAAGTGGACCAGATTGCCTTGGACTCTTGTCAAAATACAGATTCGGATTCAAAGGGGCTACGGGGAAGCCTCCCAGATGTTGATCTGCGGGCTGTCCTTTGACTCACCAGGATGTAGAGCTGGGCTATAACCATTACACGGACCCTGTTAAAGAAGAATTATTCATGACACTTCTTTTTTTTTTTTTTTTAAGATTTTATTTATTTATTTGATAGAGATCACAAGTAGGCAGAGAGGCAGGCAGAGAGAGAGGGGGAGGAAGCAGGCTCCCTGCTGAGCAGAGAGCCGGATGTGGGGCTCGATTCCAAGAGCCTGAGATCATGACCTGAGGCGCCTCTATTCATGACACTTCTAAAAGATGATGAAGAAGAATTTACTCAGGAGGTACCCCTACAGGGGAGTCTTAGGGGTAGGGAAACGAGATTGGGCTCAACTCCAGATGCACCCAAGGACAAGTGGAGCTTTATGGCCAGAAAACAGGTGGGATTCGTAGATGGAAAATTACTAAGAAGAAACATCAAGAGTGGGGACCCTTAATAGACCAACTCAACAGGATTCATGCTGCAGGCAGGCCAGGATGATAGGATATGACGTGCAGGGTAAGGAACTTGATCAGGTATCAAGAGTAATCAGGTATCTGCACCCCCATGTTCATGGTAGCATCATTCACAGTAGCCAATGTGTGGAGACAACCTAAGTGTCCATCGACGGATGAATGGATAAAGAAGTTTGGAGGGGGGGATTGTGCATATGTGTGTACACACGCACACGTGCATGTGCACAATGGAATAGTATTTGACCATTAAAAAACAAACAAACAAACAAAAAAAACAAGAAACGCTGCCATTGTGACAACATGGTTGGAACTTGAGGGCATTATGCTAAGTGAAACAAGCCAGACAGAGAAAGACAAATACTGTATAACTGCACTTCTATGTGGAATCTTAATTTTATTTATTTATTTTAAAGATTTTATTTATTTGACAGACAGAGATCACAAGCAGGCAGAGAGGCAGGCAGAGAGAGAGGAGGAATCAGGCTCCCCGCTGAACAGAGAGCCCAATGCGGGGCTCAATCCCAGGACCCCAAGATCATGACCTGAGCCGAAGGCAGCAGCTTAACCACTGAGCCACCCAGGCGCCCCTGGAATCCTAATTTTAAAAATGCTCAGACTCCTAGAAGAAGAGATGGGATTGGTGGTTACCGAGGTGGGGGTTGGAGATTGAGGAAACTGAATAAAGGTGATTAAGTACAAACTTGCATTTACGAGATGGTAAGCACTGAGGATATAATGTACAATATGATGGCTGTAGTTACCACCGCTGTAAGTTATCAAGAGAATGGATCCAAAGAATTCTCATCAAAAGGAAGAACACACCATTTTCTCTTGTTTTTTCTATCTATATGAAGAATGTATGTTCGCTGAACTCATTGTAATCATTTCATGATCTATGTAAGGCACATCATCATGGCGCACACGTTAAACTCATATGGTGCTAGGTGTCAGGGACGTCTCAGTAAAACTGTGGGGGAAATGTGAGCAAATACCAAGAATGGAGGACTTTTGCTACACTGACCCAGTAGGACTCTTGCTGGAACCGGGCTAAGTGGGCCAAGGACAGAGCGCTAGGTGGGGGTCTCGTCGAGGAGAGGGCTCCGAAGAGCCTGACTCAAACTGGGTCAAGAAGACAGACTTTGTCACCCCTCACCTTCTCCTTATCTCCGCTATAAGGATGAAGGGCCCAGCCTTGGGAGACTGGGATCCTACTCCAGACTTCAGTGCATCTTTCCCTCTAAGCCTCTGTCGGAGCCTGGCGTCAGTCACAAAATAAATGATATTGATTCCATCGTTAGGCTTTTGAATGCTCTGCTTGCCCTTTTGCTGTGTGGGTGTTTACTCAGCAAAGAAACGGCTAGAGTTGACCAGCAGAGGCTTGAGGCACTGGGACTGTCTCGCTCTCTGGCATTCACCTCAGCCCCATGCATGCATGGACACACACACACACACAGTCTCCTTCAGCTCTGCTGAGTTAAACATGATTTCAGACATACCATGTTCTCTCCACTCCAGGCCTGTGCCTTGGGCATGCTCCTCCCCGAAACACCCTACCCTTCGCCCAGTGCTCACCTCTTGTGACATTAAGATCCACTAACATGTGTTGACAGCTGATACAATCCAGAGGGCCTCGCATGGCCTAACCCGCAAGTCGCCTCCCCACTCTGCTTCCTCAGTAGGAGCCAAACGACCCTCCTCATCCCCAGGACCAGACACAGTGCCCGTGGATCCCTGAGGAGCGGGGTTCAGTTCCCTGCCAGCCCTCCGGATTCCTGGGAGAAGCCCGTCCCATCCTGCTGCAGGAACCAGGGCCCGCCCCATCCTCCTGAAGCCCCTCCCAGTTCACTCTGGTTCTGAGTGCAGCACCCCCCGGCCCCCCTCCCTGGCTCGATGGGTGCAGTGTCCTCTTTCCCCAGGCTGTGAGTGTAGGTGACTTGTAAATTGCCACCAACCTCATCTGTCCAGTGCCACCTGTTGTGTGTGGCCACCCCCAAAACCTGAGGGTGGGGCTCCCTCCCTCACTGACAGCGGGAAGGAGGAAGTGATCACACCTCACCTCCCTCATGTGGCCCAAGTGTCGCTTTCTCTATGTCCCACGTTCAGTTGCCCTCACTTACTGTGCAGTTTGACCTCAGAATGGGAGCCTCTTGGGGGCCACCTGTGTCCCCCGTCCTGGTTAATACTGCATTCCCCAGGCCCTGCCCAGAGAGCCTTCCCTGTGCTCCAGAAGCTTTGCTGAATTAAAGAATGAATGAATGGGGTTATTTTTTTTTTCAAAGATTTTATTTATTTATTTATTTATTTATTCGACAGAGAGAAATCACAAGTAGATGGAGAGGCAGGCAGAGAGAGACAGAGGGAAGCAGGCTCCCCGCTGAGCAGAGAGCCCGATGCGGGACTCGATCCCAGCACCCTAAGATCATGACCTGAGCCAAAGGCAGCGGCTTAACCCACTGAGCCACCCAGGCGCCACTGAATGGGGTTATGTCTAAACACCCACTGATCTCTTAGTTCCTAAAACACTGACATTTTATGCTAATGATAATTCCTTAGATTTTTGGGTGCCGTAGTGGGAACATCTCAGGTTTTGTATAGATGGGTTTTCTTTTTAAGATTTTATTTATTTGAGAGAGAGAATGAGCAGGGAGAGGGGCAGAGGGAGAAGCAGGGAGCCCGATGCAGGGCTCCATCCCTGTGATCATGAGGCAGACTTAGCCAACTAACCCACCCAGGTGCCCCTTTATATATGTTTAGATTTAGAGGAAAAACTTGCTTTCACTATTATGTTGTTCTCCAATTGGCTCCTGGCTGGCAGTGGGCTCAGGACAGACAGGGCAGCTCTGCCTGCCGGTGGTAGTGTCTGGCCTTTCAGAATCTCTGTTCAGCCTGTGTCTGTGTCTTTTCTCATTAAATGGCTAATCCTGTTTATTGGCCTTTCTGTGGGGACAGCCTTCATTAGACCCCTTTGTCCCAGGCCCCGAGGGATTGTAACTTGGGCCATTATTAGAGACTAGAGCTTTGTCCTGCTGCTCCAACCAATCAGATAATGTAGCTAATATTTGATCATTCGTGCCTTTCCTAAGTAATGTGAGAACAGTATTGAAAGCCAGAGAAGAGGTGGGACTTTTCATTTTTCACTCTGATCATTTAAGATCTTAGGACCAGGATGTATTACTTTGATAAATTAAAAAAAGAGAGAAGAGGGAGGGAAGAAGGAAGAAAGGAATGGAGGGGGGGAGGATTCTCCCAGGGCACGACTCTCAGACCGGCCCTAAAATGACTTTCTCACTTCATTTTTTCTAGAAGAAACCATCCTGATAATGGGGCCTGGAAACATTTCTTAGGGCATACCCACTCCCTGGTGACCCCAGTGAGGACTTCTGTGGCAGCCGTTGTCAGTGACCCCTGTCTGGACTGAAGCCCCCCTACCCCACCCCGTGTCCATCCAGGATCCCTTCTGTAGTCCGGGCTGGTCATTACCATCCCCCACCTCCCTACCGCCCCCCTCAGCACTCAATTTCTCTTCAGTTATTCATAAACACTTTTTAAAAAAATAAATGTTTCCTTAATAAAAATTTTCCCACATCTAGATTACATCTACAGTCTTTATGTCGCAATTTTGAAATAAGGAATTGTAATGCATTTACCAAGATAAGTGTTAAAAATCGTCTTTGCAAAATCTGACCACGTTGAATTTAGAATTCTGCTTATAGTGAAAAGGGCAGGGGCGAAGGGGATGCACTTTGGGAACAAAATCCTTTTACAAATGTCACATGACGTTGTTATTATTACTCGTGTCACCCAGCAAATGTGCTTTAGCTTCAGTCCTCCTCCTGTCTTCTACGAAGGCATTGTCGAGAATGCAGGGGATGGCAGTTCTTTTTACCTTCTCCTTAGGGGGAAAAAAAGGTAATTTCCACTGACTGTCATAAAAATGGTTGCCAGATGAGTAACAAAATGCATTTCACTTGTAGGGAAAGAATATGGCAAAGCTGATGCAAGATGGCTGTATTTTGACCCAACCATTGTATCTTTGGAAATTCTGACTGTTGTCCTGGATGGGTCTTTGGCATTAGTCCTCATTTATGCCATAGTCAAAGAGAAGTATTATCGGTAAGTGCCCTCCTCCTGGCCTGCTGAAGAGAGGACACACGTGAACTGTCCCAAAGCCCGTGTGGCATTTGGAATAGATTATGAACCATATTTATTTGTTAGATGAAAAGTAGAGTAAAGATGAAAACTGTCCTGTGTTAGGTAAGAATCGTGGTGCCACCAGGATAATTGCAGATCGTTCAAAATAAAAGCTGAGAAATGGGATCGCAGGGACCAGGTAGTCCCTGTGTAGGCAAGAAAGCGTGAAAAGCATTGGACGATCTTTCACTAATATTTTGGAAACTAAAAGGCTCATGTTTCCATCCCATCCCCCACCCCCAAATCACTCTAGAAAACTCCTATTCCACTTTACACCAAGCAAAGTCTCTTAAGTAATTTGAAATTTCATACGCAAGATAAACCTTTCCAGAAGCAGGTTGTGGAAGATGTGAGGAAGGCAGAAGAGGGGGGAGAGGAAGGAGGGAGATGAAGACTACCCGCCGGCTGTCGGTCCGATTCTGAGTCTGCAGACTCTCTGCCCTCCCTCCGGCCCTTTCCCTTCCTCTCCTTGCAGACGCAATGACCTAGGGCAAACAGAATGCTATCCTGGGGACGATTCCAGAAACAATGTCAAGTAGGCACAATTGCATTCCATTTTCTAGCATCTTGAATCGAAGAAGTCATGTTTAAAGCTTCCATCACAAAATATCAGGTGGAATGGAACCTCCAAGTTCATTGAACCTACCTTTTCCCACCCAATTTTACTTAGATAGTGAGCGGGAGAAATTAAATGTCTTCTTGGTTATCTTGTTATAACTTCAGCTCCATGACCTTGGTCGTAGACTCACTGCTTGCCCCATTTGGTAATTACTTCAACCGTTTATAATATCTGCACTGTGAGTATTTACAGATGCATGTATCTCGTTTACTGCCCACTGTAGTCTTTGAGGAAGAGACTGTTCTTACCATCCCCTTTTCCAGTAGGTAAAACTGTGGCTTCTAGCAAGATTCGAACCTCAGTTTCTCTTTGTTGGGTGAGGTCTGACCTCAGTGAATCTTCCTAAGAATAGAACAGGATACCCTAGAGGCCTTATTTAACTCTGAGGATAATCTAGAAAGGGCAGTATTGCCTCTCCCGAGGTTGCATGGGTCTTCCATGAATCAGACTGACTTGCCCCATCAAAGGAGCGCTGTGCAAAACCTGAGGTCCGACTTCAGAGAGGTCTTCTGCTGAGGAAGACTGCGTTGATGCTGCCGTCCGAGAAAAGATGTCAGGACTCGGGGTGTCAAGCTGTGCGGAGCTGACGGTTTGATTCCTTGTTTCTTTCTCTCTAACAGGCATTTCCTACAGATTACCCTGTGCGTGTGTGAATTGTATGGCGGGTGGATGACCTTCTTTCCGGACTGGCTTATGGGAAGCCCCAACCTCAACACCAACAATTGGCTCTACTTTGGGGTCTATCTGGTATTTTTCAATAGTGTGTGGGTTCTGATGCCAGGACTGTTACTGTGGCAGTCATGGGTAGAACTCAAGAAAATGTATTACAGAGGAACCAGTTCAGGGAAAAAGTTCCAGTGAATTTTCAAAATCGCAAATGCGGGTATCTTGCTTTATGAGCGGGAAAGGGTCAAACCTTTTTGGTTGGTCAAAATGTAATGCATTCCTTTGTACACTTGCTTTTTCTACTGTTGTTCCTCAACAACCTATTTCAAATTGATTGTATGGTGACAAGTTTTCATTAATTGTTTTTTTTGTTTTGTTTTTTCTTTTCCCAATTAAATGACAATATGGGGAACAGAGAATACATTTTAACTTGTAATAATGACACGTTTAATTCTATGTTTTCATGGCTAGCATTAATTGTTCCACATTAATAAAACCAATGATCATAGAATACTGTAGAGCCTTGTATTTTTTTATTCCAAGAACATATTGTTGCCTCCTCTCATTTGTCTTTCGGTTACTGAAGTGAAACCAGAGATGAAGTGAATGCCTAGAAAAGTGTCCGGTGCATGTAGACCAGGCACGTGGTAGGTTGTGGTGGCTCTGTAGCTCGGAGAGCTTGGTCTACATCGTTGTCCCCTCCTTCCAGTCGTCTTCTTATCCTGCAGAGGCTGGATGCTGTGGTCCTGGATGCAAAACTGGTTTCCCCTTTCAGAAATGCTTCTGTGAGATCTGGAGGGTAAAAGCGTGGAAATCATTTCGACTATTCCTCCCTTTTCTCCTGTTTATTGATTTATTTACTATTATTATTATTGCCATTTTGTGGTAACATGTAAGGAGTTTTGCCATTTGTGTCCCACCTCCTAGGTACTGAGAGGCAGTTGGAGTTGGGGCACGAGCATGAGGTGTTTGTGGGCTGAGTCGCTCCAGTGGTGGCCTCTTTGGTATTGTCTCCCTTGGGGGTGGGTTCGTTCTGTGGGCATCTGGGAGTCCTTCCTAGAAGCTTAGCCAAGTACCTGCCCTTGCAACCTCTTAGTGAATTTTGTAAGCACCTCATTTCCTGGGCTAAATCCTCCTCAAATCTCCTAAAGAGACTTCTCTTCTCCACCAGTGTATCTTGACAATGATATTTGTTGAATATTGAATAAGTAGAGCCAGACAAGTTTGAGGAATATTATATTATCACAGTAAAGGCTTTAGAAGTCCTGCAATAAAGGAACTTGATGAACTTGTTGAACCCCACTCTTTCCCGCCATATTTACCAGACCACTTTAACAAGCGCGACGGTATTTCGTGGAACAGCAGTTAAGGAAGCACTGAGCAATGCAGCATCACATCCATGAAATTAAAAGCAAACCAGTTGTCAATAAAGGTTTAAAACATAAAATACCATTTACTATGGTATCAAAACATTCTAATATTTAGGAAAACTGAAAGATGTACAAGAAAATAAACTATAAAATATTATTGAGAGAATTATATAAGATCCAAATACGTGGAGTGATAGGCCACCTTCAGATTTTAGAAGGCTCAATATTGTAAAGAAGTCAGTTCTCCCCAAATTGATATATCGATTCAATCTCATCCCAATCAAAATCCCAGAAAATTTTTTAAAAATGATTATTAAGAGGGGCACCTGGGTGGCTCAGTGGGTTAAATCCTCTGCCGTCAGCTCGGGTCATGATCCCAGGGTTCTGGGATAGAGCCCCACATTGGGCTCTCTGCTCAGCAGGGAGCCTGCTTCCCTTCCTCTCTCTCTCTCTGCCTGCCTCTCTGCCTACCTGTGATCTCTGTCTGTCAAATAAATAAATAAAATCTTAAAAAAAATTATAATTAAGAAGTTGATTCTAAGATGTTCTAGGGGAATGATATACCAAGGGCTAGGAAAGCTAGGACAACATTGTGGAAGACCAGAGTTTGGGGCACCTGGGTGGCTCAGTCCGTTAAGCTCTGACTCTTTTTTTTTTTTTTTTTTTTTTTTTTTTTAAGTTTTTTTTTTTTTTTTTGACAGAGAGAAATCACAAGTACACTGAGAGGCAGGCAGAGAGAGAGAGAAGGAAGCAGGCTCCCTGCCGAGCAGAGAGCCCGACGCGGGACTCGATCCCAGGACCCCGAGATCACGACCCGAGCCGAAGGCAGCGGCTTAACCCACTGAGCCACCCAGGCGCCCCAAGCTCTGACTCTTGATTTCCACTCAGGTCATGATCCCAGGGTCCCGGGTGGAACCCCACGTTGGGCTTCAGGCTCAGTGAGCAGTCTGTTTGGGGTTCTCTCTTTTCTTCTCCCCCTGGCACTCCCCCGACTCATGCGAGCTCTCTGTCTTTCTCTTAGGTATATACCTTACAGAAATGCTTGCTTTGTGCACCAGAATGGCAGCATTCATTTAATAATCCCAAACTGGAAATAACCTACATGATTATATTGTGATACAGATATACAAAGGATTACTATACAATGAAATTTAACAACTACGTCACTCATAACAACAGGGATGCATTTCCCAGACATAATGATAAATGAAAAAAAAAGACTAAAAGAATACATATTGTAGGATTTTGTTTATAGAAGGTCCAAAAACCAAGTCAAACTGTGGTGTTAGAAAACCTGGTAAAGGCTGCCTTTGGGGAAGATGGTTGGCTGTGGTAATGGGGGAAGTTATGAGGGGATTACCAGGAGATGCTGGTCATCTGTTTTTTTCATATGCGTGATAGTTACAATTTGTGATAATTCAGCTATACGCTTATGAATGGTATGCTTCTCTCTATATATGTTCTACCTCAGTTTTTTAAAAGTTGATTTTTAAAAACCCTGGCACGAAGACCTGGAAACTGTCTCCAGTGGGCCACCATGAAGAGAACACCGTGTCCTTGACTGTAGGTTCAGGATAATGGGCTGTTTCTAAGGGCGTCCCTGATGTGGGCTGAAGGCAGGATGCCAGAGGGAATCTAAAAGCCTTTCCATGAGGGATTACCTAGTTGTTTCCGGGACTTTGCTCTCTGCTGACCTGGCTCAATCCGAGGGTAAACAGAGTAGAGAAAAAATGGATGGGCTACAGAACCCGCAGGCAGCCCTAAAAACATGATGTCTCTCAACAGAATTTTTGCTGAGTGTTGATTGGGAGAGAAATGGGGATTATAGACTTTGACAGGAACTTGGAGTGCAGATACGTGCTGCTGCCAAAGGAGGACAGATCGAAATGTTTTCACAATGAAGGGAGTTGGGGAGACATTGGTGTCCCGGTGTGAAAACCTAACAGATCAGGGTAGATAGAAGCCCTCTCCCCATCAGAGAGAGTTGGAGACAAGGTATAAAATACTCTATTTCATTGATCCTAAAACAGATTTTTTTTCCTGCATATTTTTAAATTTTTAACTGATTTTTTTATTATGTTATGTTAGTCACCAGTATTTTAATATTCTAAAAATTAGAATGTGTTGTACTGTGCCATAGTTAGTTGGCAGGGCCTTTTCATTTTCTTTCGAAGTATGATGTATTTTATAATTGATGGTATCTCAGATCCAGTTAAATAAGTCACTTCCTTCAGGGTTGCTCCTTCAAGCCTCAGTATCTTGAGCTACTTGGAGTCTGACAGTTCAAAATTTATTGTGGAAGTCTCAATTTTGCTTGGAGCCTTAGGGATCACTTACTTGAATATCTCCCGCCCTTCCCCCCATCCCTTCACATTTGCTGCCTGGGAGCCAACTGTAGAAGGCCTGCTGTGATGAATATATAAAATGATTTGCAGTGGATTACTAATGGCTTATATTGTAAGTAACTAGATTCCTGCAAACAAGTCAGTCTGTCCCTCCCCAGTATTTGCTTACACTGTAAATTTCCTTTGCAAATTCTTCCCTTCCAGATAACTGTTGAGGCAAAGAATCAGCATAACCAATCTCAACTCCCGGTCTGAACGATAGTTTCCTTGTATTTAATTATGTTAATTCTACAGTTCCTGAAGTACTGGCACCCGGGCTCTAGGAAAAGTCTACAGATTGCAGTATGAAAGTGTAAAATAACACCTCGCCAGAGACTGGCTTGACGGAAGACAAAATGCCAAAAGTTGGGGGGAGAAACCTTTGTTTTTCTTTAAAGTTATTATTAAAATCCACAAACTTTTTCTTGTTTGTTATGAAAGCTAGAGTTTGAATGTAAGGATAAATTTATACAGAGAATCACTGGGCAAAGCCTTATATGAAAAAGGTTAACTGTTGCCATCCTGAATTGTAATTAAGTGCCCACAAGGTGCTAAGTAGGGCCCAGCAGCCTTAAGCATAATGTGAACTAATCTCCGGGCTTGTTACCCAGAGCCCTTCTAGAGTGTCTGCACTTTCCCCTTCCACTTAACCGCTGCTGGACCCTCCAAGACCCCAGACCTGAAAAAAACCATTTCCCGTCACCAATTCCTTATGGGAAACAACTCACATCCATTCATTAATATTAAGGTATTAATAACTAACTGATTATACTTTACCCCATTACCCTTCCTGAATGTATTTGCATAAAAAATGTATGACACAATTGATAATTTTGCATTGCCGAAAAATGGAAAATTCAGATACGCATAAAGAAAAAAAATAATTATACCCAGAATCGTCAGGAAGAACCACTATTACAAATTTAGTTTCTAGTTCTCAAGCTCTTATCTGTGCATGTATTAACATTTTGGGGAGACTTTAACATTTGAAGTAGGACTCTAACACCCCTTCCTTCCTCTCTCCCCCTTGCCCTAACTTATTATCCAAGGAGGATCTGTTCTACATGGACACGCAAAACCAGCTGTGGAGAGTATTCTAGAACATGCCCCCATTCTCGAGAAATGCATGCACTGACAGAGGTGGAGAGGTAGCAGTTTGTCATTTATTTTTGGAAACTGCTTTCCGTAGATGCTTATGTTAACACAGATCAAGTTGACATCTTAAAATATTTGACTGGCCACCTCCCAGCTCTTCAAGGGAGGGATCAAGTGTGCTGAGCGTGCTGTGGTGTTATGTCCTACGTGTTTAATCCCTTTCCTTCCAGAAGCCCTCCCTGAGAGTCAGAGGGAAGGACTCTGAATTCTTACAGCCCTTGTCCATGTCACTTAAGCGGCCCCGGGTGGCCTCATATTGTTATCTTTGGTGTCCATCTTCACAGCTCCCAGGAACCTCAAGGCCACACCGAGTCCTAGAACCTTATACTGTCAAGGGGCCTTGGGGAGGTACAGTTTATACACAAGGAGGCTCAGAGGGCTTAGCTAACTGCCCAAGGCCACACAGCATCTTAGTGGGATAGGACCCAGTGTTCTTCCTATCCCAGCAGCGTTAGACATATTCCCAGGAGCTTGCAAGTTATGAAAGTTATTCAATTTTGTTCATTTTTTTTATGATCTAAAAAATTTAGCCTAAGCACCTTTCTGATCCTCTGAGTCTCTCAATCTCTCATCGCTTGACTTTGTGTTTTGTATATTGTCCTGTTAGTATTTTTCGCTGGTTGGACCAAGTGGTCAGGTGACAGCAGTTAACTTGTATGATGCAGTGGTGTTCCAGGGGGAGGGGCGGCAAAGTAGAGGACGCTCCCCCAGGGCCCCCCACCTTTTCAGATTTGAGCAACAATGCAGAGTAGCACAGTACCTCTTCCCCACAAATATGTTTGTTGATGATGGCTTCTCTTTTCTGATTTATGCGACTGTATTTACAGTAAAGAATTGGGGCTATTTTTTTTTTTATTATTACATGTTGGGAATTGGACTGACCTCTGTACCTGGGGGTAGGATCTCATTAGTAAAGAACTGGAGGCAAGAAACAGATCTCACTGGTGTTCCCCTGAGCGCGCACAATTTAAACTGTCTCCATAAACGCAGTGCCTGGCCCCGGCTCAGACCACAAATATTCATGCTCCCTGTTAACAGTGACATCTGGTGGCCCCAGGGTAATAGGACAGCAGTCCAGCGCCTGATCTGTGGATGTTGACGAGATGACCTTATTCTAGATCATAAAGCTGTGGCCTGTCACCACAGGAGCCAACACCCTTTCCCAGGGAGCCCCCCTCCTTCCAGGACACGCTTCTCTCTCATCGCTGCATACCCCGTTGGCACCTGTGGCCCAAGAACACTTCAACGTCATCCCCACTTCCCCAGGGCACTCTCCTGCAGCTCCTGAGCAGGGAGAAGCTATTGATAACTGCCTGGCTGGGAAGAAGTGAACTTACCTGTGGGGCCTTGTCAGCTGCCACTGGCCACGTTAGGCCGGGCCTGGCCTGGATTCTGGTGCTCAAAGGCCAGTGACTTACTGCCTTCCTGGGCAGCAGATGGCCAGAGTATTTTTAGTGTCAGGAGCCTTTAGGAGGTTTGGGTGGGGGTAGAAGGCAAAGATGAGGTCTTGGCTCTTCCCAGGCTTAAGTTCAAAGCCTCCCACTTGTGAAATCTCTTTCCCTAACTTCCTGTGGGCTCCCAGGCTCCTGGCACCGAGGTCTCCGCCTTAGAAACCACGTACTTCTTGCACCTCTTGGCCTTTTTCCTTTTCCTAGTCAGGAGACAGTGGTATCTTTGGGGAGCCCGGGTTGTTTGGTATCTAGGAAAAGGACGGGGTGTTATTACCGCCCTGCATGCATACTTATTCCATTTCAAAGCACTTTTCTGTTCATTGTATGATCGGATCCTTGCAGTGATCCCCTGAACTCCACGGACAGCGATGATCATCTTCCTTCTGTGGCAGAAGAAGCTGACGGAGAAAGACTAGCGATCACCCAAGGTCACAAGGAGGGCACGTGCTGGAACCTGAAGCTGGACTGTCCTGGCTTTGCCACCAGCAGTGCTGAGTTCGAACCCACTTCTGCTGCTCACCAGTGCTGGGATTCAGGGCAAGACGCTAACTCCTCTCCTGATCCAGAAACTGAGACTCATGGCACTTGGCACATGTAGTTGTAAGGATGTTTATTAAAATACACAAAAGTGGGGTGCCTGGGGGGCTCAGTCGGTTAAGTGTCTGCCTTTGGCTCAGGTCATGATCCCGGGGTCCTGGGATTGAGCCCCCCATTGGGCTTCTCGCTCAGCAAGGAGTCTGTTTCCCTTCTGCATCTACTACTTCCCACCCCCGCTCATGCATGCTCTCTCTCTCAAATAAATAATCTTTTTTTAAATTTTATTTATTTATTTTGACAGAGAGAGAGATCACAAGTAGGCAGAGAGGCAGGCAGAGAGAGAAGGGGAAGCAGGCTCCCTGCTGAGCAGAGAGCCCGACATGGGGCCCGATCTCAGGACCCTGAGACCGTGACCCAAGCTGAAGGCAGAGGCTTTAACCCATTGAGCCACCCAGGTGCCCCTCAAATAAATAATTTTACAAAAAAATACGCAATAGGCTGTTCTTATCCAAATAAAATCTCAGACATTTATTTGCCTTTGCATGTGTCCAGGGTCCAGGCCCTGAGTATATGACATTGCCACTGCCCTCACAGGAGAGACTGTCTCAGAACCAACCATTCAGGTGCTCCTGCCTAGAGCAGGACTGGCCAACACCTGGGGCTTCTGAGCATGCACATCAAAGAGAATAAAAGGTAAAGATTAAAAAGCCTGTAGGCCCAGACACTTTGTCAGTTGGACCCTCTGAGACTGGACTGGAAAGTGCTTTTGGGATTCCTTATTCTTGCCATCCTTCTGTTTCAGGAAAACATTCTATTTGTACTTCCGGGAAGAGGGGTTTGCACCAGCACCTGGAGGGAATGGTATCAGCAGCACAAGAGACCTGGAGCACCAGGGACAGTGAAGTCCCCAAGCCTCCTGCGGGGAGGGAGTTGGAGAGAGCTACACTTGTAGGTTGGCCACGCCTGCATTTTACCCAGAGCAGCTGAGCTGGACCCCTGGGCTTGTCCTCCCTGTGGCTGCCCCACCATCTCCGGAGCCAAGGCGTGCCACGGAGCCTTGAGGTCTCCGGCTGGTGGAGAGGGGCTCCTGGAGGTTTGATCTGGGTTTTTTTGAGGGACTGTGGGTCCACTGGGTTCCAGTCTCCTGGCTAAGTGCCTAGATACCTTTTAACTGGACTGTTTCCTGCTCTTTTTTGTTTAGTTAGTGCTCCAGTTTCCCTGGGGAGTGGGCAACATCTGGCTCAAACCTCAGTTCATTTGCATGTTGACCCTGAAACCTCAGTAGACCTAGCCAGGGCAGAGGGCCTTGACAGTGGTGGTGATGGTGCCCTCAAGCAAGGAGCCAGGTCCTTTCCCTGTGAGTACCAGCCCCCAGTTGATGCCCAGCCCCCATGCTGGAAAGTGGTTGTTGTCCATAGCTCACCAGTTCAATGTCATGTTCTATGTGGAAAGGGTTCCATGGTTGTGATGGGTCTTTCAGATTGGCTATTCCCATCATCATATTAAGGACTCCGATATCCTCTAGTGGAAAAACCTCTTCCGTGTCACTGAACCCAGCCTTTCCCAAGCCTGTTGGACCATGGAGCCTCTGTTCAAGTCAACAGCACTTCCCATCCTTCAGACTAGAGTTTCACAGAACCTACCTGGGAAGCATCAGCCCAAACCATGCCCTAGCCACCTCCTGAGAGTTGTCAGCTGCCTTGACTCGTGGCCGCATTCTACCCCAGATGGCATCTCCGAGGACACCAATCCCTCCCAAAAGTGAACCTGAGCTCACCGCATCAGGAGCCAGCCCTGCTTGGCCCATCTCCCCAGGCCTAATCCTACTCAGCCCTGGCTTTCTACCATATTCCTGTTTGCCTAGTAGCTGAGCCGTCCTCGGGCAACAGGAGAGGAGAGAGGATTCTCCTGTGAATTCACATCTTCACTGTCCACCAGATTCACTCCCAGAGGGCACCATTCACCTTGAGGCTGGGATCCCATTGGACAGGGATCTCCTTGCTTTTCCTGATTCCCTCCCTCTTGGTTCTTCATACTGTGTTCCCTGACATCTGTTTAAAATGCCCTGGGCCTGGGAGAAGGCTTTTATTAGCTGAGCAAATCCAATACAGCCTCATTCCTGATTCAGAACACTAGCCCTGGCTATTCCCGCTGGCATTCTGAAAATGTAGTATTCCATTTATTTTCTTAAATCAAAACTATTTGTGAACCACAGCCCAAGAATGTACCTGTCCTTCCTCTCTGGTTTTCTTCCTTTCTACAGCCCCAGACCCGCAAGCTTTCAGGGATTCTCCCCCATCCTGTACCTCTACCCGCTACCTCTGCCCCACCACCCCTAACAGCTCTGCTCCAAGAAAAGCTGACACTGCCTGAAAGGATGGGAATGCTTTGTTACAGGCCTGGGTGTGGTTAGGTCCCCGTGGGTCCTGGCCAACCAAGGTGTGTTTCCCCTTCTGCTTCAAGGTAGTTTCTTCCTCTCGGCTTCGTGATCATCAGACAGGAGTCTCTGCTTTGAATCCATTGCTGGATCTCTGGCTTCTGGAACCTACTGCCCCCTCCTCACCCCTTATTAAAACTTGCTGTCAGCAGACCATCTAAGTAGTGTGTTCATGTTAGCTCAACTAAACAATGCCAAGATGGGAAAGAGTCTGGTGGCTAGCAACACCCCAAGAGCTCGTGAAAGTGGGAATCCAAGGAATATAAGAATTCCAACCTGCAGTTTAACACAACTTCACACAGGAAAATAGCTTAAGTCTTTAATCATTTATGAGCTAAGGAAGAGAAGTTATAACTTCAGAAAGGTGTGGCGTATGGCAAAAGAGATCCTACCTTACTTAAGCATATGCTTTATCACTTTGTACCCAAGGGAGTCCAACATAAACACAACCACAACAAAGGAGTATGCACCCCTACCTGCAGAGGGGGAGACTGCAGTGACAATGGCTACTTCTCAGACTCGTACTTGGAATACTGTCCCTGAGCATTATTTTATATACATGAAATCTTTTTTTAAAAATATTTTGTTTATTTATTTGAGAAAGATTGAGAGAGATCACAAGCAGGGGGGAAGAGTAGGGAGAGAAGCTGACTCGCCACTGGGCAGGGAGCCCGAGGCAGGACTCGATGCCTGGACGAGATTATGACCTGAGCAGAAGGCAGACACTTAACCAGCTGAGCCACCCAGGCGCCCCATATGTGAAATCTTGATATAAAACAGTTGACGGGTACTTTCCAACACTTGATGCCTGTGTCTGTTAGTATCATGGAGAGGGAAAAAACCACAAAGTCTCAATTCAGGGCAACAGGAAGCATTTGCCTTCCGAGCTCCGTGTCGTCTGGGATGTGGCTGATCTGCCCTGGGCATGGCTGCTCCACTGTGCTCAGTCTGCAGTGGCTGAGGGGCTGCGCTTTTCACGTCGGGTCTCTGGACCCCGCTGGCGGCTTTGCTCTACGTGTCTCTCACCCTCCTTAGACAGTGGACCGGCCCAAGCTTGTTCCTCTGATGGCGCTGGCAGAAGCAAGAGAGAGTGAGAACCAGCATGCAAGCACATTTCCAGCCGCTCCCTGTGTCCCACCTGTGCCCATCCCATTGGCCAAAGAAAGCAACGTGGCCACGCCCCACTGACGTCATCCGCTCCCTGCCAAAGGGCCCTCCAACCGGGATGAGGCCCGGCAAGGAAGTGGGTGGAGAGAGCGCTGGAGAGCCGGGCCCGCAGTACCACCGCGCTCGCCTGTGGTACGCCGGGAAGAGCTAAGTGGTTCTTTGCCAGTTGCTGCAGTAGCACCATTTTCTGGCAACGATGCTCCGGGGAACCTGGCAGTCCTGGGAGACTCTTGAAGGTAAGTCAGGGGAAAAAAAGGGGATAAAAAACGTGTTCTTTAATGTTTTTTGTTTTGTTTTGTTTTGTTTTTGTTTTCGCACAGCATTTCTCTGCCGGGAAGCTCCTCAAGGTCACAGGCTCCGTGAGCCAGAGAACAGGACGCCGCCCAGAGTGGTCCCGAGGAGTGTGGAGGGGGCGGGCACACGGAAGGGCAGCATGGCCGCCTGGGAGCTCTTCCACGGCTCAGGGGCGCCAAGGACGCGCCAAGGAAGGGAGAGGCCCCCTGGGGCCAGCCAGGTGAAGCTCAGCCTTCCCCAAGAATCTGGGAGACTAGGAAGGAAAGGCAAGCGGGCGGGGCTTGAGCCGACCAGGAGTTGGCCCTAGAGGCCTAAATTAACCTTGGAGTGAGCATGGTTATATGCACGGCGTTTTGGTTGCTCTCAACTTATTTATTATTTAAAATGTTTTTATCTTTATAAAAAGAATACAGATATCTGGCTTAAGAAGTGAAGTAAAAGTAGAGGCTTATAATGAAAAACAGCAGTCTCCTGCCTCACCCCCTACGAACTCCTAATTCCTTTTCCCCAGAAACAGCTGTTTTAGCTGTGTCTTCTGGTATTTTCCGTACTTCTTTGCCCCATGTTTCTGTTGCTGTTTCCTGATTGTTTTTCTTTCTTTCTTTTTTTTTTTTTTAAGATTTTATTTATTTATTTGACAGACGGAGATCACAAGTAGGCAGAGAGACAGGTAGAGAGAGAGGAGGAAGCAGGCTCCCTGCCGAGCAGAGAGCCCGATGTGGGGCTCGATCCCAGGACCCTGGGATCATGACCTGAGCTGAAGGCAGAGGCTTAACCCACTGAGCCACCCAGGCGCACCTCCTGATTGTTTTTCAACTAAAGACTCAACCTATTCTCTTCTGACCCAGGAAGGCGAGACTTGCGCTCTCTTGCACTCTCGCCTAATTTCCACCCTCACACATGTATCCCTTCCCCATATTCCCAATAGAAACTTTTGGTTAAATGAGTATTTAGTGTGTACACTGTTATGAATATGAAAAAAATTGTTCACAACTGGGCCATTATAGTACACTACAGTTACATTTCTTTCCAGTGCAAACTTTTGTTTCCCCAGGAGCTGATAATTGCTCTTCTTTGTTATTTGTTTGCTTGGTTTTCTACATACTTATCAATAAGACAACCTAACCTGTCAAAACTGAAAACTTCACTGACAGAATCAAACAGATAAGGTAAAGTATTAGTTTCTGTTGTCTTATGACAAAAGACCTAAGTGACACCTCTGGGAACCACTGGTTCTCTTGCTCCCAGCTGTATAGGTAGCTTTATGTTCTGGAAACCCCCTTTGTTCCCCTCTAGTCCTGAATGCATGCTGCCTGCGTCCTGTGTTTCCATTTGGTTCCGTCCTCTTTTCTTTTTTTTTTAAGATTTTATTTATTTATTTGACAGACCACAAGTAGGCAGAGAGGGAGGCAGAGAGAGAAGGGGGGGAAGCAGGCTCCCTGCTGAGCAGAGAGCCCAATGCGGGACTCGATCCCAAGACCCTGAGATTATGACCTGAGCCGAAAGCAGAGACTTAACCCACTGAGCCACCCAGGTGCCCTGGGTCTCTCCGCTTGAGGGAGCACAACGACCAGTGGCCTCTTGATAAAAGGTGCATGAGTTCTTGATTGTCTGAAAATGTCATTATTCTATTCACATGATTGGTTGTTTAGGTTACAACAGTAATATTCTCTCAGAATGCTTTCTTACTTTTTATTCAAAAATAACTTTGGACTTTCAGAAATGTTCCAAAAACATTTGCAGTCTCAGGGCACCTGGGTGGCTCAGTCGTTAAGCATCTGCCTTCAGCTCAGGTCATGATCCCAGGGTCCTGGAATCGAGCCCCACATCGGGCTCCCTGCTCCTCGGGAAGCCACTTCTCACTCTCCCACTCCCTCTGCTTGTGTTCCCTTTCTCGCTGTCTCTCTCTGTCAAATAAATAGAATCTTAAAACAACAACAACAACAACAACAACAAACAGCGTTCTATCTAATGCCTTTACTGCTATTCCCCTGATACAAACGTCTAACACAGGCATAGCACAATGATCAAAATGTAGGCATTAATTCTGATACACTAGTATTGAGTGCATTATAGACTTTGGATTTCATCAGTTTTCCCAGTAAATGTCATTTTATGTTTCCAGGGTTCATTTCAGGATTCCCACATTACATCTCATTGTGGAGTCTTCTTAGTATCTTCTGATCTGGACCAGTTCCTTCGTCTTACTTTGTCTTTAATGATGTTAACAGTTTTGAAGAATAGTGGTCAGGTATTTGGTAAACTGTCCTACAACTTACATTTTTCTGATTTCTCATGATTAGACCAAGGTTCTAGATTTTTGGCAAGATTTTTAGCACAGAGATGATGTGCCCTTCTTAGTGCATCTGATCAGGGGCATGTGAAGGTGGTATGACTTATTACTGATGGTGTTGATCTTGACCACTTGGTTGTATGGTTCGTGCCTGTTTTCTCCACTGTGAGTTACTTTTTTTCTCATAATTAATAAATATACTGGTAGACATACTTTTAAAAATATTTTATTTTAATTCCATATTGTTAACATACAGTGTTATATTAGTCTCAGGTGTACAATATAGTGATTCAGCTCTTCCCATACATCACCCTGTGCTCACCACAAGTGCTCTATTTAGTCCCCATCACCTATTTCACCCAACCCCTCACGACCTCCCCTCTGGTAACCATCGGCAAATTCTCTATGGTTAAGAGTCTGTTTCTTGGTTTGCCTCTCTTTTTCTTCCCTTTGCTTGTTTTGTTTTGTTTCTTAAATTCCGTATGAGTGAAGACATACTGTATTTCTTTCTATGACTCATTTATTTCACTTAATATTCTATTCTCTAGATTCATCCATATTGTTGCAAATGGCAAGATTTCATTCATATTTATGACTGAATAATATTCCATTGTACATATATGCCACATCGTTTTTTAGCCTTTTTCTTAATCTTTATTTTGCTGTATTAAAAATAGTTGAAAAGAGGGGCACCTGGGTGGCTCAAATGGTTAAGCATTCCTTCAGCTCAGGTCATCATCCTAGGGTCTTGGGATCCAGCCCAGCATCCAGCTCCCTGCTTGGCAGGAAGCCTGCTTCTCCCTCTCCCACTTCCCCCTGCTTGTGTTCCCTCTCTCCCTGTGTCTCTCTCTGTCAAATAAATAAAATCTTTTTAAAAAAAGTTGAAAAGAATCCATGTTTTTTATAAAATCATAACATTTTTGTTATAAACACTGAGATAAAGTATTGGCTAAAATACCTGAGGCACACTTAAATATTTTTTAAATGCTCAAGGGAAAATAAATAAACACCGAAACTGAGACTGGGAGGCTCCAGCCTGGCCGTCCACCCCCACTTGTGCCCAGGGAGGGTAGCCCAAGGTTTAAACACTGCCATTTCAAGGAGTGTTAAAAATTTCTTTTTTTTTTTTAAACATTACATTTATTTTTTTTTTAATTTATGTCCATCACCCAGCTAACCCATCCCCCACCAATCTTCCCTCCAACGGGCCTGTTTTTTTCCTTTTCATTTTTTTCCTCTTTTTTTTTCCTATGATTAAGTTTCTTATGGTTTGTCTCCCTTTCTGATTTTGTCTTATTTTTTCCTCTCTTCCCTGTGAGCCTCTGTTTTGTTTCTTAAATTCCACATATGAGTGAAATCATATGGCATTTGTCTTTTTCTGACTAATTTCACTTAGCATAAAACCCTCTAGTTCCATCGATGCCATTGCAAATGGCAAGATGTCAGTTTTTTGATGGCTGAGTGGTATTCCGCCGTATCTTTTTTATCCATTCATCTATGGATGGACATTTCAGCTGCTTCCTTATCTTGGCTATTGTAAATAATGCTGCAGTAAACATAGGGGTGCATGTATCCTTTTGAATTAATGCTTTTGTATTTTTTGAGTAAACCAAGTAGTGTGATTATTGGATCATATGGTAGTTCTGTTTTTAATTTTTTGAGGAGGTGGGCATACTTTAAGACAATGCAAATATCCTGTTTATCCTCAAACTTTTCACCCACTAATTTTAGCCTCAGTTGGTAAATCTTGCCTGCAACAATTATTACTGTAATATTCTTTTTTTTTTTTTAGATTTTTAAAATTTATTTATTTGACAGAGAGATCACAAGTAGGCAGAGAGGCAGTCAGAGAGAGGGGTAAGCAGGCTCCCCGCTGAGCAGAGAGCCCGATGCGGGGCTCGATCCCAGCACCCTGGGATCATGACCTGAGCCGAAGGCAGAGGCTTTAACCCACTGAGCCACCCAGGCGCCCTACTGTAATATTCTTAATGGTAATTTTCTATTTTCCTCCTTTCTTTTACATTTGTCAATGTAATTCTTTTGTAAGGTAGAGCTGTCCTTTCTCCATTTATTTGGTCATTCATTTATTTATTTACGTCAGCATGGATTCATAGATATTTATTTTTTTCTAAGGGTTTATAGTCCAACTTTATTGTTAAAATTGCTCTCAGAAATTTAAAAGCTTTCCTCCATTATCCTTTAGATTTCAGTATTGCCATTAAGATGTTTTAATGCTATTCTCGCTTTTGATCTGTTGTATGTGACCTATTTTTCTTTTTAGGATGTTCTGAAATTTCCCAATATTATGTTTTTGTATTTATCTTTGTAAAATATATTTGTATTGGGCCCTCCAAAGACCCTTTCAAGCTAAAATTCATGTGTTCTGGGAAATGTTTGTTTTTTATTTATCTTATAATTCATCCCCCTTCACCTTTCTTTCTTTCTTCTTTTCTTTCTTTTTTCCAGAGAGAGTGAGAGCATGTGCAAGGGAGTGGGAAGAGGCAAAGGAGAGAGAGAATTTTTTTTTAAAGATTTTATTTACTTATTTGTCACAGAGAGAGAGCATAAGTGGGAGGAGTGGCAGGCAGAGGGAGAAGCAGGTTCCCCGCTCACCAGGGAGCCTGATGTGGGACTCCATCCCAGGACCCCGGGATAATGACCTGAGCTGAAGGCAGAGGCTTAACCTGACTGATCCACCCTGGTGTCTAGAGCGAGAGTATCTTAAGCTGGCTTCACACTCAGCACAGAGCCTGATGCAGGGCTTGATTTCATGATCCTGATGTCACAACCTGAGCCGAAACCAAGAGTCAGACGCTTAACCCACTGAGCCACCCAGGTTCCCCAGGAGATTTTTGTTTCTACCTCATCTTCCAACTTTGTGTTTGATTTTCAGTGTAGATTTCCAAGAGCTCTTTCCTATTTTCTAAACACTTTTTATAGTAATTTTGCCTTATGGGTGTGATATCTTCTCTTATTTCTAAGGATAGTTATTGTTCAGGGGAAATTTCTTTTTATTTCCCACACCGATCTCCTTTTCTGAGTTACTGGTTTTTGTCTCTCTCACATGTTGGAGGCTCCTTCTCAGATGTCCCACTATCCTTTATTGTCTGCTTACATTGGAGTAAGGCCTTGCACAGGATATGCACACTGTGCCACATGTCATGCATAGCCCCCGCAGAGGGGACAGTGGATCTTTACAGTGGAGAGGTCTAGCGGTCATTGCCTTTACCAAACTTCACTTCACTACTAGTGAGACAACAGATGTTATCTCCTGATGTGATGCAATATGAAGTAGAAAACCTGTATGACTTGCCAAAAACATCTGATCTGAATCTATCTGTGCCTTTAGATCTAACTTATAGTTGACAGGAGATACAAGGGCAAGTTAAATGATACCCCAAGGAAACAATCAGGCAAATCAGTTGTGAGACCCTCCTTCAGTTTAGTGACCTGGTCCATTCCAAAGGGGGTGGGGGAAAAGCAAAGGGAAGATGACTACTCTAGGAAGGAGAATGAAGAGATACAATAACCTAATGCAATGGCATTCTAGGGACAATGAGGGAAATTTCAATATGGATTGACTGTGAGACTATATTAAGGAATTATTTTAAATTTTCTTAGGTGCGGTCATGGATTATGTATAGATTTCAATTTTGTGTAATAATGACCTTCTACTGAAATATGTAAGGATGAAATATCACAATGTCTGCAGCTTATCTTCAGATAAGGTTTAGAGAAACATTATATGAACACATGTATCTGTATTTATTTTTCTATATTTAAAGATGAAGCAAGTATGTTAAGATGCTAATTATTGTACAACTTAAAAGGTAGGGATATGGATGTTCATTAGTTCCTATATGTTTACTTTTTTTTTTAAAGATTTTATTTATTTATTTGACAGAGAGAGATCACAAGTAGGCAGAGAGGCAGGCAGAGAGAGGAGGAAGCAGGCTAACTGCTGAGCAGAGAGCCCAATGCGGGACTCGATCCCAGAACCCTGAGACCATGACCTGAGCCGAAGGCAGTGGCTTAACCCACTGAGCCACCCAGGTGCCCCATTTTTTTTTTTTTTTAAGATTTTCCTATATGTTTACTTTTTCCATGATAAAAATGTAGGTAGAAAAAAGAGGAAGATACCAAAAAGCTGCTAGAAGCTTGTTCAATGAGCCCCAGCTCTGTGGGCAGGACTGATCAGTTGGTGAGCCAGCTGTTTCATGAGAGGACCTTCAGATGTCAGTGTTGAATTCCTTCTCTCCAGCCAATCAGAACTCCTGCAGAGGAGCCCCCGGTCCCTGCCTGGGGAGTGCAAGACCTTACTGCCAACACACAGGAGCTGAGTGGGGAAGGGGTCTGCATAGCCTCACCGGTCAGTTCATGAACTTTCACTGAATTCTCTCGCATTCATAGATATCTCATCCTCAACTGGGTAATGCCTCCAGTGAATAAACCAGCGGTATCCTCCAGGGAGCACAGGGGCACTTGCCTGGCCCGAGTAAGATAGTGAAGGAGTCTAAGGGTCTGTCTCTTCATACAGGCTTCCTACCAATTCTATTTTCAGCCCCATTTTGAAGCTTCCTGATATTCCAAGTCTGGAGATCTCCCGTGGTTTGGCGCAGAAGGGCTGGCTTGTCACTGTGAGGCTATAGAGCATGGTCTCTAGGCCACACCTCTACAGATTCTGCTGTGTGACCTGGGACAAGTTATTAAACCTCTCTGTGCTTCATCCCCAAAATTAGGATACAACTTCTAGCATTGTTGGGGTATTATATGAATCAATGTGCCTTCAACACTTAGACCAGTGCCTGGTACAGAGGAAGTCCTTTGGGCTTCACACACACACATACATACACACCCCAGCCTGCTTAGGTTTCCACTTTGTCTAGTCTATGACATCACTTTCCATCTCCCATAATTTTATTGCTTTCTCGAGCCTGCTACTCTCTCTTCCGCTTTCTGTGTCATGTGGGGTTTTTGGTTTTGTTTTTTTTTTTATTATTTCTTTGTTGTCCCATGAGTGAGGTTTGGACATTTAGTAGAGTTACATGTATATTGCATATCCCAACCTTAAACCACAAGTCTCCACAACTGTCTTTCTCTGTCCCTCCTCATGATGCCCTTCAGGTAGTATACTCATCATATTCTAGCCCAAATTTACTAGAATATTGCTGACAGAGCTTGGGGAGTGAATGTCCAGGCTTCTCAGGTTTGAAACCAGTTCTTAATGTTGATCTAGAAAATGGCTGAGAAGCGCCCCAAGATGAACCTGCTGGTTGAGCTCCTTTCTGAAATCTGAGTCATCATCACCAGCTGAGGGGAAGGAAGGGCTCATGGTATCACAGGCCACCCCCAAGCTTGTGTAAGAACCTTGTGACCCACAGCTGTATCAGAACAAAATAACCAGCAAGCTTCTCACCCCCCACAGCCCAGAGCTCTTGATTCCTAGGGATCATCTGATCCCTAGAGAACTTGATTTTATTCTCAGAGTGGTAGAACTGGGTACCTTTGCAAATGACTTAATTGAAGAGTTTGGAATGCTAGTTTATAGGAATGAATTCCCTGCCCAGGTAGGATAAGAAAAAGTGGCTTTTCCAGTTAAAGACTGATGCTACCTTCTGGCTAGTTGTCCCTTGTACATTAGTACTCTCTACTGAGCAGAAATAAAAGAGCTTGGGCTGCTTATTTTCCATGTGCCATTCTTCACCCTTGCCTACCCTGCTCTATGCCCTTGGAGGCCAGCCTCTGATGGATAATGGGGTGGGGGGAGGGGAAGGAGAGGCCAGATTGTTCATTTCCCACTCACTCCCCATTCCAGAGGGGTGCTCCCAGACAGGCCAGTTAGCTCTCCACTCCCTGGCCTGAAGCTACCATTTTCCAAGTGCCTGAGAAAGTGACAGTCCCACATACCTAGACCTTCCCTCTTGGGCCTTCTTTCTGCACACAATAAATCCTTGCTGTGTGGACAATGAGAGAATGGTGGCCCACATTCCTATGGCCTTGAGCAAAGTTGTGAACTTCCAGCTCTTTCGTTTCTGGGGGCATGCCTTCCTTTTCTCAGCTGTCCTCAACTTTTAGCTTTGTATTCTTAAGAAAACCTCCTAAAAAGATATTGAGAATTCATCCACATTAAAGTGCAAATAACTAAATTGTCTTTGCTGACCTTCTTCTAGCAATACTTCCTTTTAAAAACTGAAGTCCAAGGAATGAACCTGTAAATGTAGAATTTCAAAGAGGACTGGAATTGAGTGTGGGCTTCAATTTCCAGTCTTCTGAAATTATTTTTGGCCATTCAACCTACTAGCCTTTGTAAGAGGAGAGTGCATTTAAATGCAGTGAAGATGGGGTGCCTGGGTGGCTCAGTGGTTAAAGCCTCTGCCTTCGGCTCAGGTCGTGATCCCAGGATCCTAGGATCGAGCCCCGCATCAGGCTCTCTGCTCAGCAGGGAGCGTGCTCCCCCCTCTCTCTCTGCCTGCCTCTCTGTCTACTTGTGATCTCTGCCAAATAAATAAATAAAATCTTTTTTAAAAATGTGGTGAAGACAAGATTGTATAAACCTGTCCAATCACTATGTTGTACACCTGAAACTAATGTAACATTGTAGGTCAAGTATACTCAAAGAATACAAAAATAAAGTGCATCGAAGAGATATTAATTCTAGGCTTACAGTACTTTTATTGAAAGTGCTTTGGACCAGGAAAAGCCAGAGGAGAAGCTGTCAGTAGATATGGTAGGAAGGCAGATGGAGGCTAAGTGTTCAAGGTTTCAGAATTCCCAAGAGCTGCCTTGTGACCTCACTCCCACCGCCTCTACCCTTTCACCAGCTATGACACCCTCTTTACTCCAGAACAAGTCTGGGTCTGGAAGATTCTAAGGCTGCAAGGAAAGTCTGGGCCCCCAGAACTCTGTGTTTCATATGCAGCTCTAAGGTACCCTAGCATGACTTCAAAGTTGTCCCATATCGAAAGCTAGATTGTGTGTCAGAGGACAGGGATGGTGTATCTCCAGCCTGCTGTTCTTGTACATAGCTCAGTGTTTGGCACATAGTAGGTGCTCAAGAGATTCAAGTTGACTAGATGGACAATTACCTCACTGAATTCTCACAAGAACTTTGTGAGTACTCCCTTTTATCATTCCCATTCTGTAGATGAGGCAGCTGGAGCTTAGTTGGGTTAACTAATTTGCCCAGGTTACCCAGCTGTTGAGGCACAGAGCTGGTGTTCTAGTCAGTTCTGACCGACTTTAAGGCCAGTCTCCAAACCAGAGCACTTAACTGCATAATTTGAGCAAAGGATGGGTTGCATCTCCATCTTGGTAGTGATTCGCTCATGGAAGAATTTCGTAACCCTCCAAATCCTTGTATACATTTATTTATATCCTTTATATTTTCCCCCCATGTTAAGCCAGCATTTCCTGCCTTATGAAATTGAAGTTTGTGGAGTTTAAAAAGGGAAACAAAAATGGCAAAATGATATGGTATCATGTTCATAATCTGGAGATAATTTATAATCGTGATTCCTCCTTTTATTTGAAGAACCAGAAATGCTTTTGTGAGAACTAATTTGTTTAGGTTTGTGATTTCATGCTTGAAGTAGGCTGCAAAAATATCCACATGGATATTTCTAGGTTCCAAGTTGCTTGTGGGGAGGAGTGGGTCAGGGGAGAGAGAAGAATTCATTATTAGGTCTTAGGTTGAAATCCCAAGGCAGAACAAGGCCATCTTCTCATGGAAAATTTTTAAATACTTCTGCTCTGTAGCTGTAGAGTCAAATCTCCTTGGGGGTGAATGTTGTCAGAGGAGTGGAAATCAAGACAATGAGGTAAAAATAAAAGACTCCTTTTTTTTTTCTTTCTAAAATTGTTTTGTTTTTCCTGAGCTGCTGCTTTTACAGCCCGTATGGGAAATGGATACAGGGGTCATGCTTCACCACACCAAGAAACACTTCTCTCAGTAAGTTGGAGGCAGTCACAGGTTTCCATAAACTTGTGAGAGGAGAATGCCTCGGGTCATACTGAACTCATGTTCATCATTCCTAATTAAGTGTCCTCCAGAAACCTTCTAGGAGGCATTCCAGTTGATTAGCCCTCACCAATGTTATTTTACTAATCACGGGTGTAACTAGAAGCTCACAGAGCCAAACAATGGGAACTGTTGAGGAATTATAATTAAAAACAAATCTGCCAACCCAGAAAACCTCTCTACAAAGGTAGTAGGGAAGGAAGACGATTTTGTTATTGAATAAGCATTCATCCAGAATGTGATGTGCCTCCTGAGCAATTAGCTAGAGATTGCAAAGACAGAAAGGAATCTCACCCTCTGATACAGCCAGGCAGACACAACACATTACCTACATAACAACTAGTCCTCAAGTCAGAGGGCATGACAGCACCATTTGTCATACAAGGTTCATCCTAGATTTACCTGGTAATTGGGGTCACCATCTGTTAGCTAATTGGCTTTAACCTAAACAGAAATAAATCTCTCATATCTTCATGACAGAAAGTAGTTTTGCAACGTGGTGTGAGAGGTACTTGCCAAGTTAGGTTCCTACTCCTCCACAGACTGGGAGGCAGGACCTTTCTCCCTTGATGTTGACATTTCAAAGGGTCCCAGGTTCTTGAGAAAGACATTCCTGAGTCCTAAAACTAGCTACAGCTTTATTTAGCTTTTTCAAGGATTTACATACATTTCAAAGAGACAGGGGAAAGAACTTCCTTGTCTAAAGCTCTAAGAAGGGCACCTGGGTGGCTCAGTGGGTTAAAGCCTCTGCCTTTGGCTCGGGTCATGGTCCCAGGGTCCTGGGATCTGGTCCCGCATCAGGCTCTCTGCTCAATGGGGAGCCTGCTTCCTCCTTTCTCTCTGCCTGCCTCTCTGCCTACTTGTGGTCTCTGTCTGTCAAATAAATAAATAAAATCTTAAGGGAAAAAAAAAAAAAGCTCTAAGAAAAGGGATGCAGGGAGAAGTATCTTCTTTTCAAAAGGGACAATTAAGCCTCCTATTTTGAATTTGCATTTGTCCTTACAGGCCAAGAGATGGCCACAAAGGTTGGCCTCTCCACTTCCTGTTCTCTCAGGGACTCTCCCATCTTATGCCAGCCTCTGCTGAAAGAGGCACAGACTAAACAATTCATCATTCGCATTTGACTTAGCCCTGTCTGAAGGCTGGGCCTTGGGCTTCCGGAAGAGAGGGCCCCCTCCCTCCACCCCCCACCCCAGTCCTCCACTCACCCCACTGAGTTATATTATCTTGTTTCTGAGGAAAGTGCAAGTCTTCTGTGAGGGGACCTTACTGAGGTCCCACCTGAGGCTGAGGCTGGGACACTTGAGGTGTGGATGTGTGACAATCCTTGAGGACAAGAAGGAAAGGCAAGGTCCTGGCTCCCCCAACACGTGGGGCATGGGTACCTGGTCCACTTGGAGGAACACAACTATCCCAGCCAGGCAGTAGGTACATGTATAGACCCATGAGGACAGACAGACAGACAGAAAACCACAACACATCAAAACCAGCCCCTGTGGTTCACTTCCACCAAGGATTCATTCTGACCAAGAGTAGAAGGAGAAAAATCTTTAAAATCCATGAGCCAGAAAGGGAGAAACTCAGCCTCGTATTCAGATGGGTAAATCACCTCTCCAAACTAGAACAGTTCTCACTGCACACAGTGTTTGCAGAAAAAAAGAATAGAGGCATTTTAATTTAAGAGGAAAACAGATACCTGCTGTCCTGCATTTATAGCCACATTCATGGACGCACATTCCTGCTCCTTCACTCACTCTCAGGGATTAATGGGAGCTTGATGGCTCTGAGAGGTGTGGGGGAATTGGAGCAGGCAAAGTACCCCTCAGGTAAGGAGAGCACTATTTAAAAGACAAACCAGAAAACATGATTTGTTTTTCCCTAAGGTTCCCTGTTTGTAGCTCTGTAATGTATATGTGTCTGTGTATATATATATATGAATATGTCTCTGAGCAGACGAGCAGGAGGGAAACCCTTTCATCTGCCCCCCTACCTCCCGCTTCATGGCATCCCCTGGAGGGCCCTGGCCTGCCTCAGGTGGGGAAGCAAGGGCTGAGGCTGCCGTACTGACTACCGATGCCCTACCCCTCAGTTGCCAGCAGCAAAGGAAGCACAATTCCCACTTGCAAGGGCTAGCTAGCCTGGACCCGTTGTCCCTTTTGCTTCAACGCAGGCAAGGCTAGCTTCCCCGTGGTCTTCAGGGAAGGCTCTGAGAAAGGATGGAGTCCCACCCGCCCTCCAGCACCACCAGTGTTAGGGTGGAAGCAGAAGGAAGGAGGGGAGCCCCGGAGTGGGCAAGGCCGGGCCCCTGCCTGGGCACAAGAGCAGCCTTGCTCTTCAGAAGAGGAGTCTCAGCAGTGCTCCTCTAGGGCACTGGCTCTGGGCCCTGCCCGTGACCTCTCTGGCCACCGACCTCCAGGGCCTTGGCCTCCTCCGCACCCCCTACCATTCCTCACTCGGCTCCCACTTAGCAGTTCCTCTCCTACTTAGACTAAAAGTCAGGTGGTTCTGAGCATGTCGTGGTCCAGAAAGCGCAAGTATGACTATTTGCTATTGTTTTTACCACAGAGGATGCCTGAAGTGGAGGTGCGTGCTGCCGTTTTGGCTCTCGAGGTCATGAGCTTCTCAGAGTTCTCATTTGGGGATTTCACTCTGGACAGTTCAGAGGACCTGGGGACTCCCCGCCAGGTTCCGTTTAGTATCATTAAGTAGTTATTCATCATTCACCCAGGTACTTAATGAGCAGCTCTCAGTACCTAATACTATTATATTGGATATAAATTCAATACCACTATATTGAAGGGATCACAGGAGGTAAGGCATCCCGATCACTAGGAACTTAGACCATCCTTGGAGAGATGATGTACCCACATGTAGAACAGCCCCAGTTCAGGCACTAACAAAAGTGTCAGCCCCAGGAGAGTTCAGAAGGGGGTGAGCATGGGCTGAGGGAAAGCTTCCTGCAGGGGTGAGATCTGAGGTTCCCTAAAATTGTGGGCAAGAGTCAAACAGGAAAACATCCTTAGCCTAAAAAACAGTAGGGGTTCAGGAGGCTTCCCTAAGGTTGTGTGACCCCAGAGGCCTGCTGCCACAGCTAGCATCACTCCGGTAACTACAGGCCTGCTCGCTGACCTGGAAGCTTGAAAAGCTGGAGCACAGACACAGAGGGTCGTGGGAAATCCCAGGAAGGTGCCATGGGGCCTCGCATCCCGCGGGATTCCCAAACCCACAGAAGGCAAACTTCTCAGAAACTGGGGAGATGGAAGGCTGGCGGGCTGCCCTCGGACTCTGAGGCTCTCCAACCCCACCTGTCCATAGAGTTTTATAGTTCCCGTTCCAGAACTCACCTGCTGGGCTTCTGTGACTGATTTGGCATTAGGTCCCTCCAAGCAGGGACCAGTAGAGTTCTGGTCAACACGAACGAAGCACTAATGGGCATGGTTCTTATGATAGTCTGTTATCCTTCCTCCCACATCTTATCCAGGGCGGATGATGAGAGGAAAGCTCCTGAGGCTTGTTAAGAGCACGTCTGCCTTCAAGGATTTGCGGCTGTTGTCAATACTACCTGCTGGTCCCCCGTCCACTCTGTCTGGTCCAGGCAAGAGCACGCTTTCAGAGCTGGACAAGAGTGTGGTCCATCCTGATGTCAGAAAGGAGACTGACAATTGTCAAGAGAAAGGAAACAAATGCCCATAGCATGATGGCTTCTGCAGATGTCTGTTTGCCCCAGCAGTGGCAAGAGTGTTCCTGTCAGTCAAAAGACATCCCAGTCACCCTCTACGCTGCCCCCCTGCTTCAGGATCCTCTGTCCACCCCAAGTCAGCTACCCAAGCCATCTTCCTAAGTACAGATCTCCCTGACACAAATCAAAACAGTTCAGGACATTCAGAAAGACAGCTCTTAGCAGATGGACCCTTGCCCATTACAGAGGTACAGAAATACTGGGTAAGCTATCACTAAAAAATTGTATTTTCGTACATGTGGTCCCTGAACAAAGAAGGGATATCTTCAAGTGGCAGAAATGAAGAGCAAAACCTCAGCCAAGGCAGGTAAATGTAAGTTGGGTCCTGGAGTCCATGGAGATATTAAGAAGCCAAGGTTAGGCTCCAGGGACCAGGTTAAGGTTATAACACCTGTATGGGAACAGAAGGTATGGTCTTAGGCTTTGCTTGGAAGAGAGAATTTTCATCTGAGCTCGGTAGAAAAGCAAGAGTACCAAAGGGATGCCCCTTCCTTAAAGAGGATTGGAAACGCGGTCCACCAGCTCAGGAAAGTATGAAGAAGCAAATGATCTCTCTTGGGACATGGGTGGGAGGGAAAAAAAAGTCACCTGTCAGAAATTGAATCCTAGGGCCCATGCCATAAATGGGCACAGAATCCAGATCGATGCCGCCTGTGAGGCCGTGAGCCCCAAACAGAGAAACTAACATAATGTTTGGTCTAAAACAGTTGAAACCTCCAGGAGCCTAGTCGATGCTAGTGTGCAACCACACTGTGTAGAAACACTGTCACAACCCAGGGCACATGGGAGTCACGCAGGACAAACAAGTCCTGCCAAAGATGAGCTCACAATAAAAACTGACACATCATGTGAGGAAAGGAGCCTCTGTGCATGGGAACCGCTGGTGCATCAGGCAGGGTATGGTGTCTTGAAGACTGAAGGTAACAGAGCGATCTGAAGAAGCTATCCACACATACCTACCCAGCACTTTCAGAGCACAACCCACCAGTCCTGGCCCCGTTCCAATGCGTTCCTCCTGGTGCCCACCTTCTCAGGCCATGCAAATCCCTCCTGTCACATACACTCAAAACCTTACGCCATCTTCAACTTCTCTCAGCTCTTTCCTTCAAAAATGGCTTTCAGTTTCTCATCTTTCTTCCTGCCCTCTCCTCTGTTACTGCAAAGGGCAGCTAGCTGGTCTCTCTGCCTGCCTGACTCCAGTGTCCCCGCTTCTTTTCACTCTAGCCCACATTGCCACTAAAGTACACTCCCAAATGGCAAGTCCGGGGGTTTCACTTCCCCGAGCCAAATCCAGATTACAAAAGTCCAAACCTGACCCAGCTTGGACTTAAAGTTCTTTCCAGTTTTGTTTTCTCTTTAATACATTCCTCTCATCCACCCCTCACCCACGCCAGCCACTTGTCCTTCCTTCACTCCCCCTCATACTTCCAAGAAGTCTCCTTCCTCTGACTCGACAGCTTCCCTCATCACATCGGTTGACTGAAGGTCAGCCTTGGCTTAAACCTTCTAGAAACATGATGTCGTGGAAGAATACAGGTGTCATTTGGTCTAGACCTATCTGGCTTCAAATTCCAGATATGTCACTTAGTAGCTCTATGCCTCAAGCAAGTCACAACCTCCCCCAGCCTCAGTTTCCAATTATGCAACATGAGAATTATACCACTTTGCAGCATTGAGAGGACTGGAATCTATGGAAAGCACTGAGCACAGAAAGTGGTCAATAAACAGTTGCTGAATTGAGCCTCTGTCTGTCTTTTTATGGGAGTTTTGTCCTGCTTCCCCAGCCAGAGCTCCATGAGGCCTGAGGCCTTGTCCAAACTGTCTTTGCATCTCTGTACTTTTCCTGTGCTTGACAAAGGAGAACCTATCTACTGACAAGTAGTGGAAAGAATTTAGCATGCCCAACCTGATGTTAGAAGGGAATAATTTGGGTAGAGGGACCTAGTGGATCTCAGATATTGGAAGGGTGTTGAGGGCCCACTTATACTGTATCACTCCAGAGAGGGGAGAATTCCATCAGAAGCTATAAGGATGGTTTTAGTCCAGGGTAGGAAAAGCCAACAAACAGAGCTGCTTAACATGAAAGCAGGTGTCAAATCTAAGCTGCTTGCCATTAAAACACTCAAATTATAGGAAGTATTCCTCTGGTGGATGATAGATAAGACCAGATCAGTGTTTCTTAACTTTTGGGAGTCACAGAAACCTTTGAAAGTCTGATAAAAGTTGTGGATCTTCCCCCCACACCCCCCCCAACAAAAAGGCTCAAAGCATAACATTTTATAAATAATTTTGTAAATAATTTCAGGAGCTTCATGGTTCCTAGGTAAAGATCACCTTAAAACCCTTGTAGTATGTTATGTTCAACTTTTTAAAAAATTTAATGAGAAAGAAGCATTTCTGTTACATGTATCCTCAAAATTCACACCTCCCATCTCAAGGGCCTGGTTCATAACTAAAAACTCAGTGCCATTTGCCCAAATTCAATGCTCTACCTGTTTGTTAATTGAATGAAATCCTTGACTGATCTTTAAGGAAAGATAGGTACTGCACAGAGAAGAAAGAAAAAAAGATAAAAATGAAGCATTTTATAAAAAGACCAATACAAGATGATACAAGGTAGAGAAGAGTTCATCAGAGCCAGAGAAAAGGATACATTTTGGAAGGCCCCAACTCCCAGCCTCTTGCCCAGCCAGGGTCAACTGCCCCAGTGAAATTCTAAACCATGAGGACAGAATCTCCTACCCAACTCTGCTTGCCCTGGCTGCTTGTGCGCAGAGTGATCATCGCACAAACCCAGGGCACCAGGGAAAAATCACTCCTAACATCGTGACGATGTCCAGATGATATTTTAATCTGATTTTGAAACCTTTCCCTCTGTGAATTTAGGTCTTAATTGTAATGCGACCATTCATTGTTCTATTACAATTGCTCGGTTCACCCTTGGTAATGAGTTATTCAAAGAAGTGTGTTGAGGCGTTTTTCCCCCTTAGAGTATTATTATTCAAAGAATAGTTAGTTTTCAGCATAAACACTAGTGACAATAAGCCCCAAGAAGAAAAATATCCTGTCCAAGCACAGAAGGACTTCTTTGACAAACTGAGTTTCAGATTCTCAAGGACCAGCTGCTGCTTTCAGTTCGTATGGGCACAGACACGCTGCTCGGCCCGGACCCAGTCTTCTCGCTCTCCCCACTCCCTGCCGCACCTGCACTCACGTGGAAACACAGTGGCAGCGGGATTTCAGGAGCCTTCTCAAGCTCTGCAGGGCCTCGGGCAGCCCGGCCCCGGTGAGGGCACTGCAGGCCCGGAGCTCCCACCTGCGGTCCTGGAATCTCTCCAGGCCCAGCCTGTCTCTGATCCCAAGCAGCGGCAGAGCGCCAGGTGCCTCCTGCTTGTTGGCCAGCACCAAGAAAGGGACACTGGCCATGTGTGGATCGTTCAGGACTCCCACGAGCTCAGCCACTGCCTCGGACATGCGTGCTTCATCTGTGCTATCCAGAACATACACGAGGACATCCGTGCCTTCCAGGTAGTCCTTCCAATTGGCCCTCAGCTGGGTCTGCCCCCCGACATCCCAGATTGTCAGAGACACGTGCCCTGGGACTTTGAGCGGCTCCACGTTGAAACCAACAGTGGGTAGGGTCTCCACCAGCTGGTAGCCCTTCAGTTTGTACAGGAGCGTGGTCTTGCCAGCTGAATCGAGGCCTATCATCACCACCTGGGCTTCGGCCTTGTGACCTCGGGAATTCACAGAACCCATGGCGGCCACTGCTAAGCCCTAGGGGAGAGAGGCCAGGTGCATACATCAGCCATTCTTTTCAAGAGGAACACAAATCCACGCAGGCACCTGGAAGAAGAGCCTCTCCTCCAAAAGTAGGAAGCTCTTTACAATGTCAGGTTTCAAACACGGGCCTGGGCTCTGAAAGGGCCAGGAAGTAAGGGCAAATGAGTCACCAGGAGCTGATCTATATCAGGAAGGGGAGGGGGGAGGTGGGAAGGGGGCTGTGTCAGGGAAGGGCTCCCTGGAGGACGCCCAACAAGGCATCCACATTCCTTGGTAGTTAAAGCAAAGAGGCAAAAGGAAGCTCATTCCAGTTAGATAAAACCTAGTTCAGTAGGAATGACCGAAAGATGTCTTCAGTTCCTTCTAGTCTGTGGCTTCCCACCTCTGTTTTCTTCCTATAAACCTAAATCCTGAAGTGGAAGCTAGCTCCAGTTCCACGCACCAAGTGAAGAAGACAGTCTGCCTGGGTAACTTGGGTGGCCGTTGGTGCTCCCCTCAGGACCAGCACTGTGTCCTGCAAACAGTGGCTATTTCAAATACGGTTGCCTGAGGACAAATTTAGGAGTCACAGCCAGGTGGTTTCTTCCATTGCCTTATCAAGGTACATTGCCCATAGAGCACGACTCACATTTTTTATTTAGAAATGGCCAATTTCTAAAACCAAGACCTCTTCCTGACCTAGGGGAAACCTGGCTGGGACTGGGGAAGGGACATCTCTCCCCGGGCGGGGGAGGGGGGGGCGGGTAGTGGGGATATTTCGGCTGCCCCTGGAGGGAAATAAGACAGGCTCCGTTCATTCCTCAGGCCAGCGGGGGAAGAGGGAAAGTAAAGTTACCTCCGTGTTCTTAGACTGCGGCCAAAAGCTCCTCCTCTGTGGCAGTCCGCTCGCATGCAGCTGCTTTCTGCGCTGCGGTGGTGTCCCAAGAGCAAGAGGAGAAGGAACTGTAGTGGCGGTGGCTGGTTCCCCTTTTCTGCTTCCTTCCGCAGGTGGTCGGGGCGGGGCGGGCTCCACAGCCCCTCCCGCGGGGGACCGGCTGCACGGACATCCCCAGCCGCTCAGGTCTTGGTAGTGCCCAGCCTCGCACCAACCCCGTTTCTCAGCAGCTCAGAACACATTTCTTGATAGTATTTTATTTATTTATTTATTTATTTATTTATTTATTTATTTATTTATTTTTCTGGAGCCTGGAGATTCTTTTGCTTGCTTGGACCCTACAGGTTTTTAAAAACTGCCTAAGTATGATTAAAACACTCTTTAAAAAAGTAACTATGTTGAAGGCAAATGTCAAGAATTTAAGAGTTGTGTCAGTGTGGTGGAACTGTGCGCAATTAGACTTACTGCTTAATTTTTGGGGGGGGGGCAATGTCATCGTGTTTTTCCAGGAAACAATGATACCTCCAGAAAACACAGTTTTTAAAAAAAAATTATGGCCAAACAGAAGCCATTGATTCTGCAATTCTCCAGTGGGCGTCTGCAATTGCAGTGACATGACTCTTGGGACCAGTCACATGTGTGCGGTACTTTCCGCTTTCCCAGGCATTATTCCGTTAAAATGGCAAGAATTGAGTTGGGGGTTATGACTCTCCTGTTTTACAAATAAAGAAAGGGGCTCAGAGTAAATAATTTGCTCAAGATCTTGCTGGGATTTATTCCTCTCCTCCTCTTCTAGCGTGTCTGCTACTCACGGAGGAAGTGCTTTGTAGAGAGCGAACATCCTGTTGGAATTGTCCTTGCTTTCCTTAGGCCCGGGTATTTTATTTTATTTTAAAGATTTTATTTACTTATTTGACAGAGAGAGATCACAAGTAGGCAGAGAGGCAGGCAGAGAGAGAGGAGGAAGCAAGCTCCCTGCCGAGCAGAGACCCTGATGCGGGCCTCAATCCCAGGCTCCGAGATCATGACCTGAGCCGAAGGCAGAGGCTTAACCCACTGATCCACCCAGGTGCCCCAGGCCTGGGTATTTTAACAGGAGGGAGCTGTTAGGAAAAGTCAGAAACACCGTGTGTTATGCGTACCACTCTGTTGTTAACTGCTGTTACTGTTGCTTAGTTCTTGGAGGTACCTGTGTTGTGGGCTGTAGTCGTTTTACAACCAGACCGGGCAAGTGGGAATTTACAGCTAAAATCGGGGAGGGGTGTCAGCAGATGGGAAATTACTGAGCAGGAACATCAGGGGTCAAGAGGGATTCTGGTTAAACTGACCCAACAGGATTCTTGCTGAAGACAGGCCAGGTGGCCAGACATCACCTGTGGGATGGTGGGGCTGAGGAACGTGATCAGATTTTGAAGTGATTAGATATTAAGGGCAGGGCATTCTGGTTAAGAGGTAGGAGGGTTCTAAAATGGTATTTTATAAGGAAGTGTGCAGATGATCCTAGAAGACCTTTCAGAAGTCTGACTAAAGTTTAACCAAGCAAAGAATCTTTGTCATTACCCAAGAGCAGTCTCCAAGCATTAAAGAAATGTCTGGAGGAGGACTTGTCTGCCTAATCCTAATCTGTGAGGCGGGGAGATCAGACCAAGATGAGACTCAGTCTTGTCCAGCTGATGAATCCATGGGGATCCTGGCATCCTGGCAGGATTGATTTGCAGGAGGACCAGGATGGGCAGAAGATAAGGACATGGAGGCCAAGGTTAAGGCGTGCCTGGGGCGCAGTTAAGAGGGCAGGGTTGCTATTACTCTGATTCTGGTTCCTTCTGTGTGAGTCCTGGGAAGAGAGAGAGAAGTACACAGGAGCTGAAGAAGCTGCTGACTTGGAGAAGAAAGCCTGGACTAGGTACTGTAAAGTTTAGTTCAGCTCAAATATCTTATAGGACAATGGGATTTTTATGGAGCAGCTGTAAGCAAAGCTTTGTACAGGCTATTGCATGATTTTTTAATTATTTATTTTTAAAGATTTTATTCATTTACTTGAGAGAGAGATTTTATTCATTTACTTGCAAGGAGAAAAGCAGAGAGAGAGAGAGAGAAACAGGCTCCCTACTGAGCAAGGAGAGTGACATAGGGGCTCTATCCCAGGACCTTGAGACCATGACCTGAGCCACAGACGCTTAACCCACTGAGGCACCCAGGTGCCCCATCACATGATTAAAAAACAAAAAAAAAAAAACAAAAACAAAAAAACAGAAAACAACTCTTCAAAATGCATCTGCATGCCGTATGAATGGGAGAAGTCAGCATCATTTTTGTGTGTGAAGACTAGGACATCGTGTATCAAAATTAGATACAGAATATATTGTAGACTCTTAAACTGTCTTTGCTTTGCATTATAAATTGTATTTAGAATTATTACCATTCTGAGTGCCTTGTATTTTACATTTACAGCACAGCTCATCTTCCAGAACTTTTCTATTTCTAGTTTCCATTTTATTGGTAACACCATCTCTTTTTTGTTTTGTTTTGTGTGTGTGTGTGTGTTTACCGCCCCCTCCTTATAAACAAATGAGGAACCTGGCAAAGTGGGGGGTGAGGGAAGAATTTCCTTGCCTATCTCTCTTTGCTCTCCCTCCAAACAGAAATAGTATCTCTTTCTCTCTCAAAAAGAAAACAAAACCAACAAAAAAACGCAAGAGGAAAAGGAACTAGCAGTTGGGGGTGGAGGGGAGTGTGCCTTCTGGAACAGCCAGCTGAGAAAGATCAGAAGGATGTAAGCTCTGCACCCAAGCAGCTTCAACTCCTGACTAATGCATTTGCAGCATTTGCAGGAGTTTCCTGACACGGAGGGGGAAGAGCCAACAGTGGCCAGAGACTGCCTCCTGAACGTATGCAAGGAGGATGATGCGGAGGCCAAGACGGAAGTGGGATGAGCTCCCAGCGCCTCGGAGCCGGTGCTGGTGCCCGTGCTGGTGCCGGTGCTGGTGACCGGTGACCGGTGACGGTGAGCTGCTGCTCTTTATCCTCCAAGGTTGTTTCAAAATGCAGAGTAGGTCCTCAGCAGCAGCTGCTCTTGGATCAGACCCGGTTCCTGAACTGGATAGTGTATTTTTAGTTGGCAGGGGAAAAAAAAAAACTCGATTAGGAAGGAGGTTGGAAGGTCACTTCATAGCTAGAAACTCAAATCCACCCTTGAGACTTCTCTGTATTTCCCAGATGAGTGCTTTGATTCTCTTCTTTTTATAAACAAAATTATGGAAGTAATAATGAATATATTGTTTCTCATTTGGGTGTCAAACAATGTAAATGTCTACAGGACAAAATTCTTAGGTTCACTCTTTTCTCTTTTTCTTTTTTTTTTTTGTTTTGTTTTGTTTTTGAGAGGGAGGGAGGGACAAAGAGAGAGAGGAGGGGTAGAGAATCCCAGCCAGTTCATCCCCAAAGTGGAGCCCCCGCTCCCCACCAGGGCTCAGTCTCACAACCCTGAGATCATGACCTGAGCCTAGTCAAGAGTCATGTATTTCACTGACTGAGCCAGCCAGGCACCCCTTAAGTTCACTGTTCTTTAAAAAAAAAAAAAATTATTATTTTAGAAAGAAAGGGCGAGAGTGAGTGGGGGAAGGGCAAAGGGAGAGAGAGAAAATCAAGCAGTCTCTGCACTATGCATAGAGCCCAAACAGGGTTCGATCTTATCACCCTAAGATTATCACCTGAGCCGAAATCAAGAGTCAGACATTTAATCAATTGAGCCACCCAGGTGCCCCAAGTTCACCCTTTAAATCACTACTTCCCTCCTCTGAGGTAATCAGGATTAGTAGTTTGACACACATTTTTGCAGTGATCTTCTATATATACTTATGTTTTAGAGCACACACCTCTATTTTACTGTTTATTTTTTGTTTGCATCTTTTAAATGTAACTGTGATATTGGTAGCTTGTCATATTGAACAATACATTTATGAGATCTTTCCACATTAGTATATATCCTAACTCAGACACACTTACTCTTTTGTTATTTTTAAATAGGATTTTATTAAATAATGAGAAGACCTCAAGAAATACAAGAAGCATAATGCTAAAATATTCATAGATTAAATTGTATGATTCTGAGATTAATTTATAAATAATCTAGCAATGGAGAAGTAGTAGCTTGGATATAAGATTGGCCCTAAACTGAAAGCTGTCAAAGCCAGGTCGACAGGGGCATATTATATTAGTCTCTATGTTTTGCATACCTTTGGAATTTTATGGAGTAAAATATGAAAAGCAAATGTAAGAGGCATATTCCAGTTTGCCAAATGTGTGATTCTGCCACAGCTCACAGGCCCCTGGGTCTCCAATGAGTTGTCACACTCCACACTTCTTCTGTAAGAAGTCAAAAGTTGCCTTCTCCAGAATCTGCCGTGACCCCAGCTAGTGTAGGTTATTTCTGCTTTATCCTTACCACGCTTCGTGTGTATACAAACACAATCCACACAGTCACACACACATACTCCTACACTAAACGAATTATCTTATTAAGCTGAGATTTTAAAGACATAGCAGTCATCAGTTGAGCCCCTAATCTGTATCATATACAATGTCTACATGTATTTCATTACTCCTCTCAACAACTTTGAGAGGTGAGGCTATTTTGGTCCCCTTTTATAGATGTGGAAACTGAGGCTAAAAAAGATGAAGTAATTTGCCCCAGCCTAGTGTTTTTCTTTTGTATTCTCAATTTTCTATAATTTTGTCAACTTTTTAAATTTTTTTTTAAAGATTTTATTTATCTATTTGAGAGAGAGACAGTGAGAGAGAGCATGACCGAGAAGGCCAGAGGAAGAAGCAGACTCCCTGTGGAACTGGGAGCCTGATGCAGGCCTCGATCCCGAGACTCCAGGACCAGACCCCAGCCAAAGGCAGTCCTCCAACCAACTGAGCCACCCAGGCGTCCCTTGTCAACTATTTTTAAATAAATACATGCAAAAAGTGATCTATACAAACACTGAGAAGCAAGTAAAATCTTACGGAGAAGGAACATTGCCCTTCTTAGATGAAAATAAACTGAAGAGAGTGTCTGGGTCATGGTCTGAATTTGGCTTCCTTGGGAGTTTTGTTACAAGAGTCCCTCCTGGGGCAGTCAGTGTGCAGAGGCATGACAGACACAATCTTAGGAAGCATAGGGCTTCCCGCAGTTGGGGCAGCGAGCAGGCCTTGCTGGTGGGCCCAGTACTGGCTATCCAGTGGGAACATGGTCAGTAGGAATGGATTGCTCTGTATATTCTACATCAACCCCACTTTCCACTCTCAGGAATGAGCAAATCAGACTACTTCTTGGGGTGAAAGGAGTAATGTCATGTGGTCCTGTCTGTAGGGCATGGAGAAGAGGGGAGAAACTTCATTGCCACATGATCAAAGCCCACCCAATACAGATAAGAATTCGAGCCAAGGGGAACCTGGGTGGCTCATGATTCCAGGGTCCTGGGATCGAGCCCCACATTGTGCTCTCTGCTCAGCGGGGAGCCTGCTTCCTCCTCTCTCTCTGCCTACTTGTGATCTCTGTCTGTCAAATAAATAAATACATACATAAATAAATAAAAGGAATTTGAGCCAAGCTTGCCTGGGAATTTTTTCTTCCAGGTAAAGAGAATATAATGACTGCAGATAGTTTGGTGATAAGAGTCCTTATTGTGTCTATGTCTTAAGTCATACCACTTCAACTTGAACTAGGTCTCTACATCATATGCACATCTCCTTTGAGATGCCCTTGACCTCTGTCCTGTGTTGGATCCTCTGCTTTTACATCCCAGATTTTCCCCTTTCTTGGTTTTCTTGGTTGTTTTGATGGAGCATACCTTCAGTAGCCTCTCAGATGCATGGGAGGTACGTTTTTAGACTTTGAATCTTAAAATGTCTTTTTTAAAACTCTAACAATTTATTAATGGTTTGTTTGCATATAAGATTCTAGGACAGAAATCATTTCCTTTCAGGACTTAGAAGGCATTGCTTCACACTGCTGCTACTGAGAATCTGAAACCAGACTACACTCTTGATCCAGCGTTTGTGACTCTTTTTCTTTCGGGGAGCTTACAAAATCTTCACTTTGTTCCAAGAATTCTGAAATTTCAATTAAATTGTCATGTTGTGAAAGTTTGTGTGTTTTTAATATTTCCCCCTTTTCTTTTTTATTCTTCCCTTTTATTTTACTATATTTTTAAATTTACCTTTTTGGTTTTGTATGAGAGAAATGTTAAGAAGATTTACAAACCAAAAGGTTTTAAACCTTTTTACTTGGTATGAGTCTATTTTCATCCATTATGCTGGAAACTCAGTGGGCCCTTTCCTCTGCCTCTTACTGCTAGAAGTAAGTTACTTTCCATTTTGGAACGTCCTGAAACTTCCCATCCATGTTTTATGTTCCTTCTTTTTGGAATTCCTATTATTTTGTTGCTGAACTTTAACTTATTCTCTTATTTTTAAAAAAATTTGTTTCTGGGCCTCCTGGATGGCTCAGTCCAGCAAGCATCTGATTCTTTGTTTTGGCTCAGGTCATGATCTCAGGGTTGTGAGACTGAGCCCCGTGTTGGGTTCCAAGATCAATGGGGAGTGTGCTTGAGAGGCTCTTTCTCTCTCCCTCTGCCCTTGCCCACCAATTTTTCTCCCTCTCAAATAACTAACTAAATAAATAAATAAAATCTTTAAAATACGTATTTTTTCTTTCCCTTCTTACATCTTTACCTTTTCACAGTACTTTCTGGGAGATTTCTTCAATGTTATCTTTCAACCCTTCCATTGTGTTTTCTTTTCATTTATTATCCCTCTTTTTCCCCTCCATCAGCTGTCTTTTGTTCCATGAGGTTCCATGGAACCAGGAAGAATGACCATAGGAGACCCCAAAGTGGAGGACATGTTGTAACAACCAGTGGGTTTGTGCTCTATTTTCTGAATTACTGAAGTCTGCCTCCTTCAAGGTCACATGCAGTCTGTTTCCCAGCATGGAGCCTGCCAGCCTGCTTTTACCTGGATCAATGTGTGCAATAATTACGCTGGGGACAGATGAAGGTGCACAGAACATTTCCCAACATAGATCATACAGTGGGTTATAAGCCTCAGTAATTATAAGAGTTGAAATCACACTGAATATACTCCTCTGTGTGACAAAAGTGGGATTAGCAATAAACACTGGAAAGATATCTGGAAAGCCCCCAATTTTTGGAAATTAAACAACCTATTTCTAAATAGCACAAAAGTCAAAGAAGAAGTTGTAAGGAAATTAGAAAATATTTTGAGCTGAATAAAGATGGAAATACAACAGAACCAAAATTTGTGAGTTATAGCAAAACCACTGGGAAATTTATACATTTAAATGCTTATATAATAAAAGAAGAAAGATGTAAAGTCAATTAACTAAGTAAGAGGAAAAAAGAAAAGCAAACTAAATGCAAAATAAGAAATAAAATAAGAATGAAAAGCAATTAAATAGAAAAAATAGAGAATATGAACACAGTCAAAAGTTGATACTTTGGAAAGACTAATAAAATCAATAAACTGTTGATAAGGCTGATTAAGAAGAAAACAAAATCATGAAGAATTAAAAAAGGGACATCACTATCAAAAAAACTGACAAAGAAGATATTATGGGTAGTCTTATGCCAAGAAAACCAATAGCTTAGATGAATTGAATAAATACTATTTGTTGAATAAGCTATCTTTTTTCCTTGGCTAACTTGAAATATTACCTTTCTTGGGGCGCCTAGGTGGCACAATTGGTTAAGCATCTGACTCTTGATTTTGGCTCAGGTCATGATCTCAGAGTTGTGAGATTGAGTCCCATGTCAGGCTCCACACTGAGCGTGGAGCCTGCTTGGGATTCCCTCCCTTTCTGCCCATCCCTCCTCCTTCCCTCTAAAAAAAAGAAAGAAAGAAATATCACCTTTATTGTACATGAATTCACTTACTGACACCCAGGTATGGGTTTGGAAGCTTTTACATATCATATTACCGTATTTGCTCTAAGAGTAAGTATTACAGTAAACCAATGGGAAGTTGCATCAACTTTTATGACCCAGCCTCAGGGGGCCACTCCTGCTGCATTTGATTGGTTACAGGCCAATTTTAGGTTAGTTTCAGTTGTATAACATAGTGATTTGACAATTCTGTACACTACTCCTTGCTCACTGTGAATAGTGTAGTCACCATCTGTCACCATTCAATATTATTACAATATTTTTGGTTATAGTCTCATCCTGTACTTTTCATCTCCATGACCTATTTCTTTTACAATGGAAAGTCTGTACTTCTTAATCCTCATTGTCTATTTTATCCGTCCCTCCACCCATCTCCCCTCTAGCAACTACCTACAAACTTGTTCTGTGAATTTAAGAGTCTGTTTTTCCTTTGTTCATTTGTCTTGACTCTTAGATTCTACATAGAAGTACAATCACGGGGAATTTATCTTTCTCTGTATGATATATTTCACTTACGGAAATGTTCTCTAGATCCATTCGTGTTGTCTTAAATGGTAAGATCTCATTTAAGAGATCTTTTATGGCTTTTATGGCTGAGTAATATTTGTGGAGAATACTTTTTTAAAAATTATTTTTATTAACATATAATGAATTATTAGCCCCAGGGGTACAGGTCTGTGAATCGCCAGGTTTACGCATTTCACAGCACTCACCATAGCACATACCCTCCCCAATGTCCATAACCCCATCACCCTCTCCCTAACCCCCCCTCCCCCCAGCAACCTTCAGTTTGTTTTGTGAGATTTAGAGTCTCGTATGGCTTGTCTCCCTCCCAATCCATCTTGTTTCATTTTTTCCTTCCCTACCCCCCACAACTCCCCACCCTGCCATCAAATTTCTCCTATCAGGGAGATCATATGATAATTGTCTTTCTCTGATTGACTTATTTCGCTCAATATAATGCCCTCTAGTTCCATCCACATCATTGCAAATGGCAAGATTTCATTTCTTTTGATGGCTGCATAGTATTCATGTGTGTGTGTGTGTGCGCATGCATACACATATATGTGATATATATGTAATTATTATATATATATACAAATATATACACATACATATATATCACATCTTCTTTTTAAGGGTGAATTTATAGTGCCAGATTTGTGAAATCTGGCCACACAGGTGAAATTTACTACAAGACCAAATACTCTTTAGATTCTAAACCTTGGAAATTTAATCTTGGAATATTTTACAACATAAGTGAGACAGTATTCTTTTTTTTTTTTCAGTTTATTTATTTTCAGAAAAACAGTATTCATTATTTTTTCACCACACCCAGTGCTCCATGCAATCCGTGCCCTCTATAATACCCACCCCCTGGTACCCCAACCTCCCACCCCCCCGCCACTTCAAACCCCTCAGATTGTTTTTCAGAGTCCATAGTCTCAGTGAGACAGTATTCTTTAGGAATTATAATTTGACTGATAGTCAAATTGTGACTGGCAATACCCAGCACATACCGCAAAGAGATTCATAGAGAAAAGGGTGGTTTGTTTTTTAAAACGTGAACATTTTCTTACAGAAACTGTACATTTATTTTTCACAAAGAAGCATGAATAGGGAATGTTAACAATGGTGCGCTAAACAGCACATTTAATTTCACAAAAGCTTCAAATCCCACTATAGAATCCTGCGGAACTAGATTAAATTAGACCACATGGTGAACTCGTTAAGCAAAGCTAAGTGGGGGCACCTGGGTGGCTCAGTCGGCGAAGCGTCTGCCTTCAGCTCGGGTCATGATCTCAGGGTCCTGGGATGGAGCCCCTCGTTGGGCTTCCTGCTCAGCGGAGAGTCTGCTTCTCCCTCTCCCTCTGCCCCTCCACCTGCTTGTGCTGTTTCTCTCTCTCTAAACAAACAAAGAAACAAATAAGCAAACAAACAAAAATTAAGTGGTCTCCTTCCTAAGCCCACATTTATCAGTTCAGTGGTAAGGAAAGGCTGATCTGGAACATTTAGGTCAAAAAGAAAAATGGACAAGAACTAGAATATATGACTCAATCTCTAAGCTGATTAAGGCCATCTGTGGGAGAAATTTCTGGAATAGGGAGTGGTGCCGCATTCCCTGCACCAATTTTACCTGGCTGTAGTGATAAGAAGGAGATCAGTGGCTGCTCTAGAGGGAAGGCAGAGAACTCCCACAAAGAATAGATATTTATACAATATAAGACTATGTGTATACTTTTGGTCTCTAAAAAAAATATAGCCCAAGTGCTGTTCTTGACCTTGGTATATACCCATGCTTGGGAAAGATAAGGAGGCTGGGGGAGGTAAAGAGGTGAGGAGAAACCTAAAGTGTAAAGGGTCTTGGATTTCCATTGGCACCCCCTTTTTTCCCCTAGAGAGATACTGACACAGTCATAGTAAATGGATGTTCCCATCCCAATGAACTCATTAGATGGGAATAATACATTATATCAATGTATGAGCTTATCCTCATGAACCTTCCATACAAAAAAGGGAAAAAGAAAAAAGAAAAAAAGGATTCCAAGGGCTTTAAATTTACTCTCAAACATTAAAACAAAACAAAAAACAAACCACCTTTTCTTCCTCTTAACTGCTTTCAGCAGTTACATGTGAAATGGGTATTTCAGAGTTTGCAAGTGGTGGGAAAAGAAAGAAATAATAATAAGACTAAAGAAAAGGAGAGACATTTAAAAACTGCATCAGGATATGACCTGTCCCCAATCATTTGAAACCAAGTGTTAGAAGAAGCAGAAATACCAGACTTCCATTTAGCTACCTGCTAGATCTACTGCCTTTTATTTTTTTTTTTTTAAAGATTTTATTTATTTATTTGACAGAGAGAAATCACAAGTAGATGGAGAGGCAGGCAGAGAGAGAGAGAGAGAGAGAAGCAGGCTCTCCGCTGAGCAGAGAGCCCGATGCGGGACTCGATCCCAGGACTCTGAGATCATGACCTGAGCCGAAGGCAGCGGCTTAACCCACTGAGCCACCCAGGCGCCCCTAGATCTACTGCCTTTTAAACAATGTTAGATGTTCTTCCCGTTTTGCTAAATCCAGGGAAGGGCGGGGAAGTATCTGCTGGGCGTGTTATAACATAGTAAGCTTAGGTACTGTTAAAACTGTAGGAAATGTTGAACCCTATGTAAATTATGACTCTCCGTCTTCATAGGGCTGCTCCATTTACATTTGAATAGCCCATACGTACCTATTGCACAACTGGGAAATCTGCTTTCTCATCTGGCTCACTGATTAACTTTTGAGTGGGCTGAAAATAAGTCCTCCTCATTGCTGAGTTTGTTTCCTGGTTTGTGAAGCACTGAAGTAACCTCTGGTAAACATGTGTCTGGGCCATGTTTTAAAGTTGGTCACCCCTGTAACAGGTTTAGAAATGTTGCAATAATTTTAGAATTAGATGAAAGAATGCATCTTGAAATTTAAAAATATATGTATAATTTGAATTTGGTGTGAATTTCTTTTCTTTCTTTCTTTCTTATTAATTTTTTAAAAGATTTTATTTATTTATTTGACAGACAGAAATCACAAGCTGGCAGAGAGGCAGGCAGAGAGAGAGAAAGGGAAGCAGGCTCCCCGCTAAGCAGAAAGCCCGATAGGGGGCTCCACCCCAGGACCCTGAGATCATGACCTGAGCTGAAGGCAGAGGCTCAACTCACTGAGCCACCCAGGTGCCCCTTAGTGTGAATTTCTTACCAGGCAGCATCACGTATAGGTTGGTTAGTAAGTAAACTAGAAGCAAAGGAAAGAAATTTAACAGACTGTAGGTTCAGGCCCGCGCCACAAGGTGGCAGGCTTACTCTCTAGTCTCCCTCTTCAGGCCCAAACGGGGAAAAACAATCTTAAAAAAAGAAACAAATCTTAACGTTTGGATTTAACTACCTAAAACCACATATTTTAGGAAGGTAACTTTTAGAGAGGATGACTTAAGTTCTTAGTTTGTCAAGATCGTATATTCAGGGATGCCTTTGTGGCTCAGTGGGTTAACCATCTGCCTTCAGCTCAGGTCATGATCCCAGGATCCTGGGCTGGAGTCCCACATCTCCCATTGTGATCCTCTTTGCTCTTTCAGCTTCTGCAGGTTTCTCATGGAAGCCACTTTTGAAGATGGTGGAACGACAACGCGGAAGGAAACTTGGCCCCCAAATCGCATCTTGGAGGAGAGCTTTGTGCCTGTTAGGAACCATCATTTTGAATGCCCTATGAGTGAGAAACAAACTTCTATTTTGTTAAGACATTGAGATTCTGGGGCTTATCTATTATGACAGCTAACATCAACTAAAATAGCATGTAGAGCACTTAGCACAACACCACACACAATACCTGCTTAATAAATGTGAGATGTTATTAATATCATGACTCTAAATATAAACCAGGAGGTGCCGGGTGGCTCAGTCAGTTGAACTTCTCACTCTTGGCTCAGGTCATAATCTCAGGGTGGTAGAATCAAGCTCCATGGAGTCTGCTTGCTCTCTCCCTCTGCTCCTCTCTCTCACTCATAAATAAATAAATAAAATCTTGTTAAAAATTAATAAATGTAGAGGTGCCTGGGTAGCTCAATCAGTTAAGCATCTGCCTTTAGCTCAGGTCATGATCTCAGGGTCCTGGGATCAAGCCCCTCATTAGGCTCCCTGCTCATCGGGTATCTTGCTTCTCCCTCTCCCTCTGTTCCTCACCCCCTGCTCATGTTCTCTCTCTCTCTCTCTCAAATAAATAAAGAAATAATCTTAAAATAAATAAATATAAGCCAAGAGCCTAAAACTCTGGACTTCAAACACAGCAATAGTATGGAGAATCTTCTGCAGTATATAAGATCTGGTTCTTTTTCTTTTTCTCTCTCTCTTTTTTTTTTTTGAAAGCTAGAGAAAGTCTAAGAAATAAAGTTGTGTGTGGAAGCAGTAAAAAGCTGAACTACTTGTGTATGTAATTTGCAGAAAGTCATGATTAATATTTTGCATTTATATTTGCTATTTTTTTGAAAAATTAACCAGATATAAAAGAAAGAAAATCAAATAAAAAAATTCAAGTTGGTACTGTCTTTAAAATAATATTTTAAAATTTTCTTCCTTGTGATGATATTAGTGTTATGATTCAGTGATTTCTCTCTCGGTATATTATACAATGCTTACCTTTTATATTAAAAATGTTTTCTTTCTTTGCTCCAACACTTTTTGATTTTTAGTACTTTTATTTTTTCATTTTTAAGATTTTATTTAAGATTTAAGATTTTATTTAAGATCTCTACACCCAACGTGGGGCTCAAACTCACAATCACAAGATCAAGAGTCCCACACTAAACCAACTAGACCGCCAGGTGCCCCTTCAGTGCTTTTATTAATACCTATTCTCAGTTTTCTCTAATGAAATTCTACCTCACATAAAGCCCAAATCAAATTTCATGTACTCAGTCAAAGTCCTCCAGGATATCCTGGTTGGCAGGGGTACCACTTGCACTGAACTGTCAAATTTTTTAAAAAGATTTATTTATTTATTTGTGAGAGACCTAGTGCAAGCACAGAGTAGTGGAGGGGCAGAGGCAGAGGGAGAGAGAGAATCTCTACCAGACTCCTTACTAAGCACGGTACCCTACACTGGGCTCAGTCTCAGGACCCTGAGATCATAACTGAGCCAAAACCAAGAGCTGGACGCTTCAAGGACTGAGCCGCTCAGGCTGTAACATTATCCAATCCGAGGCTCCTACCATTTGCGGTCTTCTGTGCTAGAGTTTATTTTCAGGTGGTTTATATAGCTTGTTTCTCCTTAATCAGACTGCAAGCAGTTTGATGACAAGAGCTATGTTTTTTTGGTTTTACATTCCCCACAGAAAATAGAGTCTGTGCAGTTATTGATAATCAGCTCATTGGTTTGAAAGTCCCAGGTTTATGAGATTTCCTGTAACATTTTAGTATCTATCTTCCAAAGAGCTTTATAAGAATAAAGAGTAATAACTCATAAAATTTTCTTCAGAGATAAATAATAATTTATAGTTGGGGGACAATTGTGGGAAAGGAGGTATTTTAATGGTCAGTGGTTTGGGTTAGAGGAAATTTACAAAGAATAAATTAGTGCCTGATGTTCCATATTGAAATGAAGATAATTTGGTATGTATTATTAAGCTTACTTTGCTTTTTGCTTTTTTTGTCCTTCATCCTAACTCAAAAAAAATTTTTTTGGAGGGGGATGCTTGGGTGGCTCAGACAGTTAAGTGTCTGCTTTTGGCTTGGGTCATGATCCCAGAGTCCTGAGATCAAGTACCACTGCTCAGCAGGCTCCCTGCTCAGCAGGCAGACTTCTTCTCCCTCTGCCTGCCACTTCTCTTGCTTGTGCTCTCTCTCTGACAAAAATTAATAAAATCTTAAAAAAAAAATTTTTTTTAAATAGGCTCCATGCCCAGCATGTAGCCCAATATGGGGCTTGAACTCATGAACCTGAGATTAAAACCTGAGCTGAGATCACCCAGGCTCCCTCCTATTTACTTTTTAAGTTTCTTTTTGTTTGCATGTTTGCTTAAGATGTTTACTTTAGGGGCACCTGAGTGGCTCAGTGGGTTAAAGCCGCTGCCTTCGGCTCAGGTCATGATCTCAGGGTCCTGGGATCGAGCCCCGCTTCAGACTCTCTGCTCAGTGGGGAGCCTGCTTCCCCTTCTCTCTCTGCCTGCCTCTCTGCCTACTTGTGATCTCTCTCTCTCTCTCTCTCTCTGTGTCTAATAAATAAATAACATCTTTTAAAAAATTAAAAAAATATGTTTACCTCGGGGCGCCTGGGTGGCTCAGTGGGTTAAGCCGCTGCCTTCGGCTCAGGTCATGATCTCAGGGTCCTGGGATCGAGTCCCGCGTTGGGCTCTCTGCTCAGCAGGGAGCCTGCTTCCCTCTCTCTCTCTCTCTCTGCCTGCCTCTCCATCTACTTGTGATTTCTCTCTGTCAATAAAAAAAAAAAAAAATGTTTACCTTAAACATATTAAAAGTTATAGCTGAAAATGTTTTACATTTTATTTTCAATATCATAAGGACTGTAGAATGTTTTAACTCTGAATATTGCCTTTCACCTTCAATTTGATTGCTAGTTTCATCCTGTGTTTATTGTCTAAATTTGGTAATTTTCTGTAATCAGTGTTTACTTAGATTTGCCATTGTTCTATTGATTTCTTTACTCATCATTGATTCTTGCATTCTGATCTTTTCTTCCAGGTTTATTTTTCTACCTTCTGGGTCTGTGAGTGGGAAATTCTCTTAGTCTTGGTTTGACGATATCTTTATTCTTACCTCTGAATGCTAGTTTTGCTGGATAGAGAATTCTAGATTAACAGATATTTTCCTCCACCCTTTGAGGATATTGTTCCATTATCCTCTGGCATCTACTGCTTGTGACAAGAAGCCAGCTTTGTCTATATATCAGTCTTTGTAGGCAGTGTGACGTTCAGGCTCATCCCAAACATTCACAGAACCCAGGGCAAAATTACAAGCGGAGGCCCATGTACAATATGTCTAAAAAAATTTAAGTTCCAAAAACAAGCAAACAACTTGTTAAATAAAGTATGTTCTATCCTCCTATTTTGACAAATACAACTTTTTAAGGACCCAGATGACCGAGCCTTGAATTTAGGATTCTTGGAATCCTGGGGGCGGGTAAGGAGAGATCACCACCCAGGCCCCTGCCTCCCAGCTCACCCTCCATGGTTCCCAGTCCTGGCTCCATCCTTTACCACCAGGAGCTTCACACACATGTCTGTGGACATTCCATTTCCAAGCCCCACAAACAGCCTCTTCCCGGACACCCCATGGTCCTAAGTGTATGAAATCTGTTCTTGGGGGTTGGACATAAGGAAGAGGCCCATGAAGGTTCTGGAAGTGGGTCGGAGCTGTCTGGGCAGGGAATCCTACGGTTTGGGGCACCTGGAACGTGGTTTAGAGGAAAGGGGCAAACTTCAGGTCATGTTTCACGACATTGTAATAAACTCCTTAATGGTTTCCTCTCATCCAACCTGTTCTCTGCAGTGTATCAGAGAGAATTTTTAAAAAAATAAACCACAGCATTTTACTCTGTCCTAAAAATATCCCTTAAAAGCCTCCTATTGCGTTTGAAAGAAAATCCTTTAAAAGACTGCAAAGCTCTAAGTGGTACTTCAACACACCAAGTTCTTTGGAAAAAGCCTCATCCAAGAATCTCTCTTTCTGAAACATCCTCTCTCTCCTACCTGCTCCTCACATGGCCAGCTTCAGTCTATTGTATGGTTCCTGGCTTAAATGCCACATCCTCTCCAAGTACCACTTCCCTTTATTTGCTATTGTTTATTTCCTTCAGAGAACAAATAACAAATGTATTCACCTGTTTGTCTTCTCCTCCACACTGTCATCTGCCCAGGGGAGACTGTCACATGTAAGTCAACTCTGAGATGGAGACTAGCACGTAGGAAGTTATTAGGGAGTATTCTAACCAACCCCAGTTGAGAACAAAAGAAAGCAAGATAGGGGCCCCCATTGGGCAGCGGACCCCAGAAAGAGGCCCATCTTTGGGCAAAGCAATTCTCTTCAGCCAAAGCACTTCCTCAGAGGACTGACATGTCTGGTCTGGACAGGGCAGTAGTACAACCTATGGTCCATGCCTTGTGCAGATGTGCTTTCCTCACATGAGTTCTGAAAGTAGCTTCTTGCAGAACTCCCAACGGACCTGTGCCCTGGAGAGAAACTTGTAAAAGGAAGGTTAATAGGATGAACGACACCCCCCTGCTGTTGTAGCTGGCATTAGTCTGCAAGCAGTACTCATCCCCTCTCTCTTCTGCAGTCCGTTTTAGATTCTCCTCACTGTTGATTAGCACCTCTGAAGATTTAGGTGACTTACCTAGTGGAGTGACAGGTTCTTAAAACTGGTGAGTTCCAGTTCCTGTTTATCATGTCCTTCTTGGGCTGCACCTGCTGCCCTTGTCCATTTGCCATCAACATTGCACAAGTACTAAAAGATGCCCTAGTTATTACTGGGACACCAAACATATGCCTCCCTGTCTCCACCGTGTAATCGTAGCTCTACTGCCTCTTAATAACAAGAGTCAACTACCTCCATGAGGACCTTTTGCTGGCCTGCTGGAATTGGGCCTGAAGGGCCCAAAATGCTGGGTGGTGGTATAGCTTTAAGTTCACTGAAGACTCTTGCTGTGTTTCCTGGTATAAATATTTCCCCTGTGGGAACCAAGAACTTTAAACTTGTGATTATACTTGTGAGGATGAAAAGCACAAATTCCCCCAAGTGGGTCACTGGGATTGATGGTATATAGAGACTCTTCTGCTTCAACACCTTTGATCCCACTCGCAGGTGTTCTTCTGTGATGGATACAGCATCATCCAATGGTGACTGATTCAGAGCATGACTGCACCTTGGAGGGTGGCACTTTATTCATGGGATATCATCTCCAAGCTGGTACTTCAGCCAAGCTTTCTGGGTGGTATGCCGTGGGATGGGTCCCAAGTGGATTCCACAGCCATATGCCCACTGCCACATCTCCTCTGCTATGCAATGGGTTCCTTGATTGGATGCAATGATATGTGGGGTGCCATAATGGTGGATCAAATACAACGGAAGCCCTTGGACAGTCATGTTGGCTGAGGCTCAGCAGGCAGGAAGGGCAAACCCATAGCACATGAGTCTATTCATGCTGAAATGAATGACTGCCTCATCCAGGGTGGGAGGAGTCCAATATGGTTTCCTTTTCAGCAAGGGGCTGTTTGGTATCTTCAAGGGATTGAGTGTCAGTATTGAGTGTCAGCAATGATTCCTGTTGCCAGCAGGACAGTGGGAGATCATGCTGCTGGACCCATGTATAGCTTTCCTCCTTGTTACCATGTCTTCTCTGTTCATGAATCAGCTGTGCCAGTACTGGGGTGGCTGATGGAAAGGCTGTCTGACACTTTAAATTTTGGCTAACTGGCTAAGTCATTCTACTTGAGTGTATAATGCTTCTTCAATGGTAGATGCTCTCAGAATCTGTGGAGGAAAGCCATGGAAGCAAGATTGGGCAGAAGGAGAAAATGAGCTTCAGTACGGTCACAACCAGGGCTCAGCCACCTTGTGGGAGGTTCTGAAGCTAGGACAATTCTTTAGAATTTTCTCTTATTGAGGTGAGGGAGTTTGGTCTTAACCATCCCCCACTGATCAGTCATTTCTTGCAAGCTGCTCCTACAAGGGGCGTGATTTTGGATAAGGTAGCATTCTGAGTTAAGAAAATGACTGAAGAGGTCTGTCAACGCATAGCTTTCTTAGAAGCTGGGAGAGTAAGTCCTTCAGTCTTAAAGGAGAGATAGGCTGGTAGAGCATAGCTTCCAAGAGAGAGATTGTTACTGTTTTTTCACCAGGATATACCCAAGTTTAATATAGTGTTTAGCACACAGTAGGCATTCAAAAGATCTTTTTGAATAAATAAATTACTGAAATGTCCTGCTTTCTTAGTTTGGAGTATAAAGGTCACATCTCATCCTACTCTCTAACATTTTACTATGAGAATTTCAAAATTTAAAGGCACATACAAAAACCATTTCCCAGATTTAACATTTTGTCGTATTTGCTCTCTCTTTTCATGGATAAGTATATGTACAGTATCAATTTGGTTTTTTTTTGTTGTTGTTGTTAGATAGTTTGCTGAACCATCTGCAGAATTCATGACACTCTGTCCTTAACACTCAGGCATGCATCTCATACCAATAAGGATATTCTCAATATTACTGTGATCATATCTGAATAAATAACAGAATGCTTTAAAAATCATCCAATATCTGGGATGCATGGGTAGCTCAGTCACTTGGGCCACTGCCTTCAGCTCAGGTCATGATCCTGGCGTCCTGGGATTGAGTCCCGCATCAGGCTCCTTGATTGGCAGGGAGCCTGGTTCTCTCTCTGCCTCTGACTGCTTGTGCACGTGTGCTCTCTCTCTCTCTCTGACAAATAAATAAAAATCTTTTGAAAAAATCATCCAATATCTAATATTCAGCCCATATTAAATTTCTATGATTCTCCACAAAAAACTGTTACAGCTTTAAAAAAACATTTCAACCATGATTCCACCCAAGGTTCATGTATTACATTTGAATATCACTTTTCTTTAGTATCATTTAAACTGGAACAGTCACCCTCTCTCTTTTCCCCAACAGACTTAACTTTTTGAAGAGACCAAGGCTAGGAGTACTCTTGTCCCCCATTCTGGATTTGTCTGATTGTTTCCTCATAGTGTCATTTTGTTTGTCCCAGGTAACGTCACCTGCAATATTTCAAACCAATGAAGTTAACCCCATCTGAGAATATTCCCACTACCCCCCATCATCAGCCTTGCATCACTGCAGGCAGTCATCAAGATACATACTAATACCCAGAGGATCAGTCCTGCTTCAGAGTCCATTGCAGCCAAAAATCTAGCTCCCTGGAAGATAAAAGACCTCATAACTCCTCCAGAAGCTGGTGGCTTCCTAATGAACCATGTAGCTCCTGATGGTGCTGCCATAGCTAGATGAAGGTGGCCCCAGGACCACTGATGATGAATAAAGGAAATATGGCACTGTCAGTTCAGGTGGATGGTGCAGGGGTTCTATATTAACAAGCTCTTTCATCTGACCAAGGACAAGGAAGTAACTTTAAACAGAGTGTCTTGGATCAGTTTTATGCAGAAAGTGGTCTTATGTAGAAGCATCACACACACAAGTGCTATGCTTCAGAGGGTCTCACGCCTGATCTAGGGAACAGAGTAGGTTTATGTCTTTATGTCACCTGTTCAGCATAGCATCGGCCTCAGTGCAGGGGAAGAAATCAACCTGCAGAGTACTTTACTACCTATCCAGTGCTAAGACACCTGTTTGCTTATTTATGTGTTCTTGGGGTGATAGAAAAATGGAATTAGCATAAACATTCTTTTCCAATTCTCCATTACCATTTTGCTCAATCTTCTCCCTTCCCTGTTTTATGTTTATTTATCCCAACCATAAGAGCAGAAATTATCCCCAAAGTAGTTTGGTTGATAATAATTGAAGTTGTAAAACTAATTGTGACTGATCATGTTTACCTGTCCAGTTAAGCTAATGGAAAATCAATTGGTGTTTGGTTGAGTGTCCAGCTCTTGATTTCAGCTCAGATCATGATCTTCAGGTTGTGAGACAACAGGAAACCTTCCTCCGCTCCCTGCTCAGCAGGGAGTCTGCTTGGGATTCTCTCTCTCTCCCTCTCTGTCTGCCCCTCCCTCCTCACCCTCCCTCCTTACACCCTCTTCCTCTCTCTCAAATAAATAAATCTTAAAAAAAAAATCAAGGTGGAATCTCTTTCTAGGTAGATTCTATATTTTTGTAGCATCTATAAAATCACTTAGAATCCTAAGGCTTATGCCATCCTCGACTCTCAAAGTAATTATATTGTTTTTGCAGCTGTCAGGACAGATGTCTGTGTATTACAACCATGTATTACATAAATAGGGAAGCAATCTTATATAGGGACATAAATGTTCCCTACTTAGCTGTTACAAGAGTTGATGGTTTTCTTGCTTCTTCTTCTTCTTCTTCTTCTTTTTTTTTTTTTTTTTTAAGAGTTTGTTTATTTATTGAGCAAGAGAGAGAGTGAGTGCATGTGAGCAGGGAGAAGGACAGAGAGCATCTCAGGCAGGCTCCCCACTGGAACATGGAGCCTGATGCAGGACTCAATTACTCGATCTTGAGATCATGACTTGAGCCAAGAGTCAGATGCTCAACCAACTGAGTCACCCAGGTGCCCCATTCTCTGGCTTGTTTCTCTCAGTCTTGACCAACCACAAGAAAGGAAAAGTTGGAGACTTTATTAAAAACAGCTCCCAGCTGTTTTTATTCTCTCAGAAGAACTAATATTTAAATCTTTGAAGACGTAACTGAAATCTCTTTTAGTTTTGCTTGCCCAACATTAAGAACTTTCCAGTGGCCTATGAAAAACAGTGTCTGCCTAAGGGACCTTCAGAAGATTTTTTTTTTTAAACATTTTTTTTTTTTTGAGATTTTATTTATTTATTTGACAGAGATCACAAGTAGGCAGAGAGGCAGGCAGAGAGAGAGAGGAGGAAGCAGGCTCCCTGCAGAGCAGAGAGCCCGATGTGGGGCTCGATCCTAGAACCCTGGGATCATGACCCGAGCTGAAGGCAGTCCCCAACCCACTGAGCCACCCAGGCACCCAGAAGATTTTCTTGACAAAGAAGATTGTGTAAGAGGTGTGCCATCAAGTGTTAGCTAGTCCAGCTGAATGAAGTGGCATGGAATTGGCTGATCCACACCTGGCCAAATTGAGACTCACAGAAGAGCACACTGGAGGAAAAGGGAGCAAACAAAAGACGATGTTCTAATTTTCCATTTACTGAGAGATTACTTTTTTTTAATTTTATTTTTTTGACACAGAGAGAATACAAGCAGGGGCAGTGGCAGGCAGAGGGAGAAGCAGGGTCCTGGCTGAGCAGAGAGCCTGATGTGGGGCTCAATCCCAGGACACTGGGTTCATGATCTGAGCCAAAGGCAGATGCTTAACAACTGAGCACCCAAGACATTAATCTTTAAAATGAAATTCTGAAGCTCCCAATTGTAATTAGAATTGTTCTCCTACGTCCCACTCTACCTTAAAGCTTACACTAAATGTATTTCATTAGGGTAGTGTTTTTCTTTTTTAGAACTTCATTTATTTATTTGAGACAGAGAGCAAGAGAGAGAGGATGAGCAGATGGAGAAGGAGAGGCAGACCACCCCCCAAGCAGAGAGCCTGATCTGGGATCACAACCTGAGCCAAAGGCAGATGCTTAAGCCACCCAGGCACCGCTCATTAGGTTCTTACGGATACTTTTTGCAAGCATAGTCCTGTCTTAGCATGAACACTAAGAGGGGTTTCCCTCCTCGCTGGGTAGAAACTGGGTAGAATCCAGTTTCTTCCTTAAAGTATTACCTGTAAATTGAGTTATTTTGCCCAGTAGTTTAAAGTGCTCTAAAATAATCTTGTTTGGAACAAGTAATTTTGCTACTTTTAGATAACAATTACACAGAGCTTTTGAAGTTGGAAAAAAAAAGTTAAAAAATCACCTAGCACTAGTCCACAGGCCAATTTTAGGTTGAGAGTCTATGATTTGTCTGAGGGAAAGTTAATGCAATAAATAACACTAATACTAATAATAGATCAGTCTTTCAAGTACAGCAATGTTAACCAATTAGGTTTCCTTTGTCCCAGAGGTAAACGAGATCGCCAATTCCAGCTATACAGGGTTGCTCACTTTTCCTAAATAAATAATACTGTTTCATGTCTTCCTACCTTTGAACACACTGTTCTCTCTTCTGGAAGGCCTTTTTCTCCCTTCCATCGAACTACTACATGTCCTCCAAATTCATTTTCCCAGGAAGTTTTTTTCCTGGCCTTCTAACAGTGGTCCTTCCTTCGCGTTCACCTGGCATACTTTTCATGCTGTACTGGAATAATGAAACAAACTCCATATTCCTTGAGATCAGCAACCACATCTTATCTAACCTTTTATCCTTAAAGATGTTCCAAGTATAGCATCTAGCACATGATAAGCAGTGAGAGCTCAGGAAATATTTGATGACTCAAATCCCAAACCTTAATATTTTTCTCAAATAGGTTTTACAGAAGCTATTTTGATCAATAGCGTAAAGAAACTGACTTCAGTTTTTGTGTGTGGATTTTTTTTTTTTTTTTTAACAAAGTAAGCGCAGAGGGAGTAAATCCACGGACTGTTACTACCTTGGTAACAGTGGCTACGGAGGGTTTACTATATTGACCTTCACTCAGGGGATTTTGAGGGCACTGTATTAAGCCCAGAAGTCCTGTTTCAAAGACTTCATAATCTAAGGAAGAAGATAGCAATAGACAATTCACCTCTTATACAAAAGGTACAGTACATTTCTAGGCAGTATGAGACTTATATATCAGAATACATAGTTGTCAGGAAATCGGGAAGAAGTTACTGCAGACACTGTCTGAATGAATTTTAAGTGCTGAAGCTATTGAAACAGGGAAGAGGATGCAGAGAAGGAAGACAAGAGTAGGTGGTATTTGATCTGGATTTTGAAAGATGAGTAGGAGACTGATGAGTACCTAGGGCTGTTGTTAAAAATAACCGGAACCCCACAATAGTTAAAGCAGTAAAACAGATGTTATTCAGGAAATATTGGCAATAGGAGAAAAGAGACTTCAGTATACAACTGGGCTTGATCGCACTATTATAATAGTTTCTGAATAAAACCTGTTATAATGCTTTAAGTGACTCTGATTTTATTTAAGTGGGAAGGGGTAGTGACTGCAGAGAGTGGTGAAGGAATGAATGACTGCAAAGGTGAGTAAAGCAATTTAGGGAAACAGTAATCCAGTGAAAGCTGAGTAGTCAAGGAAATCGGGAATTCTGTGGAGCCAGAGCCTAGAGCACTGCTGAGCGAGTGCCGGAAGATGCGAAAAAGCAGCCTTCTTCTAATGGATTAACTTAGAAATGTTTTTCTGTTTATTCAGGGGAGTTCAAGTGGGAAAGGTAAGTTTGAACAACATTGCTTAGAAAGTTATGCCGGTAGGTTTGGACTTTAGCCTGCGGCCTATGGAGCCAACTGGAGTTTTCAAAAAGGCTGTACATACAGTACTTTATTATAAAGATGACTGCGGTCTCAACAGAGGACACGCTGGAGCAGCATCAAGCAACCCCGGCCTCAGTTTACAATTTATAATAAGAAAAGGGTTGGGTCATTTGCTGTCTTAGGTCCCTTACGACCCGGGGGCATGCTTCCGCGGTAGGTCAGCCTTCCTTGCCTCCCCTGGGCCCTATGCCTGCCTCCCTCCGTCCCTCCTCCAGATCCCGGGGCACTTGCCGCGCTCCCTCCCCTCCGGCCTAGCGCAGCTGCTCTCGGACGGGTAGGAAAGGGCGGGGGGAGACATCTCTGGAGTTAAACGAGCCTCTCCTCCGAAACCCTTTGTCCCCAGCAGCCCCACCAGGGGAGCGCAGAGGGAGCAGGGCGCGCCACGGGGCGGGGAGAGCAGTCTGCAGTCGCTTTTCCGTCCTGGGGCGCTCGGGGAGGCTGGCCGGCCGAACCCACGGCTCCACCAGCCCTCGGGGAGAGCGGCGGGAACCAGCCCCTCGAGCGTCCACGGCTCCCTGAGACAAGAGCCTGCGAGTCTCGGCGGTCACCGAGCTCCACCGCGACTCTCCTCAGAGACCCCCGCCCTAGAGCCCAGACTCACCGGCCCGCGGCCCCCGCCTGTCAGGAGGCTAAGCCCGGGGTCGCCCGGCGCGCGGCGTCGACGTCACGTGAGGCGGCCCCGCCACGTGACCCGGCAGCCCGGCCCCTGGCGCCCGCCCCCTGCTCCTCCCCTTCGCCCGGCGTCCCGGCCGCTGCTCGCAGGCGACTCTCCGGCCCGCGGAGCTTCGGAGCTTCCCGCGGCTGGGCCCGGCGGGACGGCGTGAGACAGCTGCTTGGCGTCCCAGGTAGCCGGTGAGGCTCGGGCCCGAGCTCGCGGGGGCCGCTTCCGCCCCTGCCCCTCTGCTTGCTTCCCTTCCCGACAGGCCGGGCTGGCGCGTCCCGTCCTGCCCGCTCCCTCCCTCCGGCTGCGGGCCTCGGCCCCCCGGGCCCCCGGCCCCCCGGCGGCGGGTCCGCGGGGCGCTGTGTCCTGGCCGCTGTCTGCGCCGCCAGGCGAGGCACCGTTGGCATCTCTGCTGGCGTTTTTTCCGAGGAGGAGAGAAAGGGTGGGGGGAGGCTGGCGAAAGTTTTCCCGGCTCCCTTTTTTGAGCTGTTTGGACGCGGCTTTGCTCCCAGCTGAAGCCTCTTACCGCTCTCGGTGCTGTTTTGCTGAGGAAAGACCTCCCCTCCAACTCTCCTCCCCATCCTCACTCGGCCCTTCCCGAGATCGTCCCATCTCCTCCTTCACCTCCGGAGGGTAGTGGTGTCACAAACCGTGCTCTCCACCGTTTCCCTTTCTCCCACAACACGGTTTCCGCAAAGGGGCATGCACTTAGGGACCTTTATCCAGGAGTGCGGCGAACTGAGGGGAGTATTTCTCTTGTCCCGCCTCGGGTGTGCTACCTACTCTATTTTATAGGAGATGACCATCGAGGCATGCTCTCCTCTCTCATAAGTGGCTTTTTGTGTATGTTTGTTTGCATGCGAGGCATTCCGATGTCATCTTTGCAGCTGGGAATTACAGTTTTATAAAGCAATGTTATAAAACTGCTTAAAAACCAGATTCAAAGTCTTATCTGACTTTGGCCTGTGCTGGGAATATAGTTCTTGGAGACAGAAAGATTTTCAGACTGTTATGCATTGTGGGATAGTAACATCTAAACACTGAGTGTATCATGCTGAAGGGAGTGGAAAAATGAGCTCACCCCGAGGGCAGTTTATAATGTGCTTTAAACTTTACAGTGTATCCATTTGAACTGCGCACAAGGTGAATTTCACCTCTTTAAAGTGCTTTCAGGGTGGAGTAGGTAACTGTGCATTTCCATTCCGTTAATATAGCAGTTAAACTGTGAGATGGATATCTTTTAATCCGTTGTAGGAATACCAGTCTATTTATTAAGTACTTCTGGACAGGTCCTGTTTCTTCTTCCCTCTAGAAGAAGAGGAAGGATATTAATCATTAAAGAGATTTCTTCTACAGTGATTTTTTTATGGGTGTGATAGAAATGATCAAATTCTGGGAACTTCAGAAAGCAACTAGCCTTAAAAAGCTATCAAGTTTGCAGCTTAAAAGTATTATTTTAAATTTTTAAAAAATAAAGTATGCCTATATGTTCTAGCAAGACTTTTGGCTTCATTTTATTAATCAGTTCCAGCTGGGAAGTCTGAGACAGTGTCTTTATCTCAAAGTCAGTGTGGGGAAGACAAAACTGAAAGGAAATCAAAGACCATTATTATTATTCTGTTTTTTTCTCTGTGTACTACATTAAACAGTAATTCATGCATCATAGATAAGGTGTGGACGCTCAAGGATTCTAGAGTCCAGCCAAGATTTTCTGTGGTTTTAAACCCCCCCTAAAAATGTTACATATTGTGTACATGTTGAGGAATGCACAGGAGGCATATGATGAATGTTGTTTGAGTTTAACCAGAATAGATTTCATAGAGGAGTTCAATTAATCAAGTGATTATCTAAGTCAGTTATGTGTTTGACCCGCAGCATGGACTTAATGTTTTAAAATTTCCAAGTACAGTAAGTTCACAATATAGACTTTTTTTCTTTTTCTCTAATCTTGCCAGGAAACAATGAAAGAAAATTTAGAAACCACAGAAGCATAAAAAAGAATGTACATCACCTGTAATTATGTCATCTGAAGATAACAGCATTTAATATTTTGGGACATACATCCTTTTTACTATACAAATTTGCTGGGTTGCTGTGTTCAGATGGTGAGATTTCAGGTCAAAAGAGATAACGTGATATCCAAATCTAACTTATACTTGAGTCTAGGAGAGCCAGTAGCAAAAGTTTAAGTATTGAAGAACTTAGGCAGATCTTTTTAGATAATTTTGAGTTTAGATGGAGTTTGAATATCAAGAGTTGAAATAGCTGGGGATATCTCTATTTTTTTTTTTAAGTGTTAGATTTTAATAAATGAGATCATACTCATGCATACCTAACAAACCGTAAAGTGTGAAAGGACTTGAGGAGATAATGAATTTCACTTGGGAAAGACTATACTCAGGCCATTCCCAAAAGTTGGTATCCATACTTCCCACAGCTCCAGAAAAGAAGATTCCGTGGCTTTCCTGAGATTATCATTCCACAGGGGCAAGAGTATGTTTGCTGAGATGTCCTTTTAAATGCTTAAGAAGTTTTAGTTTTGGAGATGGACCAAGTCTGTCCAGTTCTAGTACTTTAATCATGAACCCAAATAGTATGGTGGAAACATCTAGTAACATTGTTAACAGCTGTGGTGAAGTGTTTCCAGGATCACTGCCAACAGTTCCTACCCCTATGCTTGAGTGCTGTACCTTCCATCAAAGAGATGGAGTGTCTGGCTGCTCCATGTAAATCTAGGAGGAGGAGAGACCACCCGCAGTGGCCCAGCAGTGGCCCAGCTATGTGCGTGAGGCCCATTTCAGCCTTACTTAAGCTCCCTTTGCCTCCCTTATGAATACTCCCTCATGAGTAACCTCAACTGAGTTACTCAAAGCACAGAATTCAAAGAAATAACAAACAGCTCTCCTTTTAAGCCACTGAGTTTTGGGATTATATGTTAGTCAGCAAAACATGATTGAGACAACAGTACAGCACCTTGTGTCATAAAATCTTTGGTGTAAATCTGGTTCACATATAAGTCAGTCCCAAGATACGATCTGTGAGCACAAAATTGAGGTCAGCATATGCAGTAGTGTGCCTTAGTGAGAAGTCTCTAAATTATTCAGTCTTTATATCCTTATTCCGTAAGGATATATCTACTGAATTAGTTTCATTGAATGGTGTGACAGTATCTTGTACTGGTTACATCAAAAATCAGTTAACTTTTTTTTTTTTTTTTTTTTAGATTTTATTTATTTATTTGACAGAGAAAGAGAGATCACAAGTAGGCAGAGAGTCAGGCAGAGAGAGAGGAGGAAGCAGGCTCCCTGCTGCGCAGAGAGCCCGATGCGGTACTCGATCTCAGGACCCCGAGATCATGACCTTAGCCGAAGGCAGTGGCTTAATCCACTGAGCCACCCAGGCGCCCCCAAAATCAGTTAACATGTTTTAAAGGAATTACCCATTATTGAGCTGATGGATATGTGGTGTTTTCTTGCAGTTTGCCAGTTGATGAATTTAGTACCATGATTGTAGTTGTAAATACATACGGTACAGATGTAAGATCTGCAGTGAACAGATGTTTGTGAGGTGCTTTGTTCTCAAGGGTCAAGAAGAGTGAATCTTATGCAGACTGTCATTTCAAATGTGTCTATTACGGGACTTTCAACAAGCAGATGATCTTATTGTTCAAGAGCACTTGTCTCATTATGTTTAAATGAGCAACTTCCCATTCCAAGTCTGCTTAGATCAGTTTAAGAAAAACAGACACTTCAATGGAGAAGAAAAACTCATAGGAGATCAGATGGGTACTTCTATAGACTTAAGGTTTCCAACTTCCACTGTGCTCTGTTTTAGCACCTCTGTAGGTTTCTCTATTCAGTCGTCTTTCCTCCAGGGAGAAAAAGTTGACCTCAAAAAAGAATGGCCCCAGATGCACATCAAATCCACAGTGAGATACTTCACACCCACTAAGATGGTTATAATAAAAAAGACAATAATAAGTGTTGACGAGGATGTGGGGAAGTTGGAACCCTCATGAACTGCTGGTGGAAGTGAAAAATGTAGAGGGAGGGGTAGAGAAAGAGAAGAGAAAAAGAAATAGCTTCCAACTTGTGGTGCTCCGACCTTGAAACTCACTTCCATCCATATCTATCCTTTTCTTTTCTTGTGTTTTCACAGAAGATTCTACCCCCTTCTACAACTTGTCTTGTACCTGTGCTTCAGATTCCACTTCTTGTTACTTTCTCAGAAACCTTATTTAGTGGTTATGTCGTGTCCTTATCTTTCTCTCTACTGGCTCCTTCCCATTAACATTTAAACATTTTTCAGTCTCTGGGGGCACCTGGTTTGCTCAGTCCAAAGGGCATGTGGCTCTTGATTTCAGGATTGTGAGTTCAAGCCCCACATTGAGTGTAGAAATTACTTGAAAACAAAGTTGTTAAAACAAATATTTTTAGATCTCTAGTATGTTTAAAACAGAGATCATCCAAAATAAGTCCTTCAGCACCAGCCCATTTTACATTTACTGCCTATTTCTCTTTTCCCTCACAGTCAAACTTAGCGAACAGTTTCTTTATATTCGTTATTTCCTTTCCTTACCTTTCGCATGCTCCTCAACCTGATGCAGTTTGGCCGTGTCCAACCACAGCTCCACTGAAACTCTTCTTGTGGAAGTTGTGAATGATTCTTGTTAAACCAGTGGACCTTTGTCCTTACCTTGTTTGGTCTCAGCAGCTTTAGAGCTTGACACTACCTCCTTTGTGTGATACTCATGTCCCTAGGCTTCCATGACACTGTTTTCTGCTGGTTTTCTCCCTACTCTGCCTATTCCTTCACAGTCTCTTCTGCAAGGGTATTCCTTGTCTCTGGGCTGCTGGACTTTCTTAGAGTTCTTTCCAAGATCCTGCTCTCTCCTTACTCCATACGCTTTTCCCTGGGTGATCTCATGCCGAATTTCCAGATCTTCAATCCAGATCTTTCTTGATCTTCAGATTTGTAAAACTACCTATTGGACATATCCACTCTGATTTCCCATAGGTAGCTAAACTTAACATGTCCAGGGGAGAATTCCTAATCTCCCTTCTGAAACTGGCTGTATTCTCTGTCCTAGTAAGTGGCACTACTGTACTCAGTTACTTCCGCTGAGCAGCTGGGTATAACCCTTGGTTCTCACTTTCCCTTATTCAGCTCCTTTCCTCCCAGTCAGTCCGTTACAGAATCCTCTTGAGTCTGTCTCCTGTCCAGGTTGCTCCATTTCCATTTCCTTGGTACAGGATGTTTTCTTTCCTGCCTTACTGCAGCCACCTTAGGCTCCCCCTGAGTTCTTTTCCTTCATCCCCATCTGCTCTCTACGTTCAGCCAAAGTAATCTTGAACAGACCTACATCTGATCACTTCCCTGCTTAAGGTCTTTCAGTGATTAAATGTTGTTCTTAGGATAAAGGCTAAGCTTTTTGGCTAGTGCCATGCTAAATTTCTTTCAGTTCTTCCCACCTGACATATACATATTCACTGTTCCCTTCCTGGCTTTTCACAGGTAGTTGACACTTCCCTATTCTGGTGTTCCCATGGCATTCACACCTCCCCATCAGAGCAGTGGCCCTCTGGTGAACATCTGTTTATGTGCCTAGACCCCTCTGACTCCATGTAAGTTCTGCTAGGGGTCCAGGAGGGGGTTGCAGTGTTGGCTTTGTGTCCTTTTTACCCAGTGGACATCCAGTAAACATTTATTGAATGAATACAGTATGAGTCTGCCTGTCTACTGCTGGAATTTTAATTTGGCTTTAGGCCATCGCAGGGTATGGTTGACTATTTATTTTTATTTTTTAAAGTTTTGTTTGTTTTTGTTTGTTTGTTTGTTTGTTTTGTGAGAGGAAGTGAGAGAAAGCATGAGCAGAGTGAGGGATAGAGGGAGAAGCATGCTCTCCGCTGAGTAGGGAGCCTGATGTAGGGCTCAGTCCCTGGACTCTGAGATCATGACCTAGCCAAAGGCAGACACTTAACCTACTGAGCTATCTAGGTGCCCTGGTTGATCTCTAACATGGCAGAGACTAGTAGATGAAATCACATTACAGCTTTTCACATAGGAAAGGTTCATGATACCATCAATGGATTTGAGCTTGGATCCCTCTATTCCAGCCTTGAACACTAACAGAAAAATAAAATCAGGTATTACTATGTTCTATCCATTTCTTCAGACTTTTGACCCATCTATTTTTACTTGATCTGTTTTACACAGCTTTATCTGTTTGGTGCAATGAAGAACAAAACTGTAGCAATTATTTCAAGTCATGAAATTTTCTTTTCTGGTTTCCTTTTAAAAATAGAAATGTATCATGAAAGCAATGCTTCTATAAGATTACAGTCAGCTTTACAACCCTGGATATCTTTAAAAATATTTTTTTTCTGCTAATACTATTGCCACTTGGGTTGTTTGCTTTTCTAACCTGAGCACTTGGCCTCAGTTGAATTATTTCTTCACTTACAATGAGCTGTCACATTCCCTATGTCCTAGAATTGCCTAAAGCTTCTGTGCAATGAAATGAGAGTAGCCCCTGCATGATGGGGATAAAGAATTGCTTCTAGAGGCCATAATTGTAACTTGTGTTTCAAGTAAAGTAACTTACTGGCAATTGGGAAGGGACAGATGTCCTTTCCAATGAGTAATACATTTGAACAAAAGTGATGAGGCAGAGTGCTCAGGAATTCTAAAACATCAGTCTGTTTTAAATGAAGGTAGGAGGATTGCCTTGTCACCTGTTCATCTGCATCTTTGTGAAGGATGGCATAAACTCTTTTGGAGAATGTAGCGTTCTGGAGCCCTTTGTCTTTGTGGAATTTGTCAAATATTCAGGACATTCCCCTTCATTCTTCTAGTAAGGTAAGCTTGCAGAAAAGAGAAGTGGATGACAGCTATTGCAGCAGCCCTGGCAGTAAAGTATCAGTATCTCAATAAATTTCTGAAACTTTGTTTCTTTGCAGTACTTATACCATAGAACTGGTGCAGTAGTTTTAAAGTATATTTTTATTTAGGGGCACCTGGGTGACTCAGGGTCCTGGCCTCCAGCCCCTCATCGGGCTCCATGCCCAATGGGGAGTCCGCTCCTTTTTCTCCCTCTGCCCCTTCCCCTGGCTTGTGTGCGCAAGCTCTTGCTCGTGCTCTCTCTCTCTCTCTCAAATAAATGAATTAAATCCTTTTAAAAAAAATAAGTATTTTTCTTTATAAAGTTTTGAGGCTGAGCCTGTCTTAGAGGCGTGTCTGGACCTTGGAAATACATTTGGTGTCTAAGTCAGAGGTGTAGCATCTGTTCAGTCTTAAAAAGCTCGTCAGAGTAGGTATAGAAGAAATCAATGAGAGTAACATTTGGCTCTTCTGTAACTTAAGAGGTTTCTTGAATTTATTTTGCTGTAGCACAGATGTAGGACATGACAAGCCATGAAGTTGCACCTGCCCAAATTTACCTAAAACCCTAGAATTCTTCTATTTGGCAGTTTTACTAGAATTGAAAAACAGAACTCAAAAATAGAGAAAGTTGGCTACACACTTAAATCTTTTGTGCTCAAACAGGAACTTCCATTGGTGAAAAAGGAAGAAAGCTATGAAAAACACTCTTTCCTGCAGGAAACTGGCTGATCTTCACTGAGGAAATGCTTACATTTGATCATCTGTTAGGCTACTAAGAAGTTGATTTCTGGGACTTCATGTAGTGGTTTTCTAGAATATATCATTTTCACATAGTTTTGACAGTTGTGCAAGTAATTTTTTTCCACTTATACATTGACACGTATCACACGGACTGTATGTTTGTGTGTGGTATTCCATTGTTTGCGTTGTTATTCTGCTCGTGTTCTAGGTTCCCAATTGTCAGGAAGTTCCTGTTAGACTGTCATCCCCAGAGCCAGGGACCATGAATGTATTGCTCTTTATGATTTCCTCCTGGTATGTGGGGTCATTGTCAGAAGAAGAGTTGATGTATGCTGTTATTTTGTTCATATTATCGGAAAGTAGTGCTTTTTTGGTGAGGCTTCTTAGACTTTATCAATAGCTCATTAACTATAAATAAATTCCTTTTGTAAGGCAGCTTAGCAGCTTAAGCTGGTAACAAATAATTACCCATCCACTTTATGAAAATGGAAAAACTTCTATTAGAGATTTTCAGTATACATGTAAGTGCTTTAATTTAAATAAATTATTTTGCAATTAAAAAAAACTTTCCATATTTGACATAGTTGTTTCAAAGGCTATATCTTGTATGCTAAAGAGCACACAGGCACCTTTCCAACGGATTGATTCAGCTTTCAGTCTTTTATGTTTACTGTGAGACTATCGGCCTCTATGATAAGGAACGATACAAGCTTGCTTCATGCCCCAAGAATGACCACGGAAAAGGAGTCAGGATCTTGGTGCTAACCAGTTCCGCAGGGCTGTTCACACTCTTCTGACCTCTTTTCCTTAGCAAGCTTTCAGGCCAGCAGAAGACAGGTTCTGAGGTGTACTTTCCCATCAATGGCGTCCGTCTCCTTTGTCGCCACATAATGTGCTGGTTAGAATGAAGGTTGAGATTTGTGTGGAAGCCCCAGGCTTGTAAGTTATAATTCTAATTTCTACTATTAATGAGAGCATTATTTTATCAAAAGTTTTCCTGGAATAGATTCTCTATTTCCTGTTGTTTTTTAAAAATTTTGTAAGTGTAGGGGCGCCTGGGTGTCTCAGTGGGTTAAGCCACTGCCTTCGGCTCAGGTCATGATCTCGGGGTCCTGGGATCGAGTCCCGCATCGGGCTCTCTGCTCAGCAGGGAGCCTGCTTCCCTCTCTCTCTCTCTGCCTGCCTCTCCATCTACTTGTGATCTCTCTCTGTCAGATAAATAAATAAAATCTTAAAAAAAAATAAAAAATATAAAAGTTTTGTAAGTGTATTCAAATATATTTTTTGCTAGATCAGTAAAGCAAACCTGTAACAGTTACTTGGTTCCTAGGGGAAGGGAAAATAAATCTACTCTTAGAGGGATCAAAAGATTGGTTGCTACATTACTCCTTTAGTCTTCCAGTTCCAAATGTAGATTTCTAAAATTGGAAGGTCTGTGTTTGTCCTCTTGTCTAAATTTGCTTTCAGAGTGTAAAATAAAAATAACCTTTTCTTCTCCATGCCATGAGCTTTCTGAGGGACAGTGCTTGTCACTAGGAAAAGCCATCCAGGGAATGGGATTTGGATCCAGAGTACCAGGGGACACAGAAAAAGTCTGTGGGAATATGGGATATATTGTTGAGTGTCAAAGAAAATATGGAGATCCAAGTGGGTTGGGATATCATCCTCTGAAGCATTAAAACTCTTTTTTTTTTAAAAAGATTTATTTATTTATTTATTTGTCAGAGAGAAAGAGAGCGAGAGCGAGCACAGGCCGACAGAGTGGAAGGCAGAGTCAGAGGGAGAAGCAGGCTCCCTGTGGAGCGAGGAGCCCGACGTGGGACTCGATCCCAGGACGCTGGGATCATGACCTGAGCCGAAGGCAGCTGCTTAACCCACTGAGCCACCCGGGTGTCCCTCTTTTTTTTTTTTTAAAGATTTTATTTATTTATTTGACAGACAGAGATCACAAGCAGGCAGAGAGGCAGGCAGAGAGAGAGGAGGAAGCAGGCTCACGGCTGAGCAGAGAGCCCGATGCGGGGCTTGGTCCCAGGACCCTGGGATCATGACCTGAGCCGAAGGCAGCGGCTTAACCCACTGAGCCACCCAGGTGCCCCTAAAACTCTTTTCTATCGTCTGCCTTCATTTCTCATTTCTGTTCTTCTACTCTTGCTTTATTTTCATATGGCAAAAAAACAAGAAATCATTGATTCACCTATTAATGCACAGTGAGTGATAATGGAGGGTGAACATATCAATGCTTTTTATGAGAGAGTACTTCCTAAATAATGGGCAGAAAAAATGTTGCAAAAAGAAAAAGATTATCGTACTGAAGTACTTCAAAGGTGACTGTTTAATATAATGGACTAATTGAAACTCATTTCTATGATTATCAGTCAAGCCCTAGAAAGACTGGTCGTCATAACAAATAGTTGGTTTAGTTTGAACTGCTATATATGCTGGAAAGTTCTAAGAAGGCTGTATATCTTTTATAAATGTTCTGTTCAGGATTTCTTTAATCTGAACTTGCCTTCCCAAGACAGAATTAATGAATTATGATTGTACTTTTTCAAAAATGTTTTTTAGGACTGATACTTAATTTTAAAATATATATCTTTGGGGCACCTGGGTGGCTCAGTCATGGAATGTCTGCCTTGGGCTCAGGTCATGATCTCAGATCCTGGGATTGAGCCCATCATCAGGCTCCCTGCTCTGCTTTTCCCCTCCCACTCCCTCTGCTTGTATTCCCTCTTTCACTCTCTCTCTCCCTCTCTCTCTCTCTGTCAAATAAATAAAATCTATAAAAAAATAAAAATTTATATCTTTGAGTTTATTAATGCAGGTTTGATGTAAACGGGATCATACTTTTATTTAAGATTTATTTATTGAGAAAGAGTATGCATATGTGTGGGGGAGGGGCAGGGGGAGAGGAAGAGACTCTCTAGTGGACTCCTCCCCCCTGAGGAGGAGGAGTGCAGAGCCACCCTGAGATCATGACCTGAGCCAAATCCAAGAGTTGGTCTCTCAACCGACTGAGCTACCCAGGTGCTCCCATAATTTGATTTTTACAAATTGTGACAAAATATACATAACATAAAAACTGTTTTAACTGTTGGTAGGTATACAGTTTACTGACATTAAGAACATTCACATTACTAGGCAGTTGTTACCACTGCCTATTTCCATAGAACTTTCTCATCCTCCCAAACTGTCCCTCTGTATTCATTAAACCAGTAACTCCCCATTCTCATATCTTCCCAGTCGCTGGCAACTATCATTCTTTCTCTGTACGTTTGACTAGGCTAGGCACCTCCTGTAAGTGGAGTCATACAATTGTGTTCTTTTGTGTCTGGCTTGTTTCATTTAACCTAATGTTCTCAAGGTTCATCCCCATTATGCTATGTCTCAGTCATTTCTTTTTTAAGTTCGAATACTGTTCCATTGTATGTAGATATCATATTTTGTTTACCTGTGCATCTATTTGTAGGTATTTGAGTTTTCCACCTTTTGGCTATTGTGAATAACTTTGCCCTGGTCATTGGTGTACAGCTGTCTATTCAAGTCCCTGCTTTCAATTCTTTTGTGTTTATACTAGAAGTAGAATTGCTAGATCATACGGTAATTCTTTAATTAATTAATTAATTTATTTTTAAAGATTTTTTCTTTATTTATCTGACAGAGATCACAAGTAGGCAGAGAGGCAGGCAGAGAGAGAGGAGGAAGCAGGCTACCTGCAGAGCAGAAAGCCCGATGGGATCCCAGGACCCTGGGATCACGACCCGAGCCGAAGGCAGAGGCTTAACCCACTAAGCCACCCAGGTGCCCCTAATTTATTTTTTTAAGATTTTATTTATTGGACAGAGAGAGACAGCGAGATCACAAACACAAGCAGACTTGTGGGAGAGGGAGAAGCAGATTTCTCTCCGAGCAGGGAGCCCGATTCGAGGCTCAATCCCAGGACCCTGGAATCATGACCCGAGCTGAAGGCAGATGCTCAACGACTTAACCCCCCAGGAGCCTCTGTCTTTAATTTTTTGAGGAACTGACACAATGTTTTCTACATTGGTTGTAACATTTTACATTCCTACTTTCTACATTTAATTTTATATTAATAACTCATTTTACAGATTTGCTTGAAACACTCTGCCATCCTAGGCTATAAATTTAAGGCAAGAATCTCTCTTTAAACTTTAGCAATTTAGGGGATATATGTAATTCAAATAACTAAGCTTTTATTTTCATTTAAAATATTTGCTTATCTTTTGGCCACAAAGTGTTTGTTACAGAAATGTGGAATATATTTGAACAGTACAAAGAAAGTATCACCTCTTAATCTCACTAGAGAAATACATTTGGTGTGTATGTGTCCTTTATCTGTATGTATTATGTTTTTTAAAATTTTAATCACATAGCTCGTACTGTTTTCTAACATAGCTAAGCCCTACAGGTGCACTTGGTGTTTTGCAGGGTGTTTTGTTTTGTTTTTAACATAGGAATAAGCTCATAGTTTAGTATTCGCATCTCCCTTGATATATTTCATTTGAGGGATGTGTCATAGTACTATGGAAGGAAAAGCATTGGGTTACCTTCCTTAAAAATCACTGGGCGCCTGGGTGGCTCAGTGGGTTAATCCGCTGCCTTCGGCTCGGGTCATGATCTCAGGGTCCTGGGATCAAGTCCCACGTCGGGCTCTCTGCTCAGCGGGGAGCCTGCTTCCCTCTCTCTCTCTCTCTGCCTGCCTCTCCATCTACTTGTGATTTCTCTCTGTCAAATAAATAAGTAAAATCTTTAAAAAAAAAAATCACTGCTGAATACTTTCCAAAGTATGTGTCTATCCAGGATGGCCCAGGTTGAGCAGGCCATGGGAAGATTCTTTCCTATTAGTAGTGGCTCCTGATAGAATATTACTGTTTGAAGCATGATGACTTAAATGAAATGATGTTGAACCATGTTTATATACCTTTCAGTGTAGTCCCTACAGTTAGAACAAATTTGGGAATACTTTGGGCAAAGTTGGTAGATGTCATGAGACATTTGAGCTGTCCTAATACTGTTCTTCTTGTGACTGATCCTTGTACTTCTGACTCGTTGTTGGGCACAGTGAGTCTTGGGCCTGGTATAGATTTCATAGCAGATTAAATGCTAGTTAATTTTTAGTGATTCCAACTGCTTTAGCCTTTTGAATTTGTAGTATACACACTTTGTAATTTTGTGGTAGAGGGTCAAACATATGAAGTTGATAGAATGATAGTTAGCTTAGTATGCTTTTCTTAATATTAGTTAGCAAAGGTTTTGCTGCCCCCAACATCTCACCACAGTAATCTAATTGTAATGATGATGGTGATAATTTTGAGTTAATTAGGGAATGTTGGTGGTATTTGCATTTATATTATACTGCCCTAGGAAAGAGACACCACATGCCCACGTTCAGAACTAATCTATTCCTTATAGCAGATAGTACATCCTGAGTTCTTTTTTTTTTTTTTTTTTTTTTTTTTAAAGATTTTATTTATTTATTTGGCAGAGAGAGAGATCACAAATAGGCAGAGAGACAGACAGAGAGAGAGATGAGGAGAAGCAGGCTCCCTGCTCCCTGCTGAGCAGAGAGCCCTACGCGGGACTCGATCCCAGGCCCCTGGGATCATGACCTGAGCCGAAGGCAGAGGCCCAACCCACTGAGCCACCCAGGCGCCCCCATCCTGAGTTCTAATACCTCCACAAAACTTCTTGGGGAACCTTGTCTGAATTCTGAGGGTACCTTGTTCATGTCATCAGCTGCTCATCTTGAACCTGGTCTAAGGGAGACAACCTTGTGCTGTAGCAGTCTGTAGCCCAAGGAGGTACCTTGCATTCATCTACTCTTGTGAGCTCCTTGAAGACAAAGGGTCCTGCATTTAGTCTCCAGGATGTGCTGCCTAGTGGTTTTCGGAAAAAGGAAGGAATGAGTGACATTCTCAAGGTTTCACCAGGCAAGACTAGATAGAAGCTTATTAGCAAACAAATTTTGGGGGGGGAGTTATTTTATTTTGGTATTTGAAGCATTTTAAAAATAGATGCTGGTGTACATTATTGGATAAAGTCAGAAGGAAGTAATGTTGGAGAAGTTTAACCACTGAAGGGCCAGGGCTGATGTTCTCTGATGTAAGAAGACTCGGGGAAGGCTGGGGGTTGAGTCCTGACTATGCCACTCACCGCTCTGTGACCTTGGGATGTCACTTTACCTCTGAGCCCCACTTCTTATTTGCTAAGAATGGATTATAACTTTCCTTACAAGAGTATCGTGAAGATTAAATGAAATAATATTATGTGAAGCTGCTTAACATAATGTCTGCAGCTGTTCTCGATCGCTGTTCCTGTCTTCCTTCCTGGTCTTTGTTTACTTCACAGGATCGTGTTGCTAGGAGTGATGACTTGCTTGTGCAGCATTACTGTCCTTGTTCTCATGTGTTCCAAAATTCCCTGCAGCTTGTTCTTTACATCTTGAGCATAACATTATAGAACCTTACAGGACAGATTTTTGAGAGACCCAGGCTTAGGAAGGTATGTGGCATGTCACACTGATTAATTAAAAGCCAACCTGGGAATAAAACACGTGCTTCAGGACACTGTCTTTTCCACCATACCTAGGCTGTTGCTAATACTTTCTGCTTTTATGATGGATGTGGACCTATGAGATACATGACCTGGTTTTATATTAACTTTTAATTTTATAAGCCTTTGGAGAAATATCTTATAAAACAAAACTTCAAGTGATTGAGAAATGGGTTCATATAATAAGCCATCATTATGAAATATATAATAAGTTCATTTAATAAGCCATCATTATGAGAGCCTGATTTTTCAGTAGCTTACCAAACCTTTGGGGTCACAGTCGCCCATGACTGATTAATGACTTCAGAATAATTGTACTGTTGTCAGGAAAATGTTTAAGTTTGATGATAGTATCCCTTGGTGTTGTAATTTTAAATGTGAATTACATTTTTTGGCTAATTTAAATCCCCCGTTTTCCCTGTTTATTTAAAATTCTATATTATATGCAATATTAAATGTGAGGACTAACTTTGATATGGTTCACATTCTAGGAAAATAAAGTCTGGATTTTTTTTTTTTTAAGATTTAATTAATTTATTTATTTGACAGAGAGAGAGACAGAGACAGAGAGCACAAGCAGGCAGAGAGGCAGGCAGAGAGAGAAGCAGGCTCCCCACTGAGCAAGGAGCCAGATGCGGAGCTTGATCCCAGGACCTGGAGATCATGACCTGGAGATCATGACCCTAGCTGAAGTGGCTTAACCCACTGACCCACCCAGGTGCCCTTCCCTGTCTGTTTTGTAGGAGACACAAGTCAGGCCGTTTGGGTGGGACAGGGTAAGAGGCATCTTTTTCGTTACCTCTAAGAGCATTTAAGACAATCTTTCTATACAAAGAACACAGAAATCAAGAACAAAGAAAAGAACAATAGACCAGAAGAAAAAAAGGGACTTTATGTAAAAGGATGTCGCATGAGGCCAAGAGGACAGGAGTGTGCGTGCAGATTCCAGATTCTGGATTGTGTGGCTTCAGGCCCTGACTCAGCCACTTAATGGTTTGAGCAAATTCTTGAAATCTCTTTGCCTCCGGTTTCCTTGTCTATAAAGTAAGGATTTGCATGAGTTAATAGAAAATATGGGGCGCCTGGTGGCTCAGTGGGTTCGGCCTCTGCCTTTGGCTCAGGTCATGATCCCAGGCTCTGGGATCAAGCCCTGCATCAGGCTCTCTCCTAAGTAGGGAGCCTGCTGCCCACCACGCCCCCCCCCCCCCCCCCCCCGCCACCGCACTCTCTGCCTGCCTCTCTGCCTATTCGCGATCTCTCTCCCTGTCAAATAAATAAAATCTTTTAAAAAAGAAGGAAATAATTAGGAACAGTACTTGGCACATTGTGTTCAAGAAATGTCAGTTATTATTATTGCTGTTATTGTGATTATTTTTTAAATGATGCCCAGCCTCACTCATCATAGGGGGAGTTCAAGTTGAAACAAAACTGAGACACCATGATAAAACTGTGTGGTAAGGATATGGCTAACCAGGTACTGCCATACATTGGTAGTTATTTTATATACTGGTACTACTTCAGTAAGGGACAATTTGAGGTAACTTAAATAGCAATTTGGGATGCCTAGGTGGTGCTTTAAGGCTCTTTCTCCCTTTCCCTCTGCCTCCATCCCCACTGTGTGCTTGCTGGCTTTCAAATAAATAAATAAATCTTTAAAAAAGTAGCAGTTAAACTTTAACCCAGCAGTTCCATTTTTAGGGATTTATATTATAAATGCATGTATAAAAAAAGACAAGTATATGCAATAATGTATGTAGACAATAATTGGAGTCTTGTTTGTGTTAAGAAAAGACTAGCAGTGACTTAAACAGTCTCTCAGTGGAAGCAAGTAAGTTGTTAACATGGTGTAATGGAATGCTACATAGTACCATTGAAAAGAAATGAAGTAAATCTGCATGTGCTCATATAGAATGATTTCCAAGAAGCACTGTTAAGTAAAGGAAGAAAGGCTTCCACACACACATCCACAAAATGCTTTTATAAGCATACACAGTCTCTGGAAAGAATTAGAAACAACTGTTCACAGTGGTTGCCTTTGAGGAGAGGACTGGGGAGGGATAAAGTAGAGAGACTTACTTTACTCCTTTGAACTGGTTGAAACAAAATTTTTGAACATGTTTACGTATTAGTTTTTCACCCTTCCTCAAACTTTACCTGTTCCCACCAGCACGTACCTATGCACACTTCTCAGAACATTCACATGTTGTTCCAGGAGTCTGAGTGATGGGGAATAGCCTGTCCTGATCATGTTAAATGCTTATTGAGTATGTGATGTGATTCTTGGCATATAGTAGTTATCTGGTCCTTGTCATCGGATGAGTTGGTGCTCATGGGAAAATCTCCCTCGATGGTGAAAATTGAGAGCTTGGTTAAGTATACCAAAGCCCCAAGGCTCTCTCTAGGTCTTATCAGAGGTACTGTAGCCCAGAAGGCCTTGGTCTTGAGCCTGGCTCTCCTGGCTATTTTTAGAGATCTGAGAAGAGAGTGAGGAGGAAGGAACTTCAGGAGTTCTGTACCTCATTAGGAAACCCTGGTTGTATTTATAAACTGGTTCTATTTCAGTTTCTAGAGGTGTGAGCCAGAATGGAAACTCAATTGGCATGGTAGGGTTTTGTGCTTGTGCAGCTCCCTGGAATTTCTAGAAATACTTTTTAACCCTAGAAGAATTGGAGGCATGACCAGGATGGATTCTTTGTGTAAAACTCCTTAAAAGGTCAAGTTTAGAGTTTCATGGGAATTTATACATATGTCTACTTTTTATAAGATACTGTTTAAGCTAAGTGCTGCTTGCATGAAGGCTATAGTCATGACCTTGAACAACAAGATTAAGGTGAATTGTCTTCCCTTGTTCATCTGATACCTTTTCAGTATGAAATGAAATTTGATCTGTATATATGTAGAAAATGTCATAGAAATTAGGATCAGAATATAATGCTTTATTTTATGGTTTCATTCAGTATATCTTAGTCTTGTCCTTCTTAGTATTTTTGCCACTCTAGACTTAGGTAAGGGATGTCCCATTCCCATGATTAAACAGTGGCTTAGCATGGCAGTGATTTTCTATGAAGGATGGGGATCTTTGGGTGCATCTTAGGGGTGGAAGGAGGACAGTGGGGAAGTAGAGGTAATGATTCTGATTTTTGTAACATTCAGTGCATGCACACACCTTCCTGCCCTGCCTCTCCTGAGCAAGAATTGAGTGTCTTAGACAAACTAGTACTGTAACCTTTAACTTCTATCTCAGTAACCTAAAGAAAAATTGCCTAATGAGAGACCCTGGTTTCATCCAGTTAGCTGCCTTTCCATTGTCTGCTCTCTGGTTGCAAGTGAGCATGTCTGTAACAGATAAGCACTGACTTGTAAGTTGGTAAGACCAGCAGCTGGTTCTATCGAGTTGTTCCTTTTGTTGCAGAAAAAGGTCCAGGTCTGACGGTGGAGGAAGGACTGGAGAGGTTGCTGGGGAAATTGAGAGATCCATTTAACCAAAGGTTGGTACTTTCTTTTGGAATTAGGGTTTTTTTCATTCACAATGTCATTTTGTGGAAGTTAGTTTATTGGTTATTTAATTTTTTTCTTGGGGCCTTTTTTTGTTGCAGCAGAGATGTCGGCTTATTTATAGGAATTACTTGAAGCCAGAGTCATGGTGGATGTAGGAAAGTGGCCAATCTTCACTCTGCTCTCCCCTCAAGAAATTGCATCTATTCGGAAAGCATGTGTCTTTGGCACCTCAGCCAATGAAGCACTGTATGTTACCGACAATGATGAGGTAAGAATCTCTTAAAACCCAGTGTGGAATAGGGGTGAGCTCTAAAGTGTGAAGTTTGAAGACCAAGAAAAGGTTATGGCCAGCTGAGCTTTCCAGAATGCAAGTTTACTCATATCAGTCTCTGTTTTGAACTAATTCAGTGGAAGAGCCATAGACACATTCATTCCACTTTCCCTGGTGTGTTTTTTGGCACTTTATCCCTTTGGCTCTTACCTTCCTTCCAGTCTTTTCTCCTACCGCTATCCCAAATGCATCCAGCAAGGCCTACCTCCTTATCTGCTGAAAAGGTTGGGGATAAAAAGAATCTGAAATTCAAGAAGACCATGTCTTTGCTACAGTTTCTCTGTCTCTTCAGTTTCTTGATTTAATACCCCTCAACCCTCTGCACTCTTTGAATTTCATAGTATAGCCACATATTCTAAAACTTCAATAATGTTAGCAGAGCTTGAAATTTTCTTAATGCGATCCGTCTTTTCCTACCTACTGAGCTGTCACACTGAACTTGACTGTGTCTTATTTTCAGAGTGGAGAAGGGAGCCTTTGTGTAACTTTAGGCCAAGTGACTCAAACAAAACTATTTGTTTTCTAGGTCTTTGTATTTGGCCTGAACTATAGTAACTGTCTAGGAACTGGAGATAACCAGAGTACACTTGTACCCAAAAAGCTAGAAGCCTTATGTGGAAAGAAGATTAAAAGCCTTAGTTATGGGAGTGGACCACATGTCCTTCTCAGCACTGAAGGTAAAGAGGGAACAAAGCCAGCTTTTCACATTGTGGGAGATCAAGCATTAGTTCTGAGCTAAGGGGAGGTGGGGCCATATGAAATAATTTCGAATGGTTTATTTCTTAATTTCTGAGAACTGTACCAAATTGTTAAGCACTTCAGGTTAATTCTGGAGCAGCCATAATATTGCTTGCAAATTAAGCAAACGTTAGCATGCTAATGTAAAGTTGTTAAAGATTCGATGTAGCAAATGAAGTAGTCCTTCAGCCTAATTTTTCAGTGGATTTATGGTAGCAAGGCAACTTTTGGGGTTTATTTGGCATGTTTTTATAAACACACATAATTCTGGTTTTCCTTTTATTGTGTAGTTCCTGAATCTCAAATATAAGAAATCTTCATTTATTCCCTGGCATTCATGTGTGTGCCATCTGGAAAGAATGTGGGATAGATTTTACTCCTTTTACTTCTCCTATCACTGAAGAAGGACACTGTAACATTCTTCTTTAGTAATTTATCTGCACTGGGGACAACCAGGACTCTGAAAAATAGGTTCTATATAACCTAAATTCTTCCTTAATATTTTAAGCACGTTAACTCTTTTTCTCTCTCTAGCAGAGATCCTCTGCTTTCTGTGGGGAAGCTTTTTGTTTACTTCTCTTTCTCTCCAGACTGAGAATCAGCTTCCCTGGATATTGCCAGAGGTCTTAGTATTGAGCTTTTTAATTGCCTTTAATTCATATCTGAATCCATTCTAAGTTGTCTGCATCTTTCTCAGGCTGTGGAGATCCAGATCTGAGTGTGATTGTCTAGTGAAAATATAACTGGTGTTGAGCGTAATGAAGTGATGATCTCACTTCCCGTGTGTGTAACTGTGCTTTCTGGCATCACACTGGCTCTTTCAGGCAGTTACTACTTTGCTGACACTGGTTCTGCTTGTCATCTCTCAAGACCTAATGATTTGATTTTTTCCCAACAAATACCACTTTTAACTGGTTACTGATATCTGACTGTAAAACACTGGGACAGTTTTTTAGAGCAAACACACTAAAACGTATACATTTATATTATTTATTTTTAAAATAAAGATTACTTGAGAGAGCGTGTGCGCACCTTCATGTGTGTGGGGGGAGGGGCAGAGGGCGAGGGAGAGACAGAATCTCAGGTAGGCTCTCCGCTGAGCTTGGAACCCAGTACTGGGCTTGATCTCACGACCCTGAGATCATGACCAGAGCTGAAATCAAGAGTTGGATTCTTGTTTTTGTTTATTTAAAGATTTTATTTATGTGTTTGACAGATAGACAGCCAGAGAGGGAACACAAGCAGGGGGAGTGGGAGAGAGAGAAGCAGGCTTCCTGCTGAGTAGGGAACCCGATCCGGGGCTCGATCCCAGGACACTGGGATCAGGACCTGAGCTGAAAGCAGACGCCCAATGACTGAGTCACCCAGTCCCCAAAGAGTTGCATTCTTAACCGACTGAGCCACCCAGGCACCCCTAAAACATATATATATTTAAATTCTTGGTTTTCTTCAAAGTGGTGACCTTAGGAAATTATAGCTCTTGGAATTATTTGCAGAGTCCAGATCGTGTAGTCTTAACTATCTTGAGTGTTATAGTGATATAAACATAAGTAAACATAAAACATAAAAATATAAATAGCTGATTTTCTTGTGGGAATATTTTTCTTTAATTCTGTTTTGATTGTTATGATACATTTTATACAATATTCTTTAAATGTAGCCTACATCATGTATCAGTGTATGTATAGCACATATATTTGTGCATATTGTATACGTATTACAAACAAATAGTTTTAAAACAAATTAAACCATTTAAAACACTTCAGAACATCAAGTAGCGTATGGCTTTTAGTAAAAAACAGAAGGACCTCTGCCTCACCCTTCCTCAGTCTTAGAAATTACCCTTTCTGAAGGAACCACTTTTAACCCCTTCAAGTGTTTCTTCACATTTTATCTTGATTTTTAAATTAATACATATACACTTTCTTTGTGAATTTTCAATTTTAGATCTTATTCTTCCACTTTTTATCATGGCTGATAGAAGTTAGCTTTCTTTCCCCTTCTTTTCCTCCTTCAGTCCTTTCAGTATAGCAATACCGCCATTTTGGTTAAGTCGATATTCAGTGTTTACATTATTAACACTCTGTAACTGTGATTTTTGGCTGAGCTACCACCTTCTGTACAACTGTTTGTTTTCCTGGGATTTGTTCACTTATTTTTCTATAGGGCTGTCATTATGTCCAAAAGCATCAGTAGAGCAGTATATGTATCTCAGCACTTCTGATTTGTCTGTTTGTCTGATTTGTCTGTCTGTCTTTGGAGCCCTCCAGCCCCGTGTTCCAGCCAGGACTGGTCACTGTAGGCCTGCCGCCCAGCTCTTAACCTAGAACCTCATTCACTGTCATCTGTGAAGTCCCCTCACCTTTGTCCTTTCTAGATCCCCTATTTCTTGTGCCCCTGTGTCATCTTCCTTAGATTATACCCTTATTTGGATGAACAGATTCTCTGGTAGCTTCCCAAGGAAGGTGGTGTGAGAGAAATCTTTGAGACATTCTCTTAAAATGTCTTCATATTATGCATGCAGTTGCTCAGTGGTTTGGCTGGGCTTAAAATTCATGATTAAAAATCTTATTTCCAAATTTTAAAGTCATCACACCTCTCAAATCAGGGTTGCTCTTGAGATTCCGATGCCATTCTGTCTTTAGCTATTTTTGCATATGACCGTTTTTTCCTCTTTGGGAGGTTTAAGATCTTTTCTTTATTCCCAGTTTTCTGAAAAAAGTCATGGTTATATACTCTGGTGTGGGTAATTTTTAATTAATTAAGAAAAGATTTTATGAGAGAGAGCATGCTTGCATGAGTGAGAGAGAGAGAGAGAGCGGGGGCGGAGAAGGGAGAAGCAGACTACCTGCTGAGCAGGGAGCCCCACTGGGGCTCAATCCCAGGACCCCAGAACTATGATCTGAACCAATGGCAGATGTTTAACCAGCTGAGCCACCCAGGGACCCCAATTTTTAATTTATTGTATTGATCATTCTGTTGACTCTTCAGTTTGGAAATTCCTTCATGTCTAGATTATTTTCTTGTTTTATTTATTTTTTATTTTTTTATTTATTTGAGAGAGAGAGAAAAAGAGAGAGAGAGAGAACATGAGAAGGGGAAGGGTCAAAGGGAGAAGCAGACTCTCCACTGAGCAGGGATCCCAATGCGGGACTCGATCTGGGACTCCAGGATCATGACTTGAGCCGAAGGTAGTCGCTTAACCAACTGAGCCACTCAGGTGCCCTGGATTATTTTCTTGTTATAGTTCATGGATAATGTCCCCTCTTTGTTTTCTCTGTTCTCTTCTTTTTTGGAATTTTTCTCGGTAGGAAGTTAAAGGATTCTGATCTGATCCTCTTTTTTATATTTTGTTTCCTATCTACTTTTTGGGAAATTTCTTCAACTTTATCTTACAACTCTGATGTCAGATTTTCATGTTTCTGCTGTTACGTTTTCCTGTTCTCTTCCTTGTTCTCTCAGTGTGCCTTTCTTGAGCCTCCTGTCCTTGTGTCATGGATTCACTGACTTCTCTTTGAGGTTGTCGTAGGTTATTTTCATGTTGTCTTCTATTCTCTGCAGTGTTTCTTTTTCTTCCCTTCCCGGTTTTTTTTCTTTCTCCTTAATTTGTTTTGGTCTCTGACTTTTCTTTTCTTTTTTTTCTTCTTTTCTTAGATTTTATTTATTTATTTGACAGACAGAGATCACAGGTGGGCAGAAAGGCAGGCAGAGAGAGAGGAAGGGAAGCAGGTTCTCTGCTGAGCAGAGAGCCCAATGCAGGGCTCAATCCCACAACCCTGGGATCACGACCTGAGCCGAAGGCAGAGGCTTTAACCCACTGAACCACCCAGGCGACCCGGTCTCTGACTTTCCTTGTTAGGGGCTTTCTTGAAAAGTTTGGTGATCTTGGCTGTCTGTCTGCAGGTGAGACCCAGGTGTTAATAATACACATGCTGGGAGCACTGGGTTCATGGGTTTCTCAAGTGCCAAGCTTCACTTCAGGGAGATAGCAGCTGTTTCATTAGGGATTCTCTCAGTGTCAGTATATGAGCTTCTGTAGAGTGGAACCTTCCAGATTCCTGATCTGGACAGGCTTTTTTTTTTTTGGACAGGTTTCCATGAGCAGGGGTCAGACAGGGATCTCACTATTCAGTATGTGGCCTTCCACTTCTTTCCTCAAAACGGTGCCTCAAGGCTGTCATCAGGGCCTCTCTGGATTATTCTGCTAGCTCATTTTCTTTGTCATGTTATGTGGGAGAAGGGAGGGAGGGAGGTTGGGCAAAGGGGGAATGTGGGTTTCAGGGCAGCTACAGTAAGAAATTCACAGCAAATAAATGCTGTAGGTCTCTTTGTCTTATACCAGCGTTGGCAAGGGGTTGTTGCCTGACCCCACAGCAAGAGGATGAGGATTTGGGGTCTAAGTGCTTCTTATTTGGGTTATACCCACGCTTACATCTCCTGTGGTGTCTGGTCCCTCCAATCCCTGGGCCTTCCTGAGATCCCAGGTTGTAATTGGCTGCTTCTTTTTTTTTTTTTTTTTTAAAGATTTTTATTTATTTATCATAGAGAGAGAGGGGGAGAAAGCGAGCACAGGCAGACAGAATGGCATGCAGAGGCAGAGGGAGAAGCAGGCTCCCTGCTGAGCAAGGAGCCCGATGTGGGACTCGATCCCAGGACGCCGGGATCATGACCTGAGCTGAAGGCAGCTGCTTAACCAACTGAGCCACCCAGGCGTCCCTAATTGGCTGCTTCTTTTGCAGTTGTAGGTATCAGCTTCCCTGGTCAGCGGTGTTACTAACCACATCTATCTGCCTTCCATCTTCCAAAATTTTGTCATCATCTTATTTATTGTTCTTTTTTGTCCTTGATCGTTGTTGCCTTTTTAAAAAAAAAAAAAAATTTCTCCCTTCACTCTATATCAGCAAGGCAGCTGACAGCAGTCCCAGCATCTGGAGAATAAGGTCCTTAAGGAAGGAGTAAAGATAAAAATGTGTTCAATTTTCCACACTTCACTGACTTTTGTGTTCTTTCTAAAAGGTCAGTGCTACATCATTAAATTGAAAATCTAAGATGTGAGCATGATCTGGCTGCCACATCTGACACCCTGTTGATCACCAGGGTTGATACAGCTGTTCTGGCTGGGTAGGTGGGTGTCCCTTTCCTCCTCACTGCTCCATGTATGTCCCTCCTGAAGCTCTGTGCTCAGTTGGAGAGGACCACCTTCCCCAGTAGAGGAAGTCCGGGGCATATGTAGCTGCGCTCCCCACTAGAACCTCCAAACAAGCTCTCAAAGTCCATTTGTAGGAGAACATAGGGTAGTCAAGCTTCCAAGACCCTAGACACAGCCAAACAAGGTGCTATGTGGCAGTCTGCCTTTCCTCAAAAGAAAAAAAAAAAATCTAATCCCATCTGGTGATACTCTGAAGATCAGTATTCATTTTGTTTATTATTTTACACATAGACCTAGGGCTTGTGGATTTCTTTTTCTGTCTTCTGAAGTAATATGAAGTTAGATTACTTATAAAATTAGTTGTTTCTGACCACTCCTCCAACTCTACTTCTAGTCTCTGAAGACTGGGTTTCCTTAAAGGTCAGAACTTCGTGGGATGCTTCCTTGCTTCCTCCCTCTGTGCTTGCCCTTCACTGGGCCCTTCCCACTCCCCACTTTCCCTTCTATCCTAGTTGGTTTCACTGTCTCATCCGTTGGTAATTTTGCTCATCTCTTCACCCTGACATGATTCTGAAGCTTGATCCTTGGTTAGTCAGAGACTGTGTGGCAAGAGCAGGGCTGGGGAAGTTGATGGGGTTGGATGGGGTTGCTTTGAAAGCTTCCTGGGGAGCTGGGACTAAAAGGCCATCTCAGGAAGCTCACTCTTCTATGCTTCATCAAGTAAAAAGGGAAGAAACATGTATATATACTATTTTAAGATAGTAAAATAATGTGATGATAGTAAGAAGAAGAATAATAATGTAATAATAAGATAATCACAAGAAGGTGATTGCCATGGGCACATCTGGAGAGGACCAATGGCTGAGAACAGGCAGCTGGCAGCAGTCCCAGCATCTGGAGAATAAGATCCTTAATTCCAAGGGAGCATCTGGGTGACGCAGCACAGCATTCATTCATTCTCTTCCATGCACCGCTCAGATCCATGTCTTCTGACAGGTTTTGGGGATAGCTCCTCTAGGTTTCTGGAGGGCTTCTTTTCCTAGGGAAGACTTAGTGAAGACTCCTGGTGGGATAATTCACTGCCTCCTCCCGTAGCTAGTCTCATGGCCACACGGATACTCAGATCCTCCATCCTCTAGTGCTCCTTCTAGGTTCCTTTCTTATTTGGGTAGCATCTGGCCCTGGGGGCTAACCTAATTGTGTGACCTAGATGCTCATGCTTGAGGGATGCAAGCCCCTAACCATGCTGTACTCTGGCTATGGCTACTGTGCATTTCCGTTTGACGTCACTGTTGGATAAGTGGGCACCCAAAGTACCACCTTTCACCTCCTTGCCAAGCATATTCCTCTCTTGCCCCCAGTATATATCAGCAATCCTTCCTCTTCCTGCTGACTGGGTCAGTTGCCCCTGCCAACAGGGTGACTCCTTTTTTCCTTTTGATCCTTTGATTAGAGGAACACAGAAGTGCCATTCAGTGGAATTCTTGCTGTGTCCATTAGTGGAAGTGTTTCTACTTAGGGAACCAGGACTTCTAAACCTACAGAACCTCTAATTTCAAGGACAGGAAGCACAGATTCCCCAAGTCGGTCCCTGGGAGTGATGGTCAGTAGGGTCACTCATATAATCCACTGTGGTTCCGGGACCCACGTACTCTACCTTTTAGGGAAACAGCACCATTTAGTGGTCATTTAGAATCTGTACCTTGGAGCTTAGTGTCCCGTCCTCACATGGTCTCTTCTCCAGGCTGATGCCTTAGCTGTACCTTCAGGCGGCTTGTCATTGCTGTGTCCAGCTGGCCTCTGTTGCATGTTGCTGTTCATGAGATAGGACTGGAAGCCCCGTGGTCATGAGAGCACTGCTGCACCTTGTTTACCTTGGTCTAATGAGCGGTTTTGTGTTCTGTAAGCCCTCGTATAGCTGTGCTAGCTCAGGCCCTGTGTGCAGGAAACCTTTATCCTGATTATGTATTGATTTCTGTTAGTATGAATGGCTGCTCCTTCCAGGATTGAAAGAGTCAATTGGAGTCAGCTTGGTAATAGTCAGCTATTACGAAGTAGGTAGTCGGTCTCTTTAAAAGGGTGATGCTGTGCCAGGGACTCGGCATTAGTCTTTGTTACTGACATAGCAGGCTTTCGGCAATGGTAGAAGCTAGGTGGTAGCTTTGGTGAGTAGGAGTCTCAGCTTCTGAATTTGGATTTTTCCTCTTAAGAATGAGGATGAGTATCTTTTTGTATGGTTAGGAGTCATGTACATTTCTTTCATTGTGAACCATCAGTTCATATTTCTAGAGAGTTCTTGGTCTTTTTCTTTCATATTTTTAGAAGCTCTTTTTATTATACAGACATTACCTCCTAGTAATATAAATTATAAGTATTTTTTCCTAATATTTCATTTTTTTCTTTGTTCTAGGTGTTTTTTTCCATGTAAAGTTTTAAAAAACGTATTAAGTAGATTTATCACTCTTTTTATTGCTTCTAGATTTTTTTTTTTCTTAAAATACCAATGGCATTTTTTTTTTAATTTTTTTTTTTAAAGATTTTATTTATTTATTTGTAAGAGAGAGAGAGTGTGAGAGCGAGCACAGGCAGACAGAGTGGAAGGCAGAGTCAGAGGGAGAAGCAGGCTCCCTGCGGAGCAAGTAGCCCGATGTGGGACTCGATCCCAGGATCCTGGGATCATGACCTGAGCCGAAGGCAGCTGCTTAACCAACTGAGCCACCCAGGCGTCCCTGCTTCTAGATTTTTGAGTCGTAGGAAAGTTTCCCTATTCCCAGATTATGGAAGAATTCACCAATTTTTTCCTTCTAATTCTTGTATAGTTTTATTTTTTAAATTGTATTGTATTAGTCAGCATACAGTTCATCATTAGTTTTTGATGCAGCGTTCCAAGATTCATTGTTTGCCTATAATACCCAGTGCCCCATGCAATACATGCCCTCCTTCATACCCATTGTATAGTTTTATTTTTCACATTTAAATATTTGATTCACTAGGAAGTTATCATGGTATGAGGAATGAATCTCATTTTTCAACATAACCAATTATTTCAACCAACTTGTAAAAAGTCCTTTCTTCCTGAAATGACATAGCTTTTATTTCTGTATGCAGTTGGTTTATTTCTAGAGCTTCAGTTCCATTTCACTGGTTTGTCTATCTGTTCATGTCCTAGTATTAATTTTAGTTTTAGAAACTTTTTATGGGTTTTAATAACTGGTAGAGCCAGCTGTCCTCTCCCTTCTTTTCTTTGAATTTTTCTATTTATTCTTGTGTTCTTCCCACTGAACTTTCTAATCAGTTTGTCTAGTTCCAGAAAGTAACTTAAGTCATTTTATTTCTATTATTTCAAATTTATATATTTGCATAGGAAAAACTACCATCTTTTTGGTACTGAGTGTTACTATCCAAGAACAAGGGCTATATTTTTATCTGTTCAGGTCTATTTTTCTGTCTCTTAGGAATGAAAACACTTGTAAGTTTGGACATTTCTATCACCTGATATAACTTTAACATAATATCATGGACTTTTTTTTTTTTATAGATGTTACACTTTTTCAATCTATAGCCTCATTCGTTTTAGGATGAATTTTCCCATTTATGGTTTCTGTCATAATTTTTGTAATAGGGAAAACCTCTTGTGAGAAACAGAAGATTAGATTCTAGATTAGATCATCAGAAACCTACCTTTCCCTGGTTGCTTAGGGACCATTTCAGTGAGACAGCAGCCTGACAATAACGCTTGGATTTCTGCTTTGCTCTTGGATATCATCATTTCCAGGTCTAGATTGTCCTTAGTAGGGCAGGATGTTTTATTACCATGGGAAAGATATGCAGAGAGTGTGTAACTTGGAGATCTCTGCTCTTGACACTTAGGCTTGCTGTAGGAGGAAATGCACAAAACAGTGGTACTTCTAGAGAGAAAACAAAGAAGTTATCTCTGTCAGAGTCCCAAAAAGATAAAGTCATTAGAGAAAAATGGAGCCAGATTTTTTGCCAATTATAGTCTGCATGAGGAAAGCTCTTACATTTTTGTATGTAGTTTATACAAAAAGTATACCTCTTTCCTCCATACTTTGTGAGAGTTGTGTGTGCACAATGCGTGCGTACACACACACACACACACACACACACACCCTCAGTAGTTCCCTGAGACTTGGTATTTGGTAAAATGATAGTAAAGACTGATAATGGTGAGCTTTCTTAGGTCTTTTGCCTTTTGCTGGGTACCTGACATGGAAACTACTGAGATGAATCAGTGTGTTCAGATGGTCTAATTTTTGTACATCAAACTGACTTTTGACCATAAAACTGATCCCTTATTAGTGTCAGGTCCTTTCTTGAATGATTCTACGTTTTTCTATCTGGTTTCCTCATCTTTCCCTCTTTCCCTTCCCTTCATCAGTGGTTACTTAATAGGGAGAAGGAGGCAGTGTGAAAGAAATTAAGGTTGGAGAATAAGTTTTGCAAAGTCTGGGGAAGAAAGTACAGGGCTTACCATTCCTTCTTGGAGTTGATTCTTTGTGTGTGGCCATCTCGTATAGATGGAGTTGTTTATGCCTGGGGCCACAATGGATATAGCCAGCTTGGGAATGGGACGACCAACCAAGGCATTGCTCCCATCCAAGTCTGTACCAATCTCTTGATCAAGCAAGTGGTTGAAGTAGCTTGTGGCTCACATCATTCAATGGCTCTGGCAGCTGATGGAGAGGTAAGTACCCTGCTTTTATTCTTTATTTTTAAACTGTGGTAAAATACACGTAATACAAAATTGCCGTCCTAGCCATTTTTAAGAATTGTGGAAGCCAGGCCTCAGGATGTGTGAGAGCCACTTCCCACAACCATTTTATCATATGCCTGGACTATTGCCATGGTCTCTTTAACCACTTAAAATGGGTTAGGATGGCAAATTTTATATTTTTATAAAATATGTGTATGTATTTTTATATCCATGTGATCTGTTGAATGTCAGTTCAGTGACATTAGGTATATTCACATTGTTATGCAACCAGCATCACCATCCGTCTGCAGAACTCTATCTTGCAGAGCCGAAGCTGCACCTACCAGACTAGCTCTCCCTCTCCCTGCCGGCCCTGGGTGAACACCATTTTGTCTCCATGAGTCTGACTGCTCTGGGTAGCTCACTGGAGTGGAACCATGCAGTGTTCATCCTTTATGACTGCCTTATTTCACTGAGCATAATGTTGTCAGGGTTTGTCCGTTTTGGTGTATGTGTCAGAACTTCTCTCCTTTTTAAGGCTGAATAATACTCTGTATGTGTATATGCCATAGTTTGTCCATTTATCTGCTAATGGGTATTTAACACCTTTTGCTAACAACCTAAAAAGTAAATAATGACCCTATGTATATCTGGGATAGTATAAACATAGTAGCCCTATGTGTACAACTAAAAACATGTGGGAACACATTCTTTTTCTAATATAACCTATGGGATGAGGACCACCGTTTTGATAGCAGTAGACTAAGCCTTACGGCAGTTGAGTCTCCTGCTCTTTGCTAAGACTATAAATCAGATGTGTATGACAGTGGTCTGTCCTTTAGTTTTTGTTTTTTAACTACCTCATCCATTAAAGTCTGTTTTGTTTTTTGGCAAATGTAATGATGTCATAGAAAATAACTTTATCGGGTGCCTGGGTGGCTCACTGGGTTAGGCCGCTGCCTTCAGCTCAGGTCATGATCTCAGGGTCCTGAGATCGAGTCCCGCATCGGGCTCTCTGCTCGGCAGGGAGCCTGCTTCCTCCTCTCTCTCTGCCTGCCTCTCTGCCTACA
>NC_081571.1:24193683-24239884 GCF_022355385.1 Mustela nigripes
CGGGACTCGATCTCAGGACCCTGAGATCGAGTCCCGCATCGGGCTCTCTGCTCGGCAGGGAGCCTGCTTCCTCCTCTCTCTCTGCCTGCCTCTCTGCCTACTTGTGATCTCTCTCTGTCAAATAAATAAATAAAATCTTTAAAAAAAAAAAAAAGAAAGAAAGAAAAGAACTTTATCAACATTCCAATAGGTACTGTACCACTTTTTCACCCCCAAGTTCTTTGCTTACTTATCATAAAGTTTTCTGATCTTATTGATTCTACCTTCTAATCTTTTGTCTCATTTTGTTTCTCTTTATCTCTATAACCTTAGGTCAGAACTTGCTGTCAGCCTGGGCTATTGCCATGGTCTCTTTTATTCTATAGCTTTTTAATTGGTCTACCTGTTAAGTATTACTACTTTTCTGCCCCCTGTAATTTTTTTTTTTTAAGATTGATTTATTTATTTTAGAGCATGAGTGAGAGGGGCAGAGGGAGGAGAGAGAATATCAAGCAGATTCCACACTGAGCAAGGAGTCCAATGTGGGGCTCAATCTCGAGACCCTGAGATCCTGACCCAAGCTGAAACCAAGGGTCAGATGCCCAAATGACTGCACCATCCAGGTGCCCATACTCCCTGTGACTTCTAAAGCACAGACCATTCTGTTCTCTCATTTAAAATCCGTCAGTGATGTTAATAGTGATTTTATTATGTGGGGCAGGTTACGGGTGAAGAAACCAGAGAAACTGAGTGAGATCAAGGTTTCACGGCTGGGATGTGCTGGGACTAGGCCTAGCACCAGGGTCTTATGCCCCGAATCTGTAGTTTGCTGCTCTGATTTTGATTATTGGAACCGTAGTCCTCATTTTTAAATAAAAGGCAGCTGCATTGCAATGGGCTTGGGGTACTTGAGAAGAAGTGCCAGAAGAATATTAAAATTAGAATTCCCTAATTTGTACAGCCTGGAATCCTGGTTTTCTTTAACTGTGAGCATATGCTACTTTGGATAATTGTGCTAAATATTTGTCTTATTATACCAGATGCTCCCGTGAACCCACTTTCGGGAAGTGTTGCCAGTTATTTCTTTTGTACCTGTGAAATGAACCTCTAGTGCATATTCTTTTAAGGCTCCAGCCATAGGTTTTGCTCTGGTTGCCTTGGGCAGCATCAGACGTGTGAGCGGAGGTAGGAAGTGCTGACCGAGGAAAGATTGTGGAAGCCAGACTTCAGGATGTGGGAGGACCATTGCTGGGGCAAGTGAAAGGGGTAGGGGCTTCCTAGAAATTCTAGTGTTGGAGGAAGTTCTTTCCCAGGCTGCTGGCATCCACCCTCCCCTTACTCTTCTCTCTGGTCACACTCTTATTTGATAGGCTTAGTTGGTAATTAACGTGCAGTGATTTTGTTGTTGTTGTTTTGTTTTTCATCTTTGTTACTAGATTTTAACTAGCTTAGAGATTTATTTGGGTCTCTTTAGAAATCTGGTTTTCACCTAATGGAAAATCATAGGCCAAAGGTGCACAGGGTGCATTTGAGGAGGGTTGCTGCTTGGAGTTGACAGTGAATGAAAACTCAGAGAAGACAGTATCCAGAATAGCCTAACAACCTGGTGTCATTTCTGTAGGGACAGACACCTCTTTGGTACTTGTGAGCCTTACTGTGTTATGACCTGTAACTGTGATTGGTAATTGTAATTGTGATGGCCATGAGTCATCAGGAAATGTTATGTAATACTCAGTTTTGGCAATTAGTGAGACAGGGAGAAGCATTGTAGGGCTTTAAAGCTTCCTGTGAAGGAAAAAAAAAGAGTATTTGTGTCCAAAGAGTTAAGCAGACTTTTCCTCTCCCTCCTACTTATGTGGTATATGCTTTATTTCTTACTGATGCCAGACAAATCATATATGGCTGTCATATGACGGAGGCAGTACGGTGTCATGGTTAGTAGCACAGCTACACTTCTTGGGTTCTCATTCCATGTTTACTGCTTACTTGGTAGGACCTCAAGTAAGCCACTTAACCTCTCGGGTTCCATTTCTGTGTAGAAAATGTGGGTGATAATAGTATCTACCCGGGCCCAGGGTCACTATGCAGGATGACTATGAAAATTAAAGATGGTCGTGGTGCCCAGAAAGTATGTAGAGCCATGTAGCACATTGTAAATATTTATTAAGTGGATTTATTTTTATTTTATGATTATTAATGTGTGTTAGAGGTAGAATGTTCACCCTGTTACTAGTAATTCATTCTTTCCCCCTTGTTTTGTGTAGGTATTCGCTTGGGGCTATAACAACTGTGGCCAGGTGGGATCAGGATCTACAACAAATCAACCAACTCCTCGCAAAGTTACAAACTGTTTACATATTAAGAGGGTGGTTGGCATTGCTTGTGGTCAGACCTCATCCATGGCTGTTCTGGACAATGGTGAGGTGAGCTCTCTCTGCATTACACCCCCCCCCCCATCCTCACCTCCTCTCTCTTGAAATAGCATTTTCTGCATGAGGAGCATGTATGCGATCATGGAAGGAAAAGTGCTTTGTTTTATAGTTTCGTGGGTAGTTAACTGGTTACTGATTGAGGAGTACCTAGAGGGTGTTTGCTCCTCAGTATGAATTTTTAATTCTAAGATTAATCTGCAAGTAAAGATACTCATATGTCTCAATTTTTTTTTTTTTTTTTGTGAGACCCCAGGTAGTTTGGTGTTCATAGGTATTTGTGATTTACTGTAGTGAAGAATTTGATACTACCTCTTTTATCCAATGAAGAAATCAAGTGTGCCCTCTGTCAAGTTAACCGGCGATGTTTGTCAGCAGCGATGTTTGTCAGCCTGCATCTGGAGTTTGTTGGCAGGAGGAAGCTACTTACAGGAGCAGAATTTTTTGTGCCAGTTGTTGTTGGCTACTTTTAAAAACTCAATTTTTAGTGCTCCTTTACCTTGACTACCTTTGAGCTGATGGTTATTTCTGTACAATTATTCTGGTTGTAATTTCTACTTAAATAGGCCTGTTACCAATCTGTCAGTGTCTTAGTGGAGAAAAATTATGCAAAGATATGTCTTTGAGATTTTATTCATTTGAGAGAGTGAGAGAAAGAGAGCTTGTGAGAACACAAGCAGGGGAGGGGCAGAAGCAAGGGCAAAGCAGCCTCCCTGCTGAGCAGGGAGCCAAAGAGGTGGAGGGGTGGGGCTTAATCTTAACCAGGACCTGGAGATCATGACCTGAGGCACCCAGGCACCCCACAAAGATTGTCTTTGGCTACAGATGTGTGGGGTATGCATTGCAGTGCTAGAGTGCTTTGGCGTTTTCTGAATACTCATCTATGTTAACTTACTGTTTTAAATTATTTTTATTGAGGCATAATTGGCATACATTATGTTAGTTTTAGGTGTACAGTGTAATGATTCAATGTTTGTATATAATTAAAGATCACCACAGTAAGTCTAGTTAATATCTGTCACCATGCAGTTTTTTCCTTGTGATGAGAACTTCTAAGTTGATTCTCTCAGCAGCTTTCAGATGTGCAATACAGTATTACTACTTGTAGTCACCATGCTGTACATTACGTCCCGATGACTTACTTATTTTATAACTGGTAGTTTGTACTTTTTGGCTCCCCTTTGCCCATTTTGCCTGTGTTCTTCTGCCCCCAGCTCTAGAAACCACCAATCTGTTCTCTGTATATATGCGCTTGTTTTTGTTTGTTTTTTTAATTGAAGTATAATCAGTGCACAATTTTACATTAGTTTCAGGTGTATAGCGTAGTGATTTGATGAGTCTCTTCCTCAGGCCATGTTCACCTGAAGTGTGAACTTATTTTTTTAATCAATCCTGATGTCATCTTGGATGTTTTCAGAAGTTCTTGGGATAGTCATTGGACATCCTCCATCTCAGTATTCTTTGCTTTCCCTTTATTTTTAAAAATAAATTTAATTTAAAAAATATTATTATGTGGTTATTTTCACAAACAAAAGGAGATGAAACACATAAAGTAAAAAGTGAGTACCTTAATAGTTTAATGACTATCCTTTTGGGTTTTTCCCTATAAACAATTCTGTATGGGTAAATATAAAATTTATAAAATTTATAAAAATGGGATCATTATAGGTTACTGCTCTTCTCTGCTAGTCTGCAACTTTCCTGCTAACAAGACAGATGTTTACCTGAATCTATTACCAGACCATTTATAGCTGCTTTTCATTATAATGGTTACTTAGTTTTCCTATTGGATGACCCACACCAAGAATATTGCAAATGTCTCTATATTTTTGCTGTTATAAACACTGTAGCACTGACTTCCTGTGTTACTGTATATCTCTGTACACTTCTGTAAGTATTCTGTAGAATAAGTTCACAGGAATGAGATTTCTGAGTCAGAGGGTATGCCATTAAAGTTGTTGATAGCTAAAGCCAGATTTCTCTGCAGAAAGTTAAAACCTGTTGCACTTATGTTATGGAAAGTGCTTTTAACCATCTCCTGCTGGTATCTTAAATTCTCTGTCCTCCTTCCCCTTCTGTCACACTGCCCTGAAAAGCCCCATCCATCTGTTTGCCCTGCCTTGTCCTGTGCCACCAGACATTTCAGGTTTCTCATTTGACCAGACCTATAGTCTGTTCCTGGTCAGTGTTTTGTCCTGTGTCCCACACTTGCCATTCTAAACCTTTACCACTGCTGGCAAACCTGTCTCCAGCTCCACTACTTTCAGCTGATGACTCCCCTCTCCAGAGAGCGAAGGGGTCACCACATTCTGTTATGTCGTCTTCTTAACCTCTTTCCTATCTGTTCCTTCTCTCTGGGTTCCCCTGTCATTGCCTTAATTTAGACCCTCAGCAGGGCTCATCTGTGTGCTAATGAGAGACACATATCTCCTGAATGACTGTCCCTCCTCTAGTCTTAAATAGTCCAGTCCCCGTTATGTGGAGCCAGCACGATCTTTCCAAGATGTGTGAAATATTTCAGTGGAAGGCCCATAGATGCATTCTACTTTCCCTAGTATGTGTTTCGGTACTTCACCCCATTGGCCTTTGCTTTTCATTCTAGTCTTCCGTCCTGCCACTGTGCTGGACTTGTCCTGCTAGGCCTGCCTGCTCATGTTTAGAACCTGCTTTTAGAACATTCTGTACCCTATCCCTGGAATACATTCACTTCCATTTATCTCTGCTCAAATCTGTTTTCTGAAAGTTGTTCCTAAGCTATCTTTCTCTAGCTAAGTCCTTTCTCTGCTCTGCTTTTGTAGTGACTTGATTGTATCTCTAGGATAGCGCTCACCACCTGACTGCAAAAGTTTGCAATGGTCCATCTTTCCTGTTAAACTGGTACCTTTTATCATGTCCTGACATATAAGAAGTGCTTCATAATTGTTAAGGAGCATCAGCTTCCTCATGTGTAAAACAAGATTAAATGACTTGCCCCAAGGCTATCCAAACAGTAGGTTTGTTATGCCAAATTCTGCCATCCCCACCCCCCAAATATCTTCTGTTTGGAGATCCCTTGTGGGATCACATAGAGTGTGGGTGTTGGAAGTGGAAAAGTACCTGATTTGTTTAGGTGAACGGCATTTTTATATGTTCCCTCTTAGAGTTTTAAAAGCCTGTTCTCTCCCTTTCTTTCTCTAAGGTATATGGCTGGGGTTACAATGGCAATGGTCAGCTAGGCTTGGGAAACAATGGCAATCAGCTGACCCCTGTGCGAGTGGCGGCTTTGCACAGCGTGTGTGTGAACCAGGTATGTGTGCTGGATTGCGCTGCTGCTCACCTCCAGCTCCCCTGCCCCAACTTGGAGAACACTACTGTGTGCCTTCATCTTCCACATTTACAGTTTCATCTTCTCTAAATTCCCATATTGAGAAGGAACACCATGGTGGTGACACATCAGTCTTGACAAGTTAAAAAAAAAAGGCGATTGGAAAACTCTAGGTGTCTCAGTCTTGGGCTTTTCTAATGCTTTTTTAATGTTCCAGAGAATGTCAGTCCATAACTGATGATGAATTGGCATTCTGCAGAAGCTGGCTGTGGTCTTTAAGTAGATGTTTCTCCTGCCTTTCCCGTTTTCCTGTTGATGGTAACCATTTAAATTTACTTGCAGATTGTCTGCGGCTATGCACACACTCTAGCACTAACAGATGAGGGCTTGCTCTATGCCTGGGGAGCTAACACGTATGGGCAGCTGGGAACTGGCAATAAAAATAACCTGCTAAGCCCGGCCCACATCATGGTGGAGAAAGAAAGGTAACTGGGCTGTACCATGTCTCAGGGTTCTGTGTGTGGTTTTGGACTTGGGGCTCTGTGTGCTGAGCTATGGGGTTTAGCTTTTGTAACTCTTCTGTTTCTTTACGTTGTCATTTTTTTTTTTTAAAGATTTTATTTATTCATTTGACAAAGAGAGGTCACAAGTAGGCAAAGAAGCAGGCAGAGAGAGGGGGGGGAAGCAGACGCCCCGCCGAGCAGAGAGCCCCATGCAGGTCTCGATCCCAGGACCCTGAGATTATGACCTGACCTGAAGGCAGAAGCTTAACCCACTGAGCCACCCAGGTGCCCCAAGGACAATATCTTTAAATATTGATTTGATTTAGTGTATATCACTGGAATAATGCTTTGTTTATTCAGCCAAATTATGAGTCCTTACCCACTAAGTTTTAGAGGGTTGTCTTCAGATTGTAGGACCTTGTCTAAGAAGCATACTGAGAAATCTAAGTCTGGCTTGATGTCCATTTGGATTAGGATTTTCAGAGTCCATTACCCTGAGGCCAGTGCTTATTTAGGGGTTGAGAGAATAAGTTGTATCAAGGAAATGGTATTTTGAAGACACTTTTTTTTTTTTTTTTTTTGGCTACTGTCTAAGTGCCCCGGAAATGTCAGGACGTTTTGCCTCTGTCCCCTTTCCTCATCTACTTTAGTTTCTAGTCCCTTTTTCCAAGTTGTCCTCAACAGTGATTGTTATTTATCCTAATTCAGAATGAGGTTAGGATGAGAAGTGGGGCAACAAGCAAGGGAAAAGCACAGTACTCTTGTTGTGACCTTTCAGTTGTGTTCTTATGACCTGATAACTAATATCCTTCAATCCTGGGCTGTTTTTTGTGGTGCTGTCAGCATGACCCCTTTATCTACCTTGTGTGGTGTGCTCTCGGCTTCTGTGATAAAGAAATGACATATATTTTTCTTAAAACTTTCCAGGGTCATAGAGATCGCGGCCTGCCACTCTGCACACACGTCGGCAGCCAAGACCCAGGGCGGGCACGTGTACATGTGGGGCCAGTGCCGGGGCCAGTCAGTGATCCTGCCCCACCTCACCCACTTCTCCTGCACCGACGACGTGTTCGCCTGCTTTGCCACGCCTGCTGTCTCGTGGCGCCTCCTGTCCGTGGGTGAGAAAGCTCAGGGCTCCTTCCACCCGGGGAAGAGCCGTGCTAGCAGCTGACCACTCTATTTCTGTTTCTGTAGTTGCTGTTTGTGGGCTCTTTCAGGTCCTAGAATGTTTTATTCTCCAATAGCTGTAATTCCTTTCCTCAAAATAGATTTGCATAATAAAATTTATTTGTATGTTATAAAATATTATAGGGACTTACTGTCTTCTCCCATTCAGTGCTTTCATTTTAACTGAGGTGAGGTTTACGTCCATGAAGTTAACCATTTGAAAGTGTACAGTTCAGAGGCATTCAGTACAGCCACAGTGCTGTGCGACTGCCATTTATATCGAGTTCTGAAGTATTTTCATTTCCCTGAATGAAACGAAACCCCTGTGCCTGTTGTGCAGTCACTCCCCATTCTCTCTTCCCCCATCCCTGGCAGTCACATCTTTGCTTTTACTTTCTAAGGATTTACCTATTCTGGATATTTCCTATAAAGGGACTCATACATGTGTGACCTTTTGGGTCTAGCTTTTTTTACTTAATGTTTTTGAGGCTCCCCTGTGTTGTAGTACACATTAGTTCTTCATTTGTATGGCTGGATGAAATTTCATTGTACGTATAGACCAAACTTTGTTTTTCCGTGCATCTCTTGACAGATATTTGGTTTGTTTCTACCTTCGACTATTGTGACTAGTGCTGTTAGAAGTATTTGTGTGCAGATCTTTGTTTGAGTAACCTTGTGTCATCAGGTGTGTCAGACAGCTAGCGTGGCTGTCTCATCATTAGGTGCATTCATTGCCTGTGATCTCTGGAGCTCTTTTTGTTTTCCTATTAGCCTTCTACTTGTTTTCCTTTGTCCATGCATAGACTGCACAGGAGAGTGTTACCTAATTTGTACAAGTGCCTTTACTTTTTCTTCGTGAGGTCACAGTTAGACTTACAAATAATCATTCCAGCAGTTCTTATCAGGCAGTGTGATCAGCTTTTTGTGAAACTGTTCCCTTTGAGTATACATGGTTACTAAGTCAGTTTACTCTGTTTTTAGATAGTAGGTAAGGATTATTGTTTGTACATTAATCTTTAGGATTAAGAGGGGATGTTGAGATTCCACAAACCTAGGAAGCAGGGTTTCTTTGTATAAGAACATGACTGCATGGCGTTACCACTTTACTGCTAAAGTTCTTTCTTGGCACAACTTCAGTTGAATTTACTAGCTCCTTGAAACTACCCCAAAGCAGAGCAAAGATGTTCTTGGTGTTTCAGTCAGGGAAAATTGATAAATTCTTAGTCTGTGAAGAGAGCAACCAAAGTTTTAAGTATTTATATAATCGTAGACTGCCTTTAACTTTTTATTCTTTTAAAAAATACACATTTCAAAGATTTATTTAAGAGAAAGCAAGAGTGAGCAAAGCAGAGGAAGTGGGAGAGGCAGTCTGTTGTGGGACTCAATGCCAGGACCCTGAGATCATGAGCTGAGCCGAAAGCAGATGCTTAACTGACTGAGCCACCCAGGCAGCCCCAAAATATACGTTTTAAAATGTCTGACTTGGGGTGCCTGGGTGGCTCAGTGGGTTAAAGCCTCTGCCTTGGACCTGGGTCATGATCGAGCCCCGCGTCAGGCTATCTGCTTTGTGGGGAGCCTGCTTCATCCTCTCTCTGCCTGCCTCTCTGCTGACTTGTGATCTCTGTCTGTCAAATAAATAAAATCTTTAAATAAATAAATAAATACAATGTCTGACTTGGTATGTAAGACTGGTAATTGGCTTTTCCAACTACTATTTTTGGTAGTTTAAAGACTCAAAGTACTTATTTTGATACAGTGAAATTGATTTGTCAAATAAGGCATGAACTCCTGAAAAAAATCTATGGAATTATTTATCATGCTAATGGTTATTTTTTTGAAGTCTTGCATATCTTTAGCACATTTCCTGAGCCTGTTGTATTAATAATGTGTTTGTTGCTTTCAGAACATGAAGACTTTTTAACAGTTGCTGAATCACTGAAGAAAGAATTTGATAGTCCAGAAACTGCTGATCTGAAGTTTCGAATTGATGGGAAATATATCCATGTCCATAAGGCTGTTTTGAAAATCAGGTATTTTTGTGTTAACTTAGAGACATTAATAACGTTTTGTTGTTGCAATCTCCATTTTTCTGTTAGCCCACAAAATGGGGACTGATTAGGAATAGCCTTGGCAGTAGAGAGAAATGGTACAACGTAGTATTTTTGTGAATGGGATCCATGCATTACTGAAGAGTTTTGCATGTGATGTGAGTATGCACTCCTGCCTTTTGAAAAGGCATGATGTGGGGTGCCTGGGTGGCTCAGTGGGTTAAAGCCTCTGCCTTTGGCTCAGGTCATGATTCCAGGGTCCTGGGATTGAGCCTCGCATCGAGCCTCCCATCGAGCCTCGCATCAGACTCTCTGCTCGGCAGGGAGCCTGCTTCCTCCTCTCTCTCTGCCCGCTTCTCTGTCCTCTTGTGGTCTCTGTCTGTCAAATAAATAAATAAATTAAAAAGAAAAGAAAATGCATGATGTGGTAATGTGAATATTTGTATTGTGTTGACGTTTCCCCCCACTTTTTTTTGAAAGAGAGAGAGAGAGAGAGAGAGAGAGAGAGCGAGCATGCTCTGAGCCAGGGTGGGAAGAGGGGCGCAGGGAGAGGAAGAGAGAATCCCAAAGGGGCTCCACCCTGGTTGACATGGGGCTTGATCCCACGACCCTAAGCCAAAATCCAGAGTCTGACTGAGCCGTTCAGGCTCACTGTCTGTATTGTGTTTTATTTTTTATTTTATTTATTTATTTATTTATTTATTTTATTTTTAAAGATTTTATTTATTTATTTGTCAGAGAGAGAGCGAGTGAGAGCGAGCACAGGCAGACAGAGTGGAAGGCAGAGTCAGAGGGAGAAGCAGGCTCCCTGTGGAGCAAGGATCCCGATGTGGGACTCGATCCCAGGACGCTGGGATCATGACCTGAGCCGAAGGCAGCTGCTTAACCAACTGAGCCACCCAGGCGTCCCTGTATTGTGTTTTAAATGAAGATCTGGTGAATATTTATTTCCATTGACAAATTTACATGCTTAAAAAAATACAGAAGATTTTTAGTGAAAAGTGTGTTTATCTTCTTTTACACTTAAAGATTTCTTTGTCCTCAAGCAGAAAACTCACTATCAGGAGTGGTGAACCTCTGACCTTGAGGGACATCTAATTCCCAATTACAGGAATGTCCTTTAGAGAGAGTGGATGATGACAGGATTGTATTTATTAATAACGGTTTGGACTCTTGGGCCCTGAGGCTGCCATTACTGAAAAAGAGGCACATGAAGTGAGACTGTTGGGAGTTATAGTGGCCATTTATAAGTCCCTTTTGAAATTTAGTTGAAAACCTTTTTACAAAATAACACATTTTAAGGGAACCCAAAAGCCATATGTCAGTTATTTTTTTTTAATTTTTTAAAATTTTATTTATTTGACAGAGATAGAGAGGGAACATAGGCAGCGGGAGTGGGAGAGGGAGAAGCAGGCTTCCCGCTAAGCAGGGAGCCCGATGCGGGGCTCCATCCCAGGACCCCGGGATCATGACCTGTGCCGAAGGCAGACGCTTAATGACTGAGCCACTCAGGTGCCCCAGTTATTATTGAGAGTAAATATCTGAACCACAGTATTAACAGGTGAACCAGAAATGTTCCTTTCCATGAACCTGTGGTCAACCATCTGTTCCTTTCATTTAATTGTCACATTTAATTTGTCATTCCTTGCCTAGACAACTGTTTCTCTTTACTTCTCAGATGAAGTAATGTCTTATGTATGTGGAACCATTTTTAGTTGAGAATGGATTTTGAAAATATCTATGTTTATTTACACCATATCTCATTTTAAAAGGATTTGAAAAGGTGACTTTTTAAAACTGAAGTAAATGACATACTTAAGAAAACCCAGTATGTAGAAATCAGTTCCTCATACAGGTGGCTTTTTCCATGCAAGTACAACATAAAAAGCCCCACTGACGTTTTTTTGAAATCTGTGACTCTCCCAGTGAATGTATTTTGTGAGTAACAGGCTTGGGAAGATTGAAAGGGAGCAGGTCAAAGCAGAAGAACAAAATAGGACTAATGGCTATTTTGAAGATGTGTCAGAAAAGAAGAAAAATTATCATGTAAGGTAATGGGATAATAATCAGCCTAAATGTAATCCAGTTAGCATTTAAAACCATTTTAAGGATATTCTGATTACATGAAAATTAAAAACCAAATAAATTACTTGAATGATACTGATACATAGTCAAAGATTTGAACTATCATTTCTGAATTTCTTTTAATTTCATTGTTTAAAAATGCATTTCTCTATAATACTTTTAAGAAAAACACGTGAGCAGAATGCTTGATCTGAATGAGGTCTGCCACATGGAGACAGTGGAACACTGGAAGTGCTAGGTCCTTACTTCTAGGCTCCATTTATAATTCATAGTATTTGATAATTCTCATCGAAAAATGAGAGAGGAAATATGCAGATGGTGAATGTGAAGCCTTTGCTAGCTGCAAATCCGTGATCCTGGGGTGTGTGGGTCCAAGGATAGGAATAGTTCAGGAGACCTGTAATACTTACCTGACCGCAGCAACTTCATAGGTAATTTTCTGTGTTCTCTTTAGGTGTGAGCACTTTCGGTCCATGTTCCAGTCTTACTGGAATGAGGATATGAAGGAGGTGATAGAAATAGACCAGTTTTCCTACCCAGTGTACCGTGCCTTTCTCCAGTACCTCTACACAGACACAGTGGACCTGCCGCCGGAAGATGCTATAGGTACCTCAGCCCGCGGGACAGGCCAAGCCACATGGTCACACAACTCTCTTGTGGTCTTACAGTGCTGAAGTTTAAAAAGGGTCAGGTTGACTGGTTTTAGACAATATTTGAAGATAAATGTCTTTAAAAACAGTGTTGTATAGTAATGATGGTTAATAATTATGGATACATTTATTTATGACTGTGGACTTATTTTCATCTACTAATACTGAAGTATACATTGCTAATGCAAATAACATCTCATCTCAGAAGTAAAATGAGGGGGTAATTCTATTTATTCCCCTTCCTTTGTACTGTAGAAGAAGATGCATAAAGTGAGTGGAGGAGAGGTCTGTTTGGGGGTGGGGGAGGTAGGGAGTGAAAAAGAGGATTTATTTAATAAAATTTAGAGTGTTATTCACTAAGAAACTTCTGTTGATTTATCCACATAACTCTTTTCACTGAAATAAATTATGTATGTTTATAAATTATGGGAAATTATCGTAAACTTAATTAAGCTTTCCATACTTTTTGCTTCTAGGTCTTTTGGACTTGGCCACATCTTATTGTGAAAACCGACTGAGAAAGCTTTGTCAGCACATTATCAAACGTGGAATTACAGTGGAGAATGCCTTTTCACTGTTCTCTGCTGCAGTCAGATATGATGCAGAGGTAACATAAAATAAAAACCAGAAACCACCTCCTCCGGCTCCCCATGGCCTGCCCCCTGCTTTTCTTGCATGAGACAAGGAAAAGGAGTAATTTCACTTCTATTTAGGGAATCCATGAACTGACCGATCCCCAAAAAATGAAAGCTGGCCTGCCTTGTTTATTCTGTGTTCATAGTTTCAAAAATGGCTGTTCTTCTTTCATTTTTAACTAAGAAAAGAAACTAACTGAAGTCCAAGCAGCTCTACTGTGGGTCGAAATAGAAAGTGTCCTACCCAGTTGGACTGACGCCATATTGTAGTTTCGGGGGTTTCTCAAGGTCAGCATATATATATATTTTTCAAAACCCACTTTGCTATCTCTCTAACTCTACCCTGTTTTCAGCCAAAGATGCTGTATGATTCCTATCTGTGTATGCTCTGAAATTCTATCTTTGTCTAATTATAACTCATTCATGTGTGAAGAACTCAGTCTGGGCTCTTTTTGTTTGTGTGTTTGGTTGTGAATGGTTGATTTTGCACTGGATTGAATTCTTAATCTAGGATTCATGGATCTCTAGAGAATCTATGAATGAACAGGGTTTGGGGAGTTTGAAATTTGGATTTAGTGTGTTTTCTTGAAGTTAAGAACCAAAGTGTCATCAGACTGTAAGCTGTTCATAGGCAGAAACTGGTTCTTATTCACCTCTGTACCCTGTAGTGCCTGGCACATAGTAGGTACTGGGTAATAAATGTTTGTGGAACTGAATGAATATGGTACTACCTGAAGGGTGCATTAAGGATAATTAGTGAACTTAAGGCTGGTCTGGTTGGTTTTATAAATTTATAGAGAATAAAGGTAGAGAGCAGTACGCTGAGAGTTTAAGATGTCCAGTTAAAGTATACACTTTAGGGCGCCTGGGTGGCTCAGTGGGTTAAGCCGCTGCCTTCGGCTCAGGTCATGATCTCGGGGTCCTGGGATCGAGTCCCGCGTCAGGCTCTCTGCTCATCAGGGAGCCTGCTTCTCTCTCTCTCTCTCTGCCTGCCTCTCTGTCTACTTGTGATCTCTCTGTCAAATAAATAAATAAATAAATAAATCTTTAAAAAAAAATAAAGTATACACTTTAGTGACACAGTTAGCTCTTCTTAGAGGTAATTTGTCATCATTTGACAGGTAGAGAACCTGGTATCAGGATTTACCAAATACCCGCAGAGGTCTATAACCATGGCTTTGGCAGTGTGGTGGAAGACAGATTTCATCTTTATCACACTTAGGGGTCAGAATGCACCATTACGTCTTGTATTTTTAAAATGTGTCCTATTTTTATTTGAGGTTTTGATTATAAATATTTAATAAGTTCAAATAGCTTACTTAGGTCTGTGGTCTGGCAACAGATGGTATGATGATCAAAGTAAATCATATCTAATAGGAAATGGAAGTATAGATTTTTTTCTACCTTTTCTGTGGCACCATGAACTTCTTTATTGGAAGTGATATTTCTTTGGGTTGCATTCTACCCAGTGATATAATTTTAAATTGGTTGATGCTTGTTCTGTCTACTTTTTAATTGACTTTAACATCTTCTCTGTGTCTCTCCCCTACTCCTTCACAGCTAATGAGTTCCCTATTCCTGGGATTAGGATAGTGCTAACTGAAGCCAGTTAGAACATCTGGGCAGAGGCAAACATCTCAGCTCTAGGTACTAGAAATTTCTTTCTCACTAAGCTAAAACCTACCCCCAAAGGTCACAGAAAAGCACTTTGTGCTGCTTCTACCCATGCCAGCTGGAAATTTTTTTTTTTTAAGATTTTTATCTATTTATTTGACAGACAGAGATCACAAGTAGGCAGAGAAGCAGGGAGAGAGAGAGGAGGAAGCAGGCTCCCCACCGAGCAGAGAGTCCGATGTGGGACTCGATCCCAGGACCCTGGGATATTGTCCCAAGCTGAAGGCAGAGGCTCCAACCCACTGAGCCACCCAGGTGCCCCTGGAAATTTTTTTTTATTACTAGTTTTTGTTTTTCTCATACTAAGTATAGACACATGAAATACTGTCCCTTCCTTGAGACTGAAAATATATGTGATTCCCTAGAGTCTGTCACAGTATGGGCATTTGGTTTGGCACTCAAGAGTGTATGTTGATTGGGCACCTAGGTGGCTCAGTTGGTTAAGCTGCCTTCGGCTCAGGTCACGATTCCATTGTCCTGGGATTGAGTACTGAATTGGGCTCTTTGCTCAGTGGGAAGCCTGTTTCTCTCTCTGCCTCTGCCTGCCACTCTGCCTGCTTGTGCTCTCTCTTTCTCTCTGATAAAAAAAAAAAAAAAAAAGTATGTTGAATTAAATGAATGAACAAATATATTTGAAATACCTCACCACGAAGGTGTACTTTTTAGAAAACAAACAAACAAACAAAAACCCCAACCCCACAAATATTATATATTCAATGTAGAAAAATTAGAAAATAGAAGACAAAAATGAGAATCACCTCTTTCTTTCTAGGCTATTTTTTTTTTTTTTTAAAGATTCTTATAGGAGTTCTGTAATTGACTAATATACTTTTACATTATATTTTCTTAATGGTGTAGAATGTAGTAAGTAAATAAAATGTTTCTTTATCTTTCTTTCTTTTTTTTTTTTTTTTTAAAAGACTGAATTTATTTATTTGACAGAGACACAGTGAGAGAGGGAACACAAGCAGAGGGAGTGGGAGAGGGAAAAACAGGCTCCACGCTGAGCAGGGAGCCGGATGTGGGGCTGATCCCAGGATCTGGGATCATAACCTGAGCCAAAGGCAAACACTTAATGACTAAGCCACCCAGGAACCCCAAATGAAGTGTTTAGAATATAAAAATAAAACCCACTCACTTTATTAGTTGATGGGAAGCTTCTATATTAAGTCAGATTGGAAATTAACTGCCAGAAAATTGACTGACTTTCAGAAGCTCCACTTGAGACCAGCTGACTTTTCCTTCATTCTATGGTTCAGATGCTAGGAAGATGGAGTCTACTGGCTTCTTCTATTTTTTTCTCTTTTCTGTAAGTTCCTGCAGTTCCTCTGTACCCCATTTGACAAGATAATGTCCAAGCAAATATACACACATAAAAGCAACAAAAATATATTGACTCAGTAGTTAGGAAGTTTTTTTTTTGTTTTTTTTTTTTTTAAAGATTCCATTCATTTATTTGATAGAGAGAAATCACAAGTAGATGGAGAGGCAGACAGAGAGAGAGAGGGGAAGCAGGCTCCCTGCTGAGCAGAGAGCCCGATGCGGGACTCGACCCCAGGACCCTGAGATCATGACCTGAGCCTAAGGCAGCGGCTTAACCCACTGAGCCACCCAGGTGCCCCAGGAAGTTTTTTTTTAAAGTAAGCTGCTTGTGGTGGAGCTGTCACATTGTGAGTGCATTGTCAAACTTTCTCCAAGTTTTAGCTGAGGAACGACTTAGCACAGGAGCACTTCCATATTCCTTTAGTACAAACCCAAATGAACATTGCCATCAAGGGAGAAGATGTGAATGAAACACTGTATCGAGATAGTTCTATAGCTCATCACACGAATTTTGAAATGTTTCTATTTATACGGTCTTCAGGAGATTTTTGTTTTCTGTTTATATTTGAACATTAGGAGAAATAGTTAGGAACAAGAGTACAGCACTTTCCAGAAAATCCTACTTGGTGAGCAACTTCATCCTAAGATTTTGCTATTGTTGGGAAGTCATAAAATAAGGCCAGGAATCTAATTCCAAAATTGGTTTGGGATGTTGGTATTGAAAATTTTTGTACTAAAGGCTGATGGTCAGCATTTTTTTCTTTCTGAAATTAAAAGTTTTCCATCATCAGTAGACTATAAAATATTTTTTGGTTAGTGGGACAAAGTACCTTTCTATATTTTGTCGTATGTAGTAAGACATTTAAGTACATTCTAAAAAACCAAACCAAAGACCCCTTTAATCTGGAATATTTTGTACCTGATATATATTATAAAATACTGAACTTACAGTTTTAGAGTTTTGTTACTACTTTAACAACAAGTTTGGACAGAAGTAGGTGTGGTTCACAGTTTTGCCATCTGGAATGTGTCTCAAGGTTGGCTTGTGACCCATACACAACGTGTCTCACCCTGGCCAAGTGGCCTTCAATAAAATTCTTAGCATTCAGTTATTTTAGCTTTGGGGAATTTAGGACTGGTGAAGTTCATTTAGGCTGCAGTAGCATTTTTAAAAATGGGGATATTAAGACCATCAACTGTCTGTGTTTTACTTTGTTACAAAGAAAATCTGTGGGAAGGAAAAACAAATTATTTTCAGAATATAAAAGTTATTGGAATAATTTAAAAAATTTGGAATGAATTTATAAACTGTTTCAGAATAGCAGTATATTTTGAGCTTTCTTGCTGTTTACAACAAATCTAGTATTTTATCTCATTTGCCTTAGAACCACTTTATAATAATTTCACCATAAAATGTCATAAGTAAGGGATTTAGTTTCTGCAATACCAAGAATATCGTTTTAGAGCCCCTGATTTTGCACCCTTTCCCACTTCTGTATTCCATGGGCCTTTAAGAAGATGCTCCAATCTGTTATGAATTTTTTTTTTTTTAAGATTTTATTTATTTATTTGACAGACACAGCAAGAGGGAACACAACCAGGGGGAACGGGAGAGGAAGAAGCAGGCTTCCTGCTGCTGAGCAGGGAGCCTGATGTGGGGCTCTATCTCAGGACCCTGGAATCATGGCCTGAGCCACCCAGGTGCACCCCTGTTATGAACTTTTTTCATCTACTGGTCAGGTGATGCCTTCTTGTTCTTCTTGGAAATGTTTTATATAAAGCCCGGCACTCTTGTTATAGTTACCTTATTAGTTGGGTAGGAGTTGAATTTTCTTTTTTGGGTATTGAAAATGTGATCATTTGCAGAATGAGCAAACAGATTATGTAGGTTCTTCAAATATTTAAGAATTAACCAGGAAAATATCTCATTTACACCTCAAAGACAAGCTGACTCAGAGCATTGGCTGTTGAGTGAATTACGTTGCTATGCCTCTCTGCTTCATGCAAATGAACTTGCAAACAGTTTCTCTTTCCAAGTGCATTCAGTGCTTCCTTTTCCATAGAACTGCCTTAAGCAGGATTCAGCAGTTAAATGGCACTTATTTCAATAACCCAGATTTAGATAATTTTCAGGGTTCTCTAGTTCAACTTTCAGTGTTTGAAACTGCAGAACATTTTTTGAATACTAAGTTACTGAACCAATTCAAACTGGTTGGAGGGGAAGGGAAGGCAGTTTGATAGAGCTAGTTTCACAAATGTATGCAGTGATTTGAAATTAGAGGCACCCTTTGTATACTGTACTACATAAAAGTTCTTAAAGTTTATACCCAAGATCATCTCTGTATAATTAGTAAACTGGGTAAACTCATTTTTTCACGTGTACTCAAAAGAGCTTGAATTCCAGATTTGTGGGCACAGAACTGATAAGGTTTTACAATGCCAGAATTTAGTGCAGTCTTCTTTGAATTTGAAATTATGTGATTAAAAGTTAGTATTTAAAGATCCTCATCTGATACATTGCATGGTTTGAAGAACTTTCTGAGCTTATGACTTGTTATTTCTTCCTAAATTATATGTAGAAACACTAGTGTTCCCCCCCCCCCTCAGAGTGAGCACAGGCAGACAGAGGCAGGCAGAGACAGAGGGAGAAGCAGGCTTCCTGCTGAGCAAGGAGCCTGATGTGGGACTCCATCCCAGGACGCTGGGATCATGACCTGAACAGAAGGCAGCCGCTTAACCAACTGAGCCACTCAGGCGTCCCGACTAGTGTTCTATTTTTGATAAATAAGATTAAAATGACTTTTATCTCCTTGTGGAATATAATTTAGTCCCTAAAGCTGTTTCTTAATCATTGGGTTGTAATACCAGGAGTAGGGCTTTCTCTTTAATAGTAATGTGAGAGGGAATGTTTTATATAGTTTAACATTTTATTTTTTATTTTATTTTATTTTATTTTTTTAAAGATTTTATTTATTTATTTGACAGAGATCACACGTAAGCAGAGAGGCAGGCAGAGAGAGGGGAAAGCAGGCTCCCTGCGGAGCAGAGAGCTCGATGCGATGGGGGGCTCGATCCCAGGACTCTGGGATCATGACCTGAGCCAAAGGCAGAGGCTTTAACCCACTGAGCCACCCAGGCGCCTCATATAGTTTAACATTTTAGTTTATTATAATACACAGAACATTTACCTGTACTTCAGCCCACGGGGACTCTCTTATAAAAAAGCGCTGATGAAAAGATTGTGCTGATATTTTAAATGCATTGTGAATTATCTAGAAAACAAAACTCTGGCAGCAACTGACTAATACACATAGAGATGGTTTATCTCTTACTGGTGATATGACTGACAGGAACCTCATTCAGGGACCCTTAAAAGAAGGAAGCATTTGTTTGTAGGGCGCTGCACTGAGCCAGTAGAAAGGGATGTGACTCTGTGTTTGTGTGTGCCCTTCCCCACCCTGCCTGAAATTCTCATTTGACAGTATCTGGAAACTTGAAACCAAGACACTGCAGTTTAAATGTTGAGTTCCTGGTTTGATAGAACCCTGAGTATTGACCTTCAGTGCAGCTTGCAAAGTTAAAAAAAAAAAAAAAATCAAGGTATTTGTGATAAGTGCTTTCGGTGTGATTTGCTGTTATATATTTAGACTTTGTATACATTCCAGTGCCTAACTGATTTACTAAATATATGTTCTAGTGTTTAAAGGAACAAACATAGTAGCCATTTTGCTGCGGATGAAAGACTGTATTATCATTGGCGCAAATAGGTTTTTAAGTTGCTCCGGTTTGCCACTTGTGTGTATTACTTTCCTTCTGAGTGTCGGTAGCTGGTTACTTCGTTCGTCTGACTGAAAACTCCAGTCTGTGAATATTCTTCTCCGGATTGACCATCTGAGAAATTAGTTTTCCGGGAACTGCAGTGTATTATTCCTTATGGCTTTAAGAATGATGACATTTTATCTAGGAGAGCATAAAAGTGGACTTAAGGTCTTTGGAATTTTTTTCTTTTTTAATGTGTCTCTTGAAGTCATCTCTTTATCACTTTTTTGTTTCTTAAAACCTTCTTTAAGCTAAGTCTTAATTCTTTTTTTCAGACTTCTTGACTGTGGTAAAACATATGATGGACTGAAGTTGCTTTCAGCTTTGTTTTTAATTATTATTGAAGAATAATAGGCCAGCATTATTGTACTAGTTTTAGGTGTATGCTTTCAACTGCTCAGGATGAAGTCTGCGTGGGACGAGACTGTGTGGTAGCCTTGCAGAAGCTGTTGCCCATAGGCTGAGTGAATGGTGTGTGTTTTGAAGAGTCAGACTTGAGGTAGTGGAATTACTGCTTTCACTATGTTTTGGCTAAATAGTGTGTGCTTTTCTGAGACCTACCTATGGTCACTTGTTTGCGTAGTTTGAGGTTTCTGGCCTCAAATATCTTTTCTAGGGGAGGGTGAAAGATTTGGGATGAGGGTTTGGATAGAAGTAATTCGATCAAAGTTAATAAAAAAAGGCCTCTTCTTGTTTTTATTTTTGTTGTGTGTGTCCAGGATTTAGAAGAATTCTGCTTTAAGTTTTGCATCAATCATTTGACAGAAGTTACACAGACTGCAGCATTTTGGCAAATGGATGGCCCTCTGCTGAAGGAATTCATTGCTAAAGCCAGTAAATGTGGAGCATTTAAGAACTGAAGCCCAAGGCTGCTGGGTTTTGTGAGTGCCCGGGGGTATGGGCGATGGTGCATCCTTTGTGCTCTGCGGGTGATGTAATTTTGCAGGTAAAAAACCCATCAGGTGTTTTTTTTTTTTTTTTTTTCCCCATTTCTGAGACACAGTTCTCTGTGTAGGAATATATGAAGGATGTACAGCTTTCCTGAACCCGTTTTAAACAACTCTTGTTTCCAGAAATGTAGATTTTAAATGTGACCTTAATTTGGCTGGAATTATTTTGAAAGGGGTGAAAGTTCAGCTGGTTGTTTTTTTGTTTTGTTTCTGATTAGAGGAATTTATGAACTTGGAAAGGGAAAATCTGTGGTAATTCTTCTGTTTCACATATTGACAACCCTTTGACACCAGGAATTGGGACAGTCTGTGAATTGTGGGATAGTCATAGAGGCCCCACCGTGAATTAAAGATGCTGACTTTGGGGCTCCTTGAAATGCTCCATTAGTTGCTATTTCAGTAGCCATACTGTGAAGGCATAGTTAAGATAGTTTGAGGCTTTTGTATTTGCACTACTGAGGACCTTTTTAAATTTCATGGTGTTTCAAAAATAGTAATCTGTTTAATATAAGTTATCCCTATTGAGATGATGATCATGTAAAGATAAACTTCTAGGCCAAGACTTCTCTAAAGACTTAAGCACAGAAAGAGTAGTAATTTAGGACTACCTGTGAAAACTTGATCATGAAAGAAATTTTGTTTGGACAAAGGTCAATATTTTATAAATTAGAATCTCCACTACTATCCAACAGTGTTTTGTTTTATTAAGACAAAGTCCGAGAACTGAAGTTAAAATTGCTTCCCCCATCATTTCCCCCTGTAAATGCTCATCATAAGAGGAAAGTAATGGCATGCTCGTATACTCTGGCCTTCCTAAATCATGGCAGCTAGATCATCAGATCTGCTACATCAGACTCAGAAGTGGTTCTTAAAACCACCTTTCTGGCGGGACTTCTTGGAATTTGTTTTAGCTCTTTTTTCCAGGCCGAGTATCACAAAATTCGCTTATTTGTAATCTCAGTGGCTTTCATTTTAGACTTCTTCAGCTTTTAATTGTGTTAGGTATAATATTTAGCACAATTTAACTTCAAAAAAGGATCAAAATTATGGTTTTCCTGAAAAGATCCTACTTAAAAGGGTCTTTCAGTTTGGTTTTGTGTTTGGTTTGGTTTTGGTCAGCTTATGAAACGTGATTTTGGGAGGAAGAGTGTTCATCTCTGGGTTTTATCATGTATGTCCGTTGAGCTTGCTGTGAGAACAAAGCTTCGTTCTGCTCTCTGGCCCATGGACTCATTTCCATTTGCGGGCGTGCCCTAGTGAATTCTTTCCTGCTTGGAGGTTCCCTCATCCGAACTTGGAGCCTAAATACATTTTCAGAGCCGAATTAACAGGAGGGGGAAGATATGCTGCAGCTGCTATTTTTAGCAATGTTTCGATGTGGGGGTGGGGGTTGGGTGGGAGTGAGGGCTCAAAGATAGTTCACTGATAAGTGAGATAATGACAAGCCTTTTCTTGACCATGTCGCAGGTGATTGAAGTCCAATCAATTATTAGATTAGAATTAGTTCTGCAACATGATAGAATTTTTCTTACTAGGTTGATAAATGCACATTAATTTGATTATTAGCTATGATGGGTAGTGTTTGTAACAATCACTGTTCTGTAGGCTTATGATCTGGACAAACAAGAACTTCAGTATGTTTGCGCTCTTACTTGAAAAAAAATTTTTAAAAAAGCACAAATTAAAGTAGTAGATAAATTTCCGTAGAGTGATCTCTCATTCAACAAGTATTTACTGAAGTTCCTTATATAGGTGAAGAACCACTCCTCATAGTAGATTACTGAGTAATTTGTATGACTATGTATGTAGTGAAGAAAATGGGAGTAAGTCCTTTGAAAAGTACTTGAGTATCTTTTTTTTTTAATACACTCTTATTTTTCTACTTGGTTTTATTGTTAATTGTAGCAGGAAATGAAAACTGTTCTTTGAATTGTTTTTTTCATCTGATGTAATAATGAAAGCCAAAGTATTCATATTTCTTAAGATAGCCCTAAATGTAATCTTGAAATTCTTACTGGAACAATGTTTGATACTCTAGTATATAGGCTGTATTTATGTAATGTTTAGAATGACATGTTAATAAATAATCTGTTAAGACATATGTGTAGGGTTGTTTTTCCCCCTCAAAAATCAGTAACGTGCAGCTTTAAAAAGGAAGGAAGTTCTCCCGTGGTGCAGCCCGGACCAACCTTGAGGACATTATGCTGAGTGAAGTCACAGAAGGACAGATGCTGAATGGCCCAGCTATGGGAGGTAATGAAAACAGTGGCCAGATTCTCTGAGACAGAAAGCAGAGCACTAGTTGCCAGTTTGGAGGTAGGAGAGAGGACTTGAAGAGTCAATGTTTAATGGATACAGAGTTTCAGTTTTGCAAGATGAGAGTTCTGGAGGTAGGTGTGGTGATGACCACCCAGCAGGGTGAATGTGCTCATGCTGCTGAGCTGTGCACTTGAACTTGGTTAGCATGGTCAAATTCATGTTACCTTTTTTTTTTTTTGCCACTAATCAGTACAGTGATTCTTAGGGGTGTTAAGCTAAAAATAGGTACCACAATGAATATGTCACCTGTTTCTCAATTGTGTCCCCTCCCCCAGAGAAATCCTCTAGTTTTATTCCCACTGAAAGATAATACAATTGAACTGTCATAGCAGAAAAATATATCTGGATCTTGTACTTATAAACGAAGGGAAGGACATACATAGTCCCTGTTCTCAAGGAACATATATGTTATTAGAGAGGAGAGAGAAGTTTAGGAATTAACACAAAAACATATCTATAAGCAACTTTTCATAATAGGTAGTGAGAGAAAATGGGTTAATATGAAAAGTAGATGCTCCAAAGGTCATGTTTGTGCAGGGTGGGGAAAGATGAAATGTCCTTCTTGCTCATTCCAAAATAGCAGGCAAGTGACACAAGCAAAAGCTTGGAGGTGGGAGCTGATGAGCCTTCCAGAATTTATCCTAGGCTAGTTGTTTAAAATGGAGAACATAATCCAGGGCCCATTAGAAGGAAATGTGGGCGAGGAGTGTGTGTGTGTGTCTCTCTACATTTATTTCCTATGGTGCCAGAGACTGTGTCCTGTTTTTCACTTATTTTCTTTTTCAGTGCCCACAAGGCAGGCAGGTAGATTGATTAATGTGATGGAAGTTTCTCAGTAGGAAGTGCCATAGCAAGTACAAACCTGGGTCTGTTTCAATAGTTTGCCAAATATTTGCCTACTTGATGACCGTCAAACACAAATTGCTCCATTGTGCCAGGTTACCTACCATGGTAGAAAGACAGATTAAAGTTGAAGGTAAAGTGAGGGACAGAGGTTTTCTTTTAAGTGACGTTAAAACTCAGGTAAGATGTACCATCAGGGGAGGAAGTCCAAGTTACAATAATCAGTTAGACCAGGAGAATATTCAGTGCATCTGGAATGGATTCTTGGTGTCTGGTTTTACTTCTAGAATTCTCTTTTTGTGGTAAAACATACATAAATCTACCATTTTAACCATTTTTTAAATGTATGATTCAGTGGTTTTTTTTTTAAACTGAAGTATAATTGACGTTAATCTGGTTTTCAACACGTAATTTGACAGTTACGTGCATTATGAAATGCTCACCGTGATAAATGTAGTTTCCATCTATTATCACGCAGTAATTACAATTCTATTGACTGTATTCCCTCTGCTGTACTCATGATCCCCATAACTTATTCTATAACTGGAAATTTATACCTCTTAATCCTCAACACTTGTTTTGCTTGTCTCCCACCCCCTCTCCCCTCTGGCAACCATTAATTTGTTTTCCATGAGGCTCTTTCTCTTTTCCGTTATTCTTGTTTGTTTGTTTTTGTTTTTTTAGTTTCCACATATAAGTGAAATGATATGATATTTCTCTTTCTCTGACTTATTCCACCTAACGTGATAGCCTCTAGGTCCATCCATGTTGTTCCAAATGACAAGGTTTCATTCTTTTTTATGGCTGAGTAATATTCCTCTGAGAGAGAGAGAGAGAGAGAGAGAGAGTGTGTGTGTGTGCACGCGCGCATGCTCCCGCACTTTTGCGTGTGCACATGTGTGTGTGCGTGTGCTTGCACACATGCACTCACACACATGTATGTATTATATCTGATTTGTCCATCATTTATCTGTTGATGGATACTTAGGTTACCTTCATAGCTCAGTAAATAATGCTGCGATAAGCATAGGGTGCATACATTTTTTGAAATTAGTGTTTTAGTTTTCCTTGGGTAAATTGCCAGCAGTGGAATTACTGGATTGTATGGTACTTTTATTTTTAGTTGTTGGAGGGACCTCCGTCCTGTTTTCCACAGTGGCTGCACCCATTTACATTCCCGCCAGCAGTTTGTGAGGATTCCTTTTCCTCCACCTCCTCACCAGCACTTGGCTTGCACTTAGTCTTTTGGACACTAGCCCCGCTGGCAGGGGAGAGGTGATACCACATTGTGATTCTGATTTGCATTTCCCGGATGCTGAGTCAGGTTGAGCATCTCTTCATGTGTCTGTTGGCCATCTGTACGTCTTCTTTGGAAAAGTGTCTATGCAGGTCCTCTGCCTATTTTTCCATCAGATTATTTGTCTTTTTGGTGTTATTTGGATATTAACCCCTTATCAGAGATATCATTTGCAAATATCTTCTTCCATTCAGTCGCTTGCTTTTTCATGTTGCTGATGATTTCCTTTGCAGTGCAAAAGCTCTTAGTCTGATGTAGTCCCATTAGTTTATTTTTGCTTTTGTTTCCCTTGTCTGTGGAGACACAGCCAGAAAAATAATGTCCCAGAGATTACTATGTTCTCTTCTAGTTTTATGGTTCCTGGTTTCACATTTAGGACTTTAATCCATTTTAAGTTTATTTTTATGTATGTTGTGAGAAAGTGGCCCAGTTTTATTCTTTGTAAGGTTTTCCCAACATCATTTTTGAAGAGTCTATCTTTTCCCCCATTATATTTTCGCCTCCTTTGTTGTAGATTGGCAGATCATAAGGGCATGGGTTTATTTCTGGTCTGTCAGTTCCATTGCATTGTGTTTGTGCCAGTACTGTTTGAATACGGTAACTCTGTAGTATAGTTTGAAATATTGGTTTGTGCTACCTCCAGCTTTGTTGTTCTTCCTCAAGATTGCTTTGGCTATTTGGGGTCTTTTGTGGCTGTTTTTGTCTTTTGTGGTTCCATACACATTTTAGAGTTATTTGTTCTAGTTCTGTGAAAAATACTATTAGTATTTTGACTGGGATTGCATTATATCTGTAGATTGCTGGGACGCCTGGGTGGCTCAGTGGGTTAAGCCGCTGCCTTCAGCTCAGGTCATGATCCCAGGGTCCTGCGATCGAGTCCCGCATCAGTCTCCTAGTCCATTAGGGAGCCTGCTTTCTCTCTCTGCCTCTGCCTGCAACTCTGCCTGCTTGTGCTCTCTCTCTGACAATAAATAAATAAAAAATCTTAAAAAAAAAATCTGTAGATTGCTTTGGATAGTATGGATATTTTAACAATATTTATTCTTCCAGTGCATGAGCATGGTATATCTTGCCATTTATTTGTGTTGTCTTACTGAGTTTTTAGAGTATAGGTCTTCAACCTCTTTTGTTAAATATAGTCCTAAGTATCTTATTCTTTATTATGCATTTGTAAATGTTATTATTTTCTTAATTTCCCTTCCTGCTCTTTTGTTACTAAGTATATAGAAATGCAGCAGATTTCTGTATACTGTTTTTTACCTCCCACAACTTTACGGAATTCATTTATTCTAATATTTTTTGGTGGGGTCTTTAGGGTTTTCTCTATATAGTGTCATGTCATCTGCAAATGGTGACAGTTTTACTTCCTCCTCACCAACTTAGACATTTTTTAAATTTTTAAAAAATCTGATTGCTATGGCAAGGATTTATCGTGCTGTGTTGAAAAATGGTCATGAGAGTGAACATCCTTGTCTTGTTCCTGATCTTAGGGGAAAAGCTTTTAGTTTTACACCTGAGTAGGATGTTAGCTGTGGGTTTGTCCTATATGACCTATATAATACTGAGGTATGTTATCTCTGTACCCACTTTGTTAAGAATGTTTATCATGAGTGGATGTTGAATTTTGTCAGATGCTTTTTTTAGATCTTTTGAATGATTTTATCCTTGATTTTGGTAGTATATATCTTGCTGATTAACTTGAGTGTATTGAACCATCCTTGCATCCCTGGAATAAATTCCACTGCTTGTGGTGAATGATCCTTTTCGTGTATTTTTGAAATTTGGTTTGCTAATGTTTTATTTGCAACTACATTTATCAGAGATACTTTTCTTGTGGCATTCTTGTCTGATTTTGGTATTAGGGTAATGCTGGCCTTATACAATGAGTTTGGAAGCATTCCTTCCTCTGTTTTTTTGTTTTTGTTTTTGTTTTTTGACTAGTTTAAAGAGTGTTATTACCTCTTTTTTTAAATGTTTGGTAGATGGGGTGCCTGGGTGGCTCAGTGGGTTAAAGCCTATGCCTTCAGCTCAGGTCATGATCCCAAGGTTCTGGGATCAAGCCCCACATTGGGCTCTCTGCTCAGGGAGAGAGCAGGGAGCCCGTTTCCCTAGTTCTCTCTCTGCCTGCCTTTCTGCTTACTTGCGATCTCTGTCTGTCAAACAAATAAATAAAATCTTTTTTATTTTATTTATTTATTTTATTTGTTGAGTCTTTTTTTCTTGATGAGTCAGCTAAAGCTTTATTAGTTTTCTTTACTTTTCAAAGAACCAGCTCTTAGTCTCATCGATCTTTTTTTTTTTTTTTCTTTATCTCATTTATTTCTGCTCTGTTCTTTATTATTTTCTTTCTTTTGCTAAGTTTGGACTTCGCCCTTCTTTTTCTGGCCCTGTTAGATGTAGAGTTAAATTGTTTGAGATTTTTCTTGTTTCTTGAGGTAGGCCCATATTGCTATAAATGTTCCTCTTAGAAGTGTTTTTTCTGTGTCCCAAAGATTTTGAATTGTTGTGTTTCCATTTTCATTTGTCTCCAGGTATTTTTTTCTAGTTGATTTTTATGTTGACACATTGGATGTTTAGTAACATGTTATTTAGCCATGTTTGTGTTTCTTCCACTTCTCTTTTAATTGATTTCTAGTTTCATATGGTTGGATAGACAGTTGATATAATTTCAGTCTTCTTAAATTTATGAAGACTTGTTTTGTGGCCTATTATGTGATCTTGAACATGTATTCTGTAGTTTTACATGGACTGTTCTATATCTCTTAAGTCCATCTGGTTTCATGTATCATTTGAAGCCGTGGTTTCCTTACTGATTTACTGTATCAGTGATCCATTGATATAAGTAGGGTGTTAAAGCCCTCTACTGTTATTGTAATACTATCAACTTTTCCCTTTATGTCTGTTAATATTTGCTTTATATGTTTAGGTACTTCTGTGTTAGGTATATAAATACTTGTTACATCCTCTGATAGGAGTGATCCATTTATCCTTACGTAATGACCTTTCTTGGTCTCTTGTTAATCTTTGTTTTAAAGTCTATTATATTTTTTAATTTTTTAATAAACATATAATGTATTATTAGCCCCAGGGGTACAGGTCTGTGAATTGCCAGGTTTATACAGTTCACAGCACTCACCATAGCACATACCCTCCCCAATGTCCATAACCCCACCCCCCTCTTCCTTCTCCCCTCCCCCCCGCAACCCTCAGTTTGTTTTGTGAGATTAAGAGTCTCTTATGGTTTGTCTCCCTCCCAATCCCATCTTGTTTCCTTTATTCTTTTCCTACCCCCCAAGCCCCCCACATTGAATCTCTACTTCCTCATATCAGGGAGATCAAATGATAGTTGTCTTTCTCTGCTTGACTTATTTCGCTCAGCATAATACCCTCTAGTTCCATCCACGTCGTTGCAAATGGCAAGATTTCATTTCTTTTGATGGCTGCATAGTATTCCATTGTGTATATATACCACATCTTCTTTATCCATTCATCTGGTGATGGGCATCTGGGTTCTTGACATAGTTTGGCTATTGTGGACATTGCTGCTATAAACATTTGGGTGCACGTGCCCCTTTGGATCACTACATTTGTATCCTTAGGGTAAATACCCAGTAGTGCTATTGCTGGGTCATAAGATAGCTCTATTTTCAACTTTTTGAGGAACCTCCATGCTGTTTTCCAGAGTGGCTGCACCAGCTTGCATTCCCACCAACAGTGTAGGATGGTTCCTTTCTCCGCATCCTCACCAGCATCTGTCATTTCCTGAAAGTCTATTTTATTCGATATGAGTATACCTACCTTCATTTTTTTGCCCCACTTTCATTTGTAACGTGTATATTCTCCTGTTCCTTCACCCTCTATGTCTTTAGACCTGAAGTGAGTCTTCTATAGGCAGCTAATAAATGGACCTTTTTTAAAAAAACCCATTAACTCAGTATCTTGTGATTGAAGCATTTAGTGCATTTACATTTAAAGTAGTTATTGATAGGTATGTACTCACTGCTATTTTGTTAATTGTTTTCTAGGTTTTGTAGTTCTGTTTCTTTCTTCTTCTCTTGCTCTTTTCCCTTGTGGTTTCTTGGCTTTCTTTAGTGCTTGGATTCCAGTTTCTTTACTTTTTTGTATTAATTATGGGTTTTTGGTTTGTGCGTGATTGCCATGGGGTTCATATGTAACATCCTGTGTGTATAGCAGTCTATATTGGGTTGATAGTCAGTTAAATTCAAACACATTATAAAAGCACACTAAATTTTTATTACCTCTTCCATGTTTTATATATGTTGTATTTTGCATGTTTTTATTTTGTGTATCCCTTGATAATTTTTGTATATATAATTGAACCTCCTTACTAGTTTGTAAGTGAACACCCCACTGTATGTGGCAGTGCAGGTGCCTGTGGGCAGGTGGTTGGATGGGCTGGCTTTTCAGGGGAAAACAGGGGCAGGCAAAAATGTGGAGCTAGCAAGGTAGATGAAGAGTGTCAGAAATGGCTCCCTAGAGAGCCAGAGTTGGAGGCAAGAAAAATAGCACTGGCCAACACTTTCCTTCCAGAGAACAAAGGTCTGCAGATCCCTGCCCCTCTGGCATACATCCTGAAGTCAGTCAGTAAATCTCTACCTGTGTATGCCAAGCACTTTTCAAACTCCTGCATCTGTGCTCTGCCTTCGGCCATTATTTAGCATGCTGGATATTTAAGGGCGGAGACCTCATTTCCTATAGCTCTTTAGCTCCCTGAGTCAGCCCCACTGGTTTTTAAAACTCCCAGAATGAAGTCCTGATGATTTCAAAGCCAGATGTTTTAGGAACCTGCCTTCATAATGTGGATCCCTCCCCAGGAGCCAGGATACCCAGTGTAGGGCCGGATACCCTCACTCCTCTGTGCCCACAATGTCCCTACCATTTGTGGAGAGTCCCACGTGGGGTTTAGTTCCCGATTGTGTCTGTACCCCTCCTCATGTGGCCTCCTCTCCAGGTCTAGCTGTGGAAGGCCTGTTCTGCCGGTCTTCAGGTAGTTGTCAGAGTGGGTTAGGTATGTGTAGTTGTTGCCTCACTGCAGGGGAAGGAGGTGAGTTTGGGATCTTTTCTACTCAACATCTTCCGGGCCATCCTGTAGTTTCTTAAATGCCCAGGTAATTCTGATATGCAGCTGAATTTGGAAGCCACTAGGTTGAGATTTTGTCCCTCCGGTCATTATGATTTCAGCTAGGTTGCCATTAAAACAGGAATGGGCATGTTCTTTTTCACCTCTACCATATTCCTTCAGTGGGTATTTTTAAAGTACTGTTACAGTCTAGACACCGAAATATAGCATTATTGTGAATCTTAGAGTACCGTGGTAAATCAGAAATGTGAATGTGAGGTTTTCAGAGATCGCACATGGTGGTTGTACATAAAAATCCAATTGTATATTGTTAGGTTGAGAAAAAAATTTTAAGATTTTGTTTATTTTAGAGAGAGAGTGGGGAGAGGGACAAGTAGACTCTGCATGATGTGGGGCTCCATCTCACAACTCTGACAACATGACCCAAGCTAAAACCAGGAGTCGGCTGCTTAACTAATTGAGCCACCCTGGTTCCCCTGGTTTTTCATTCTTGCATATTTCCACTGATGTTCAAAGCATTGTTATAAATGTAAATGTTTATTTTGAAGATGATATAGGCCTATGTAGTGATAGTGGCTGAAAATAAATTTAAAAAGCAGACTTTGTGATGAGCAGTAAATTTGATACAAATGGAGTAAAAATATTCAAATTTATTATATCTGTCATTATAAGCTGGAACTAGTCTCAAAGGATAAGAACAGTTTATGCATTTATTCAACATTTATTGACCATGCTAGGTGCTGGGAATCTATTGGGAATAACACACAGGAATAGTGAGTTTTTGCCCTCAGAGTACGATAACAGAGTGATAGAAGATACAGTGGGTTACACTGGGAAGTGATGGGAAAGAAAAGTACTCCAATGGAATGGTATAATGAGATCTGCAGGAGAAGCAGGCAGAGAAAGGTAAAAGCAGCTAAGGCTTCACAGCAAGATGAGCAAAAGCCCTGGGGAGCCTATATTCCAGGAGCACCTTGTGTGTTACTAGAATCAACGTTGATCACTGGAGTGGGGGAATGGGTGAGGGGGGTGAGGGGGGTGAGACTACACCAGCATGAAGCTGCCAGAGGATTTTCAGTGCAGAGGGAGGGAGATGGGAGGTATGATCCAGTTTACTCAAGCAGAATCTCAGAAACATTTTACTGGAGAGCAGAAGTGAGATGATAAGAGGCAGGATCAAATGAAATGTTGATCAGGTAAGAGTTGATGAGGACTGAAGAGAGACAAGAGAAGCCTAGTTCTAAAGATGTGTGGCTTCCACAGGTCAGGCCTTCGGTGTGCAGCCTGCTTGCAACTGAGCCTCATTCCTGGTTTAGGGAATAGTAATCCTTAGAAGACACAGAAGATACTGAAGTAGAACTTGACTTCACGTCTCTATCTTCTTGAAGAAGGTACATGGTTTGGTTTAAGCCCTGAAGTACCTCAACCTCTTCCTTCAGTTGCTGCTGCCTTTCTTCATATTGATGGATTTTTTTCTGTATTGCTATGATAAAAAAAAAAAAAGAAATTTCAGGTTAGTATACTGTTTTATAAATAATGTACAGTTTTTAGCCTCTTTGACTTGCAAGTGTGTAATACACACTTTGTGCCCCAAATGAAAAGAATCTAGAGCCTTGTGAGCAGGAACTGGTTCTTTTATACCTTTGCTTCCTTTTCAAATTCAGGACAGAATTCTAGTTTTTAATCACATCAAGCCAGTCAGTACATCTTTAGAGCTTGAGTCCCCTTTGTATATATTTGAGAACTCAGAAGCAGAAACTGTATAACTTTCATGCTGCACATTACCCATTTGTTGAGAGATAAGTGCAAAGAGCACGTGATGAGAATATCAAGAGCAAGTTTTTCATAAAAATGCATCCAATTTTTAATGTTACATAAAAGCTTTTGGTTTTATTTAGAAATAGGAAGGACTTTATGGTGGAAACTTAGGAAGAAGATACTTTAATTAGGCTTTGTAAATAAGAGTATTACTCAGTGACAGTATCATTTTTTGAAAACTTCAAGGCTGAAGAATAACAAAACACACATATAAGCTTTCTTTAGAATACCTGTAGTTAACTGTCTGGAATGTTAGAACTGAGCAACATTAAACTAAGTAAGAGAGTCTGTATCAGTACGGATGTCAAGTTAGGTCTTTTAAAAGTTGGTTCTAATGCAATTCCAAATAGTGTCTCCTCCTGGTGTCCCACTCCCCCCCAAGTACTACACTGTAACGTATATCCTCCCAACTAACCCATACATGTAGTGGAAACGTGTATATGTGAAAGAAAAGTAACAGAGATGAAAGTCCCCTACAAAATAAGGCTTTTTAGAAAAAGATTTTAAAGGTTGCTTTTTCTTTTCTTTTTTTTTTTTTAAACATATAATGTATTATTTGTTTCAGGGGTACAGGTCTGAATTATCAGGCTTACACAATTCATAGCACTTAACCTCCCCAATGTCCATCACCTAGCCACCCTATCCCTCTCACCCAGTTTGTTTCCTGAGATTAAGTGTCTCTTCCAGTTTGTTTCCCTCCCTGGTGCCAACTTATTTTTTTCCCCTCCCTTCCCCCCACAATCCCCTACCCTGCCTCTCAAATTGCTCCTATCAGAGAGAGCATATGGTAATTGTCTTTCTCTGATTGACTTATTTCGCTAAGCATAATACCCTCTAGCTCCATCCACATTGTTGCAAATGGAAGATTTCTTTTTTTTTTTGATGACTGCTCAGTATTCCATTTTATATATACACCACATCTTTATTCACTCATCTGTTGATGGACATCTAGGCTCTTTCCATAGTTTGGCTATTGTGGACATTGCTGCTATAAACATTCAAGTGCACATGCCCCTTTAGTTCACTACATTTGTATCTTTAGGGTAAATACGCAGTAGTGCTATTGCTGGGTCACAGGATAGCTCTATTTTCAACTTCTTGAGGAACCTCCATGCTGTTTTCCAGAGTGGCTGTACCAGCTTGCATTCCCACCAACAGTGTAAGAGGATTCCCCCTTCTCTGCATCCTCTCCAACATCCGTCATTTCCTGATTTGTTGTTAATTTTAGCCATTCTGACTGGTGTGAGGTGGTATCTCACTGTGGTTTGATTTTTATTTTCCTGATGCCAAGTGATACTGAGCACTTTTTCATGTGTCTGTTAGCCATCTGGATGTCTTCTTTGCAAAAATGTCTGTTCATGCCCTCTGCCCATTTCTTGATTGGATTATTTGTTCTTTGGGTGTTGAGTTTGATAAGTTCTTTATAGATTTTGCAGTCAAATGCTCTACCCCTGAGCTATACCCCCCGCTTTATAGATTTTGGACACTAGCCCTTTATCTGATATGTTATTTGCAAATATCTTCTCCTATTCTGTTGGTTGTCTTTTGGTTTTGTTGACTTTCCTTCCTGTGCAGAAGCTTGTTATTTTGATGAAGTCCCAATGATTTATATTTGCCCTTGCTTCCCTTGCCTTTGGTGATGTTTCTAGGAAGAAGTTGCTGCAACTGGGGTTGAAGAGGTTGCTGCCTGTGTTCTCCTCAAGGATTCTGATGGGATTCCTGTCTCACATTGAGGTCTTTCATTTTGAGTCTATTTTTGTGTGTGGTGTAAGGAAATGGTCCAGTTTCATTCTTCTGCATGTGGCTGTCCAGTTTTCCCAATACCATTTTTTGAAGATACTTTTTCCCATTGGACATTCTTTCCTGCTTTGTTGAAGATTAGTTGACCATAGAGTTGAGGGTCCATTTCTGGGCTCTCTATTCTGTTTCATTGATCTATGTGTCTGTTTTTGTGCCAGTATCATGCTGTCTTGATGATGACAGCTTTGTAATAGAGCTTGAAGTCTGGAATTGTTATGCCACCAGCTTTTTCTTTTTCAACATTCTTCTGGCTATTTGGGATCTTTTCTAGTTCCATATAAATTTTAGGATTATTTGTTCCATTCCTTTGAAAAAAGTTGATAGTATTTTGATAGGGATTACATTAAATGTGCATTGCTCTAGAGAGCATAGATATTTTCACAGTATTTGTTCTTCCAATCCACAAGCATGGAATGTTGTTCCAGTTCTTTGTGTCTTCCTCAATTTCTTTATAGTTTTCTGAGTACATATGCTTGCCTCTTTGGTTAGATTTATTCCTAGGTGTCGTATGGTTTTGGGTGCCATTGTAAATGGGATCAACTCCTTAATTTCTCCTTCTTCTGTCTTGTTGTTGGTGTATAGAAATGCAACTGATTTCTGTGCATTGATTTTATATCCTGATACTTATCTGAACTCCTGTATGAGTTCTAGCAGATTTGGAGTGGAGTCTTTTGGGTTTTCCACATAACATATCATATCATCTGCAAAGAGTGAGGGTTTGACTTCTTTGCCAGTTTGGGTGCCTTTTATTTCTTTTTGTTGTCTGATTGCTGAGGCTAGGACTCTAGTACTATGTTGAATAGCAGTGGTGATGGTGGGCAATCCTGCTGTGCTCCTGACCTTAGGGGAGAAGCTCTCAGTTTTTCCCCATTGATAATTATATTCACTGTGGGTTTTTCATAGATGGCTTTGATGATATTGAGGTATGTACCCTCTAACCCTACACTGTAAAGAGTTTTGATCAAGACAGGATGCTGTACTTTGTCAAATGCTTTTTCAGCATCTATTGCGAATATCATAATGGTTTTTGTTATTTCTTAATGTATTGTATCACGCTGATTTGTCGATGTTGAACCAACCTTGGAGCTTAAAGGCTGCTTTTAAAAAATATGTGGGTACTTACATTAGCAGTGAGCAGACGTTCTCAAGAGACTGTTAAAGGATAGGCTGATTATAAATGCAATACAAAATCTGAATGGAGAGTAGGACGCTGTGGTTGTGCAGCTTTCGGGGGAGCTGTTCACACTCAGTTCTGTGTCCCACTCCGGCCAGGATGTGCAGTGCACAGCCTGTCCAGCTGTGGAGGCTTGATAGAGAAGTCAGATCATATTCATCCGTAAGTGGAAATTTAGCTGGTTTTGAAAGCATCTTAAAGGTGGGAGGACCTACTCATTGAATGGTTGAAGTATTATTACATAAAGTGTCCTATTAGTTTCAGGTGTACAATATGATTTCAACAAAACCTTTCTATAAAATATCAACCACTTAAGTCCTTGCCCCCACCAGGCTTGCTTCTTTTTCAAAAATGTCTTAACTGGTTTTTTCTTGCTCGTCCTTAGAATCAGTGAATTGCAACCCTCCTTCCCCCAGTTAGACTGAAGATTAATGTTGGGAGAACTAAAATTTGTACACATCAAATCAAGGGAGGAGGCGCCGAGCTGCAGTGTGGTCACGGCCTTGCCACCTCCCCAGGTCCTGCTGAGTCCTCAACCTGGGGCCCAACGACCTCCCATTTTGCAATTATTTAAAAGAGTAGAAACAAATAATTGAGTCTTTTCTGATGACTAAGGTATTGCATATACGAATGTGGAAAATCTAATGCAGCACTGTCCAGCCACCTACCCCTAACTACTGTTCCCATTTGGGTATATTTTCTGTGGGTGTGTGGGCTCCTATTGCTATGTGGTGGGCTTTTTTCATTTAGTAAAATGATGAACGTTCTTCTAAAATGATTTTTATCACCTGAATAGTATTATATTACTTCAGTATATATAAATTATGCTGCTGGGTTAAAATTCACCTACCTGCTTGAAAATTGACAAATGTGTCTTCAAACAATTTACAGTCAAAAAGTGAAGTCCCGATTTCTTCATAGTCTATAGGGAGAAAAACATTTTCAGTTTTAATTTCAGTAACGGATGTAGGCAGAAACCCCTTACAAACTAACCCCAGGTAAAGGAAGTACACAGAACAGTCCAGCACTGCACCGTCCTCCCCAGGGACATGGTGGAAATGCACATGCAGAGGTGGCTCTGCTACCGCCTCAGAAGCTGCAGGGAGAGGCCCGCTCACGTGTGTTAACAAGCCCACCAGGGATTCTGAGGGGATCATGTTTGAGAAGTACTTAGTCTCTGGTAAAGAGGAAATGAATGAAAGAATGTAATGATTAAATTTTTGGATGTTTGCTTTTAGTTTCACTTTTTAGTTTTGTCCTATAGAAAATAATCCTTTCAAATAATTATATACCTTACATTGGTGCCTACAGTATAGACTGTCAAGTTTTTCCTTGTAAAATAACTGCATTTATCATGGTTTTTAAGCTTTCACTGTAGGGTCTAAGAAAGCTAAGCGGCTATATACCTGCATATACAAATGGAACTTCGGCTTCCCAAAGAGCTCCTTCTGAAAGGTCACGTTAACTAAGTGAGATATCAGACAAAACATTCTTTTCTTCTATAAGCTTTGAGTAGACATTATCAAAAAAAAGACATAAGGAACAGAATCTGAGTCAAATCAAAAACTGTAATATGATGCTATTCTCAGATGTTAGCAACAAGCAGTAAGGGGGCAGATGTGTGACTGCCTGTGTTTCTGAGTGTCCACAAGCTGTCAGTGGTTACTCTCAGCTATGCGCATCTGCAAAACCCAGCACAGCTTGCCGGGCACCACCCTGCTGTTTCCTGAATTAATGAGTTTGTGAATTACCCACATCCTGTTGGTACACAGAAGACTAGAGATCTGGAACAGTGAACTGTATTAAAGAATGAGATAAAAGAAATTGCATAGAAAGAAAATGTGTACTTTTGGTTTGGTCTGTTTTATAAGTAGGTTTGAAGAAGTCTCTGCACGTAGAAATGTGGCTATTTCGGTACCTGAATCAGAAGCAGTGTCACACAGGAGTCTTTCCTGAATCAAATGAAGTTTGTCTACTATTTCTTCAAATAAATCATTAAGAAGCCCCACTTGCTTACATTTCTTAAGAAAGTCAATCTTCACAGTTGCATCTAAGAATAAGAAAAACATTTTAGGAGGAAATGATCTTTGGGCAGCTCTCATAAATCCCTTTATGGTCATTTCTTCAGACCTTGCCTGGTGCTGGATAAGCACAGTCAGTAGGATCATAAATACAGCACATTTATCTTTTTAAAAATTTTATTTGTCAGAGAGAGCACAAGCAGAGTGAGAAGCAGGCTCCCTGCTGAGCAAGGAGCCCAGTGCAAGACTCCATCCCAGAACCCCAGCATCTTGACCTGAGCTAAAGGCTGCTGCTTAACCGACCGAGCCAGCCAGGCATCTCAGCACCTTTATCTTCTACTGTGACTTCGTCATACATACCTCATGTTTTCCTCACTGAAACAGTGTTACAAAAAGTGAAAATAAAAACTTCTCTGCTTAGCCTAATTATCTGAATCAAGAGGATTTTCTAAAATTTAGCTTCATATTTTTGAGATAGTAGCTCCCATCATTTTTTTCTGTCACAGTTACTGTGTGTCATTATAGAATGTCTGTTTCCCTGACAGAAAAAGACAGTGAGTGGCTTCAGCTTCCTGGACCCCCTTTCTGGGGTCACAGTACAAGAGGTAGCAGGGGCCTGGATTCTGAGCTCAGGTAACCCTGGCTTCTAGACCAGGAAGTATATCCTTTGTTAATAGCAAAGAACAGTGGACCATCCCCATCTCAGTTACTTTGAGCTGCGGCTATGATAGAGTAGATAGTTACGATAAAAGGTTTCTATTCTTATGATTACTATAAGTCTAGACGAATTAAGTGGGATACCAGCTTTGAAATAAATGAGTTATGTTTGTAAGTACTGTAGGTCATATTTGATACAAAATTTATAGCAAACCTGTGTGTCTGCCATCCTCCTCCTTCATTTGTTTTATGAATCGATCTAATGTCAATGTTTCCGGTGGCTAGAGGGAGAGAAAAATCCAGATTACACTGATTTATTGTTGACATTTAATACTGTGTAACATGAAAACCAGTCTTTTGTTACAGACAATTCAATGATATGCCTGTGGTGAAAATCATGCCCCATATTCGTTGGTAGTTTACATGTAAACATAAAATCATTTTTGTGTAGCAAAACATCAAGAGGCATGGCAAACTCCTCTTGTATAAACAGTAAGAGGTGAAGGTTGCTGGCTCTTTTAATTTAGCTTATATGAGTATATGTTTAAAAAGTGGTCTCCAATCCCCAAAACATCTCATTCACTTTGCACAAAACAGTAATACGGAAAACTATGAAAATTACAGATTAGATCAAAGTGTGCATCACGCAGCTGAGTGATACTTGGTTGGGTAAGGATGCTTTCCTGCAGCTCTGCCCCTCCGAAGGCCGTAAGCACACCGCGGGCTCTGACACATTCACTGATGTGTGGTGCATGTGTTATCGGAGCCATGGACTATCGCCTCCTGAAGGTCATGTGGTGGGATACCCAACACATCCAGCTTTATATTCATCTCATTATGGTTCTGTTACAATTTTACCGGATATGTGAATGTTTAAAATAAGGAAGAAACTGTGTGAAGAAACTGAAAGCTATAGTAAAATGAAGTCAAATTACCTGTACATGAATGTCTGTTGGGAGACGTTTCTTCCTTCCTCTTTTTCTTTTCACTCCTAAAAAATCAGTTGAAAATATAAATCATGTAGAAACCAGAATCCATAGAGGAAAAGACTGATGCTTGATTATGTAAAATAGAAAACTCTTCTATGCTAAAAGTTATTACAAAGTCAAAAGATACAACAAACTTAGACTAAATGTTTGCAACACTTATGATAAAGCACCAATTTTCAATATAAAAATCTTATAAATCAATATAAAAAAGACGAGTAGAAAAATAGGCAAATGGGGAACCCTCTAGGAAGAGTTCATTAAATAGAAAAACAGACTGTGTCACAGGAAAACAGATACATTGATCAAAAGGGGAATACACTCAATTTTACTCATAAATAAAGATATGCAAAATAATAATTTTCTCCCTATCAAACTGACAAAGATGAAGGCGTTTAATATATAACGTTTGCAAGGATTGGAATAATTGCGTACGGTGGGGTGACCTCTTTGGCGAATTAGCCAGTTATCACGGTTTCATTGTTTATACTTTTTGACCCAGCAATCTACACAAAGTTTTCCAAATGGCACAGCTGCATAAAGGCACAAAGATGAGAAAAATGCTAGCGACACTATTCAGTGTGATAGAAACAAAAACAGCAATAACCTCAGTGTCCATCATGCAGAGACTAGTTCAGTTGTAATTCAGCTACACAACTGAATAACACAATGGGGTATTATGCGCCTTTCAAAAATGAGGTAGATCCATTTGTACAGATAAGGAAGGATGTCTGAGTGAAAACAAAATATAGTAGTAGGTATGTTTTTACAGGAAATTTTATAAGTATTCAAATGAAACTGAGTTTCTTCTGGAGAGAGGATTCATAACTGTGTTATAATCTGCTTTTAAAAAAACGATTAAAATTTTTTTTTTAATTTTAAATTTAAAATACTGGGGCACCTGCGTAGCTCAGTCAGTTGAGCATCTTGACTCTTGGCTTGGATCATGAGACTGAGCCCTGTGTCTGGCTTCACAACGAGTGTAGCGCCTGCTTGAGATTCTCTGTCCCCCTCTGCCCCTCCCTTCCAGCTCATGTATACTCTCTTAAAAAAAAAAAAAATTAAATTAAACTACAATATTGTTACCTTTCCCTATCAGTAAACACTGATTGAAGCTATATTTTTTATAATAATTTCTGATAAAAGTGTACTGACTGAAAAATGAGGGTAACAATAGTGTTTAGAGAGTATTGTTTACCACTAAAAAATGCAGTTGGCATGACACAGAACTAAGCCTTTTCCAAAGAGGTCCTGTCTGTGGCCCACAGTAAGCGTTCCAGATTTAGTGCTGGTGAGACACTGCTATTCACGCAGCACACAGAGGCCATTCATGAGTGAATGTGCATCCCGTAACTCCAGTTAGCCAGGGCCCAGTTTTCCTTAATTATAACTGAAATGCTAATCATGTATTCTTAGGGAATTTTAGGGAATATGCAGCAATTTATCGATTTTAGGTACTGGAAATTCTGATATTCTTTTAGAAGAGAAGAAGTCACAAAAGTCCAAGGTTTTTACCACGTCCTCGTTTGGCTCTCTGATTGTAGAGAGGAGGGACGATTCCAGCCAGAGAATTTCCTGGGAGTCGGTCTAGTTTGCAAAGAAGAAAAATTAGTCCATTATACTGCACACTGTACAAAGAAAGTGGCAATTTTGTAAATATATAAAAATTTAACTCAAAAATCTATCTTTAAGTCAGGGAGGCCAGTAAATCAAATCAGGATATTCCATGTCTTACCTAAATGTATACCTTTCTTTAAACCCATAGTAGTAAATTTTAGAGACTTACCATTATGAGTGTTGTTCAGTGAAGCATGTTGTTTGCAAAACACTCTGAAACATGCAATTTCAAAGAACTGTTAAGTATTTTTACTTACACTTTTAACTATTATGCCTATTTTCTTATGACTTGAAAATGAACCTATTTTTCATGATGGCTTTACCCTAAATATCTGTGAAAGAAAAATGCTGTCCAAAGCTGTGTAAGTCACCCTCATCAAATGCGGACAGAGCCTCTCTCAGATGTCTTTTGTGCTCTGAGCCCTCAAACTGGTATGTTCTCAGAAGGAATGTGTGTGAAACATTTTGAACAATGGTAAGTAACTCATATATAGTGGTCAGTGGAATTTTACTGTATAAAAAAAGATATCTAAAGATCCAACATCTAAGGCACATTTTCATCTGACTACACAAAGTTCTACTGATCGTCAACAATAAATAGCACAAAATTGCATGCATGAATTTTGGGGAAAGTAGTTTTCTAACTCAGCAGCTATCTCCCCCAGACTTGAGAGCTAAATTGCATGCATCTACAATGGATCAAGGGCAGGGAAGGAAAGCAAGCAGCACAGCAGGCTATGAAGAAGAAATGGAGTGAGTTAATTTTGAGGAGCTGCTTAGGTCCCATTTCTTCCCCAGGCTCTATCCTCCTCAGCCCCAGCTATGTCTCCCTTCCTTTCCTTATGGTGCTGAGCTTCAGAAGACAGGATCCCTCTTGCCTATGGGAACCGTACGAATTCTTCAGTTTCTACCTCTTACATGCAATCTTCCTGGCAACCCATCCCTGCCCCAAGCAAAATTAATCTCACCCTTTGGATTCCAGTATCTGAACACTTTCGTCTGCCAGGCACTTATTTTTTTTTTTTTTATTGTGGAAAACTTCGAATATATGTAAAAGTGGAGGAGAGATGATGAGCCCCATGGCTCCCTACCCATCACTCAGTTTCAACAATCATCAACTCAAGGCCAAGCCAGTTTCAGGCAAATCCCCTCCTGCTCCCATCATGCCACATGCCTCTGTTGGTTCTGGTGTCTCTTGTCCTTCCACAAGGTACTAGGTTCTCTGAGATTAGCCCATGTCCTGTTCCTCTTTATATTCTTACTGCACTTAGCAAGATATCTTGTGTAGGATAGGCACTCTAACAACTGAATATTTAAATTCAATTAAAAAGTGCATCAAAGTTCACCCGATACTTGATAATGACAAAAATGATTATTTCATTGAGTCTCCATTCATTGGTTCTACAAGACCAATATGCTTGCAATTTTAAGATATAGTGGGAATTGACTCCTTTTTGCTCAGTCTTGTAGCTTACCTAATAGTGTGTCTACTGGGTGTTTGAGGTCACTATGGAAATCATAATAAAATGAACTCTCTGAGACGCTTAAAAAAATAATAATATAATCTGAGTTTCTAAGCAAATCAAATATAAAAAGTATGATATAGAAGTAACATGATTCACACTTTCCTTTCTAGTCTCAAGCAATAAAATACCTATGGAATTTGCTCAAAATCATGTAAAATTATTTAACAAATCCCTTTTAATAATAGGCTTGCCCATGTTTTAGAATATAGGCCCCTACTTCGGCTCAGGTCATGATCCCAGGGTCATGGACTCGAGCCCTGCGTCAGGCTCTCTGCTCAGCGGGGAGCCTGCTTCCCTTCCTCTCTCTCTCTGCCTGCCTCTCTGCCTACTTGTGATCTCTGTCTGTCAAATAAATAAATAAAAATCTTTAAAAAAATAAAAAAGGAATATACTATAGCCCCCTAAGCCTGAAGAGGATATGGTGGTGAAAAGCAAGAACTCCAGAGCCCTAAAGGCCAGCTCAGCCACTCATCAGCTGTGACGTGGGGACAAATGACTAAGTCTCATAGGACTCGGTGTCTGCATCTGTAAAGCAGGGATAATAATATCTACCTCACTGGACTGTTACGCGGATTACATGGGTTAACATTTGTAAAGTATTTCAAAGTATTTTTGGCACAAAGAGTGATTATTAGATAAAATAAAACAGCGACGTTAGTACCTGAAACACTGATGAAATGGGGGGTGTGTGCCCAAAGGGAAAAATCTAGCCTCCAAATCCAATTTGAAAATACTTAGATTCTCACAAAAATCGTTATTAAAAAGATAATGCTCTCATTCAGAATATTGTGAATGAAATTATTTCACTGAAATTTAAAATACTCCATCAGAGTATATGCACATGCGCCAAAGAAGTGAGAAGCATCTGCCTGGCTTTTCAACTTCAGACCATCATTTAATTTTTTATTTCATTTTATAACTTTAAAAAAGGTTAAAACTTCTTCTAGATATCTTTTCATATGACTTTTTTTTTTTTAAAGATTTATTTTTTTTATTTGACAAGAGTGAGAGAGCACAAGTCAGGGAGAGGATGAGGGAAAAGCAGGCTGCCCACTAAGCAGGCAGCCCAATGTGGGACTCGATTCCAGGACCCTGAGATCATGATCTGAGCCGAAGGCAGACACTCAACCAACTGAGCCACCTAGGTGCCCCTATATGACATGTTTTAGACTGCATCCACATACCAAAAAACTGAACATGACCTGAAACAATTCAGTTAACAACTGGCGTATTGATTCATTTAAATTGTCTAATTATTTAACTGAACTGCAATCTTTCATCAGAAGGAAGATCAAGTTCCTTCCTGGACAGAACAAATACAATTCTATTGGACTTGAAATATGCCTTACTGGGTCAAAATTAACATTGAAGAACTATTGAAAGAAGGGAAGCAAGATTTAAAAGCCCAAGGCAACTGAAACAGGACTAATTTGTTCAAGAACTTAATGACTGATTACTATATTTGCTGCATAGTTTATCATTTCTAAAAGCTCTTCATAGGTAAGACAGTGGTGAGAGTGGTGAGAAGAAAAAACATTTATTCAACTGACAAGATGGATAAACCAGGGACTTATGGCTAACAAGGCTCCTGTTTGCAGAAGAGAGCAACAGTGAACTGGTTCTAGGTCCTGTGAACACCCATTAGGTCACTCACGCCAGTATGGCAACCAGTGCTTTCTACTGGGAAAGAAGGCATGTAGGAAGATTAAAATAAAAACCAATTCTGCTTATTTTCTTTCTATAATATTGAGGGAAGGTATTGTGAGGTCAGAGTCCCAACTGAGCATCCCCCAAACCCTGTTCTTACTTGGAAACCATTTGCATGAAATTATCTTTAAAAATCTCTTTGTGGGGGTGCCACGGTGGCTCAGCTGGTTTAACATCTGCTCAGATCATTATATTAGGGTCGTGGGATGGAGCCCCCATAAGGCTACCTGCTTAACAGGAAGACTGTTTCTCCCTCCCTTTCTCTCTTTTGCTTGCTTGCTCTCAAATAAATAAAAATCTTTTAAAAAATATCTCTTTGTCTTGGGGCCCCTGGATGGTTCAGTTCGTTAAATGTCTGCCTTCGGCTCAGGTCACGATCCCAGGGTCCTGGGATTGAGTCCGGCAGCGGGCTCCCTGCTGGGTGGGGAGTCTGCTTCTCCCTCTCCCTCTGCCTCTGCCTCTGCCTGCCACTCCCCCTGCTTGTGCACTCTGTCAAATAGCTAGATAAAGTCTTAAAAAAAAAAAATCTTTGTCTTAATCTAACCATTCCTTATTCTGTTCCCCCAAGTGTAGCTTTAGAACTGTTTAATTATACATACTTAAAAATTCCTCGAGATTTATCAGTTTGTAGAACTGCGTCGTCATTCTTGGCACAGAAAAAGTGGTAACTCTTGTTACAGGCTTTTAAATCACATCCCACGGTGGCTCCTCCTTTTTTACAAAATGCACATTTCTACGGAAGAATAAATTTTACTAAGTAAGCACCTGTTTAATTTCTGTTAACATTTAAAGTTAAAGATGTTATTAAATGTTATTTTTAAGTCAGCAGCCCTAATGTCCTTAGCAACAAATGTTAGGTATTAACATCTAGCTGCTCATTTTGAGATTTCAGTAAAGCCTCTGCTAAGTAAAGTACTTGGTTGGCACTGACCTGTAATGATCTGATTAAAAGCAGAAAACCCTTTTGTTTTAAAACAAACAAATAAAACTTTCTCTTTTTACAGGAGATTTCTACAAAAAGATTTGTCCTGACTAGGCAAAGGGTCCTGTTAGGGACACTGGGGCCCATGGCGAGGGTGCCTCCTGATGGTGCCTTGGAGAGCTGTGTGAGCCAGCAGTCTGTCCCTCTCTTAGACCCAGATCCTTCCCTATGAGACAGGACACTGCCTATCTCATAGTTTCTACTGAGGACAAGGTGAGATAAATAAGTGAAACCTCTCTGGAGTCTAGTAGTGGGGCCAAAAACTTAAAATAAAAAAAAAAAACCCTGAGTAGCAAATTTTTTCTAAGTTCAGTTTATTTGATCTCTTTTATATATTAGTCAGTTGATCTGGCATTTTATATATTGAAGGTGGTGTAGACATGGCTAGGACAGTATGTGGCCACAGCAATCTAACTGGTTTGGCGAGGGCGGGGGGTGTCCCAAGCCATGCCCAAGGTTGATTTGATTTGATTCAGGCTTTGTCTGAATGAAGGGGAAGCACAATGAAACCACCTTGCAAAACAGGAAATAGCTCAAACAATATCCTAAGGTCAGCACAAGCAACCATACAAATAAAGAAAATTCAAATATGGTAAGAAATTAGATTACATTAAAGGTGGAATTTCAAATCACAGCACAAAGAAAGATTTAATTTGGGGGGGCATCTGGCTTTATGTGTAGAAAAAAAATGAAGTTACATCCCTACCTTATAATATTTTCCCAAATAAATTCCACATGGATTAAGGCTCTGAGAGACAAGTTTTAAAGTTAATAAAAATGTATGAGGTTAAGGTCAGGAAGACTATGCAAGGAAGGAAACTCAGAAGCCACAGAAAAAAAAGACTGATAGATATGACTACATAAACAATTTAAACTTCCATTTTTATGGTGACAGCTACCAAAAAGCCAAAACTTTTGAAAGCAGAAACAGACTCATTAATACAAAGAACTGGTGGGATGAAGGGGTTAAGAGGTACCAACTTTCAGTTACTAAAAATACAAATCACAGGGATATAATGCAGAGCACAGAGAATACAGTCAATGATACTGGAATATGGTGATAGATGGTAATTGGGCTTATTGGGGTGATCATTTCATAATGTATATACATGTCAGATCACTGTGTTGTATGCCTGAAACTAATATTGTATGTCAACGGTATCAATAAAGAAAGAAATGTTTGCTGCATATTTGATAAAGGGTTAAGACCGATAAACTCAGAGAAAAATGAGAAAAGGCAAATTACAGAAGAAACACGAATGGTTAATAAAATGTCATTCACTTAAAGACTACGGAGTAACTGTGATGTGGCAGGCACTGTTCTGGGGCAGAGGGAAACAGCAGGGGACAAGGCACCCGTCCTTGCGAAGTTGACATTCTAGTGGAGAGAGAAAACCAAGGTCACATAAAGCAAACTTAAAAACATAACAATACGTGTGTTGTAAGTATCTTTTCCCAATCTGTGTTTTGTTTCTTGACTCTTTAATGAAATCTTTTAATGGACTTAAATTTCAATTTTAACATAAATAAATAAGAACAGCTCTAGTACTTACAGGAATAAGACTACCCTCATCAACATTTACCACCCCACAGGGGTGGGCTGATGCTGGAGTGAAGAGGAGGGTAAGGGAAGAAGAGCCAGAGGTAAGATCCCAAGAAGGGGTAAGTAAGGGCTGGGTCATGTGAGGGGTTACAAACCAGGGTAAGGTATTGGGGTTTTGTCTTCATACAATGGGAACAAAAAGTGATCAGCTTTTTAAAATTTTATTTTTATTTTTTAAAAAAGA
>NC_081571.1:24539894-24620964 GCF_022355385.1 Mustela nigripes
ATTAATATACACAAAGAACTTATAAAACACAACAGCCCAAAAGTTAATAATCCAAATAAAAAATGGGCAGAAGACATGAATAGACATTTTCCCAAAGGCAGCATATAGCATAGAGATGGCTAACAGAAACACGAGAAGATGCTCAGTATCACTGATCACCAGGGAAATGCAAACCAAAGCTACACTGAGATACCACTCCACGCCTGTCAGAATGGCTACAATCAACAACACAAGCAACAAAATGTGTTGGTGAGTAAGTGGAGAAAAAGGAACCCTTTTGCACTGTTGGTGGGAATGCAAACTGGTGCAACCACTCCGAAAAATAGTATGGTGTTTCCTCACAATGTTAAAAATAGAACTGCCCTACACTTCAGCAATCAAACTGCCAGGTATTAACCTAAAGAATACAAAAGAAAAATATAAATATATGTGATGGACTATTACTCTGCCACAAAAAAGAATGAAATCTTGCCATTAGCAACAACATGGATAGAACCAGAGATTATTATGCTGAGTAAATAAGTCAGAAAAAGACAGATACCATATGATTTCAATCCTATGTGGATTTTAAGAAAAATAACAAAGGGTGGAAGGGGTGAACAGAGAAGCAAACCAAGAAAGAGACTCTCAACTATAGAGAACCGATGGTTACCAGAGGTGGGAGGATGGGTTAACTAGGTGATAGGGATGAAAGAGTGCACTTGTGATGAGCAGCAGGTGATGTACTGAAGTGTTGAGTCACTATGTTGTACACCCAAAACGAGTATTACACTGTACATTAACTGGAATTTAAATAAAAACTTAAAAAAAGGGCGCCTGGGTGGTTCAGTTGGTTAAGCGACTGCCTTCAGCTCAGGTCAAGATCCTGGAGTCCCAGGATCCAGCCCCACATCCGGCTCTCTGCTCATTAGGGAGTCTGCTTCTCCCTCTGACCCTCCCCACTCTCATAGTCTTTCTCTCAAATAAATAAAATCTTTTTTTTTTTTTTTAAAGATTTATTTGACCGAGATCACAAGTAGGCAGAGAGGCAGGCAGAGAGAAGGGAGGGGAAGCAGGCTCCCTGCTGAGCAGAGAGCCTGATGTGGGGCTCGATCCCAGGACCCTGGGATCATGACCTGAGCCGAAGGCAGAGGCTTTAACCCACTGAACCACCCAGGTGCCCCTCAAATAAATAAATGTTAAAAGGGGCGCCTGGGTGGCTCAGTGCGTTAAAGCCTCTGCCTTCTGTTGTCATGATACCAGGATCCTGGGATCAAGCTCCACATCAGGCTCTCTGGCTGGCAGGGAGCCTGCTTCCTCCTCTCTCTCTGCCTACTTGTGATCTGTCAAATAAATAAATAAAATCTTAAAAAGAAAAAAGGCAATGTATCCCCATTTGAGATCTATGGATGGAAATTTTAGCAAGGGGTGAGAGGGAACATTGAATTTTCTGGCACATGTGAGAATTTTCAGGCATAGGCTGAACTTTCTGGCATGATACTTTAGGTGGACAAGTTAAACCTCCTGGTGGAGGGCTGACCTGGGGTCAGATAGCAGGAAGTTTCTAGGTCCCTGAAGGAGAAGGAAGGTACTGGGAAACAGATGAATACAGGTACGGAGGTCAGATTTCCTTTCCAATGAAAACTTCACCTCAGAGCTATCCTTATTCTTCATATATGTGAAAGCAGCAAGATATCTAGAGAACTGCATAAAATCAAGTCACTAGGATAAAACTTATTTCATTCTTTAATCTACTGGATATTATCTTCTTGAAAATGGGTCCTCTCACACTGAAGATTTGAATACTGCTAAAAAGACCTGTTGTAAGCCCACTGCAAGAAGGGAGACCTTAACATTTCATTCTCTAAGAGGCAGCGAATAATGAGTGTATAGGAATACAATAAACATATCTCAAAAAAGAATGATACAACTTTTATTTTCCATGGATTTTAAAGATACTTTTGCTACATAGTTATGTATTTTTATGAGATTATATTTTTTTCATTTGTATGAAGTTCAGCCTTATACAATTTTAAGGTGATATGTTTGGTAGTGTAACTATAATCTTTAAAAAGTTTAGAGTTTTTGGAATGTACAGTATATGAGGTAAAATCAAGATTACATTAAAAATTTTCTCCTCTGCATTGATTTTGCAGTGAGGCTCAAATGGCAAGTACACTATTAAATGACATTTACTATCAAAAATAGGAGTTCATTTGAGTTACTATGAAAAACATAAGCCACTGTAACTCCCACAGCGGCAATATTTTACCATTTTAGACATTCAACTATATAGAAATCTCTGGGCTATTACACTCAAACTCATTTGTACTGCCAAATGTGGCACTTTTAAGTTTCTAGAAAATAATCGCAATCACTGTTGTTTTGGGGGAAAGTTAGCCTCTACATAAGAGATTAAATTTAAATAAAATGTAAACATACAGTATATTATAGTGACAGATCATTCTTACCACTTGGAAAGGCCAAGTTTATCCGTTTCTTTTTTGAACAAAGGTTAATGTTTTTTCTACAGCACAGATCATTTGACATAAAACAATTACAATACATGCCCATTCTAATATAAGAGAAATTCTTCAGAGATCTTCAAAGCACGAAACATATGTCCTTTTTTCAAAGACTGACAGAAGTGCTTAGTAATCACTAAAATGCTAACTTCAGCAACTAAAAATTAGTGATTCACTATCCTAAAATTCAAATAATAAATTAAAAAGGCTAGTTACAAGTGTTTTACAGAGAACAGATGTGCTAAAACAAGAATTTTAGATAGTTTCATTACAAACTGTATTATTACTGGCAGTCATCGACATCTATGCAAGATGTACAATGTGATACTTGACAAAATTCAATCTGATCATCCAATAACTCACAAATGCAAGCTCACAAAACATTAATGAATTATGCAATTGCAAAGTGCTCTAATGCAACATTAACCACATGCAATCAACAATTTGGAACAGTATCCAGACAGACATTACATTAAACATTAGTTTTTCAAGAAAGAAAGCAGCTTGAAGTTTACTGGTGCAAATTAATTTTGTCTTCAGATTTGGTGTCCCAAACAAAAAGGTTAGGTTTGATTATGAATTCTGATGGTGATGGCAGTAGTTATGGGAGAAGCAGCAAAACTTATGGGAGTTCTTCAAAATCAGTCTATTCCAGATAGATGGAGTGAGTGTGTGTGTGTGTGTATATATATTTCTACACTTGGTAGGTATAGTTTATATAGATGCCATATACGTATATGCATGTCCTTATACACATACATATAGTTCAGAGGCTCACAAAAACCAAATTAAATAGGTTAGAAATTCAGAGTTTAATATGACTACTTTTAAAAAGTATAATCCCTCTGTTCTTTTCTTTTCTCAAGACCTGAAGAAGTGCTTTTTGAATAAACATTAAAATATTTTTAGGCCAAGTAAACTGTCTGTGCTTTCTTTAAGTGATTTATCTGTGAATTCATTAATATATACTTGTAATGAAGAACTCCACATTTATCAAACAGAAGTTTCTTTTTTCATGCATATTCTTTCATCCAGTTTTTGACTGCTAAGCCCCTCCAGTTATTCATCATAATCCCACTTACCAAATAATTAAGACAAATGAGGAGGTAGAAATATAGCACTAGATTGCTTTCACAGCATCAGACTTTAACATTTTTTTAATAGCATGTTAGTGTAAATTTTAATCATTCTGACTTTTTCACTAGGTAATATCTTTAGAACAGATCAGGTTGTCACTGTTACACTCATGCTGACTGGTCAAAATATCAATTATATATTGTTGCCTCTTTGAAAGTTTGTTTTACAAGAAGGCATATTAAAAAAAAAAGAAAAAAAAAGAAAAATAAGGGAAAAAAAGGAAAGAAAAAAGTCCCAACCAAACAAAAAACCAAAAATTTCTATTTCTGTGGCTTGCATTCTAATAAGGTGCCAGCCTCTACCTAATGATATAAGCATTGAAAATGGCAAAAATGATGTATTATAGTCTCAATGCCAGTGCTAAATGCCACTGTTTTTGTAAAAGCAATACAGAAATAATTTTAGTACATGACAAAATAAAATGTAATACAGTATTAAAAATAAAGTTATATTTTCACTTGATTACAAAGTACTGAATGATAAAGGCAATCAAAATGGAAAAGAAAGCAAACAGCACAAGGATGACAGCAGCACACTGCTCGTCACTTAGTGCGCGCCGGGTCCTTGTGTTTTCCACAGTGTCTCTGTTGGTGTTGGCTGGTGGGTCAGTCCTCTGAGAGATGAAGAGCACTGTTGTGCTATAGGGACCTACTAGGTCCTGATGCCCCACAGGGTCTTGGCACTGGCGAATGGCACACACACGGAAACGATATTCACAGTTCAGCTGAAGACTTGAATACCGGAATGAAGAGTCAGGACCTTTGTAAATCTATTAATAAGAGAGTGGAAAAAGAATTACGTATGAAGGACAGGCAGAAAATACTTTACAACTGGCTAGTTTTAGAATTATTTTTGACATGGAAACTAGTGAGTGCCACTGCTTTTATTATTAATTTTTAAAAAGATTTTATTTATCTGACAGAGGGCGAGAGATCACAAGTAGGCAGAGAAGGAGGCAGAGATAGAAAGGGGGAAGCAGGCTCCCTGCTGAACAGAGAGCCTGATTCGGGGCTTGATCCCAGGACCCTGAGATCGTGACCTGAGCCAAAGGCAGAGCTTAACCCAGTGAGCCACCCTGGTGCCCCTGCTTTTATCTTTTCTTTAAAAATTAATTAATTTTTTAAAAAAATTTATTTTCAGCATAACAGTATTCATTATTTTTGCACCATACCCAGTGCTCCATGCAATCCGTGCCCTCTATAATACCCACCACCTGGTTCCCCCAACTTTCCACCTCCCCACCACTTCAAACCCCTCAGATTGTTTTTCAGAGTCCATAGTCTCTCATGGTTCACCTCCCCTTCCAATTTCCCCCAACTCCCTTCTCCTCGCTAACTCCTCATGTCCTCCATGCTATTTGTTATGCTCCACAAATAAGTGAAACCATATGATAACTGACTCTCTCTGCTTGACTTATTTCACTCAGCATAATCTCTTCCAGTCCCGTCCATGTTGATACAAAAGTTGGGTATTCATCCTTTCTGATGGAGGCATAATCTCCATCGTGTATATGGACCACATCTTCCTTATCCATTCGTCCATTGAAGGGCATCTTGGTTCTTTCCACAGTTTGTCGACTGTGGCCATTGATGCTATAAACATTGGGGTACAGACGGCCCTTCTTTTCACTACATCTGTATCTTTGGGGTAAATACCCAGTAGTGCAATGGCAGGGTCATAGGGAAGCTCTATTTTTAATTTCTTGAGGCATCTCCACACTGTTCTCCAAAGAGGCTGCACCAACTTGCATTCCCACCAACAGTAGAAGAGGGCTCCCCTTTCTCCACATCCTCTCCAACACATGTTGTTTCCTGTCTTGCTAATTTTGGCCATTCTAACTGGTGTAAGGTGATATCTCAATGTGGTTTTAATTTGAATCTCCCTGATGGCTAGTGATGATGAACATTTTTTCATGTGTCTGATAGCCATTTGTATGTCTTCACTGGAGAAGTGTCTGTTCATATCTTCTGCTTTTATCTTTTAAATTACATTTAAAAATACCCATCTTTACATTAAAGAGCCTATCTGCTGTTATAAGGACAGGAGAAATTGGAAAAGTGAGGATGTGAGATATATGGTCACAGAGCAAGCAAAATCAGCCCAAAGGCATTTCCTTGGTTTTCTCAAATGTAAGAAGTCAAACTTCTGTGAAATCATTCCATGAAAAGAGAAACTACATCTAATTATGTTTCCACATTATATATAAATCTATGTAAAACTGGCTTCTGTACAATTTCAAACATCTGCTGAAACAATGAATGAATGAATAAGGGGAGCTTTCTACAGCTGTCTATGGCAAATTATTTTATAAACTTTAAAGAAATCACTTACAATCACAGAACTGGATTTTAAACCCAAGTCCTCTGCCCATCCCTTAGAAAGGAAATAACAAGAATGGAATTCCTTGAATTTTCAAGAGAGTGCTAGCAATTAAGAGGATATGTATCGGGACTGGTCACTCCTGGGTCCAAGCACTACTCTGCCAGTTCACACTTCATTTGTCTTAGACCAATTACCTTAGTACAATGAAAATAATAGTTATGTTGTATGGTAATTATGAGACTGAAATAAATAAATACTCGTTGAAGGACTTAACACAGACCCCAGCACATGGCAACTGTTCGGTATATGGAAGCCATAATTTCTGTTAATGAGCACCCCGCCACCCTAATTCTATAAATAAGAAAACGAAGGCTTATAGTGACTGCTCAGTTGAGTTCTTCCAGCTTGTTGGTGGACTGTAAGTGAGATAACCCAAACCTGGGCTAGTCTTCTTTCAAGCAATTTTACCTGCTTTTACCTGTACAACTGTGTTGTACATCTGAATTTTTATATACTGGTTTGCTCCTGAAGGAGCAAGGTTAAGAGCTTTGTCTCATTTTTTGTCTTCAGAATCCAGCATATAATTGGTACTTAAAGCCACTAAATTAGTGAATTATGTCAAAATGTGTGTCAGTTGGTGCTGAGAATATATAAAGAAGCTTGTACTGAAGGAAGTAAAACTTATAATGAAACAGAAAATGGTAAATACGCATTAGTTCTGAGAATGCAAATGAGCAATCCTGGGAGTGGGAATGTAGTAATGTTCACATCTGGAACATGGTAAAAGCAGTGATGTCAGTAAATCAGAAGGCTGTATTAGAAAGCAGTGTGAAAGAGTATACATACAATGAACCCAAAATAGAAAAATAAAAAGATCTGTCATATGGATGTAATAGGTGATATTTGTCTTTAAAATTTTCTTCACTTTCCGTTTACCTCCAAATGGGCATGGTAACATCAACAAATGGAATGAGGATGATAGGGTGAAGAGATCTGACAGAGGGGAAGAATATGTTCATAATACTGGTTGGAAATTTAGGTCTTACTCCACAGGAGCCTAGGTGTGTGATATTTACAACAGTGTTTAAGGAATCCTGATCATAAAGCTGAATGAGCGACTGAGGAAGTTGGGTACAATAGGGGTTCCTGCTGTATGAAAGCACAGGGATATGATGCTTTGGTATAGGTTTTATGGATCATTTTTAAAAATAATTTTTATTCGAATAAGTGGGCAGGCAAAAAAAAAAATCTTTCAAGAGTTCAAAGCTTGGGGACCAAAACAATGTTAGTATTTATGACACTGATGAAGAGTTTGGAGAGGAGAGATTGGGAGGGAAGATAATGAAGTCAAGTTTTCAGTTTTGTGTTTCAGATGTTGGAAGGTAAACAGGGAGACACCTTAGATAACTGTAGGTACAGGACTGAAAAAAACAGATAAACTTGCTAAAGCTAATTTATAAAAATGATCATACATCTAAGTGAAGCTATTCAAAACAAGCCTCAAGCTTGAGATAAGGTGGATTTGGCTGAGACAGAAATAACACCATTTCCACTCTTTCATTTCATACTTACAAGATAAAATTGTTGCGATCTTAGTAAACAGAAAAGGGCAAATAAAATTCTAATAAATTCATAATTTTTTTAGCTCGTAGCTATTGCTCACAGATGACTTAAAATTACAGATAATTAAAACAAAACAAAAAATAAAACTGCTCTTTATATTTGCTACCAATCAACTATCCATTTATAGGCAGGGTATGGCAAATACCAAGTAAAGCAGATTTACAGTTAAGAAAATGGCAGATAAGAGATTACAATTTTCACTTTGCATTTTAGTAGAGAAATGCAGACTAAACTTAAGCTTGTCAAGTTTGTGCATGTTTAGCTAAGAACTCTGAAATAGTATGCCAACTGCAACAGAATTTTATAGGAAAACTTTTAAAGAAAGTTTAGATTTTTATACATTGGTATTTGTCCTTATTTTAGTTTTTTTTTAAAAGACTGTATTTATTTGAGAGAGAGAAAGAGAGAGAGAGAGCACGAGCAGCGGGGAGAGGCAGACGGAGAAGAAGAAGCAGACTCCTCACTGAGCAGAGAGCCCGACATGGGGCTCAATCTCAGGACCTTGGTATCATGACCTGAACAGAAGGCAGACACTTAACTGAGCCATGCAAGATCCTCATCCTTATTTTAACTGTGAATATGTCACAGCAGGAAAAAAATAACAAGTGTAGAAGAGGGGCCAATAAAAAGGAAACCAGTAACTTACCTATTTCTCTCTCTCCATATCCACACATTCTAGAAACCTACCTGGTTGGCTAGATTAATTTACAAAGTACTCATACAAAAAACCAAAATAGTCCTTTTTTATCCTTTAAGGATAAGTGAACATGTTTACTATCAAGCACAATCACTTTGAAGTTGTCATTACAAAGGAACAAATTCCGTTTAAATATTTCTACTTTCAGTGTATGTTTCACATCCACATCTAATTTTACAATGAGTAATATGCACCATATATATTATTTATAGTAGTTAGTGTAAGAATGATTTTAACAATTTGTTACTTTTAGACTAAGTGCAGACTTGTTTATACCTTAAGGTTTATTTTGCATTGATTACATTTAAAAGTAATGATTCATTATGATATATAATAAGGCATATCTTGTCACATAATTTATGACACATATGGTCACATATATGTCTATGACATGGCACATATGGTCATATATCCTCCTTCTGTAATTTATGAATATATTATTGCAAATACTTATTTCGTAATGATCAATACATAAAAAACCCCCTCAAAACAATGGATAATAGAAAAATAGCTGCATGGCTCTAGTCTATACCGTTCTTTTTGACTACTGCTAAGGGAGTTATATATGAACTTTGAATTTTAGAGCAGTTCTTAGGTTTATTGTGCATAAGCAGCACTTAGAACTTGAAAAAAAAGAAACAATCATGGGCCCTCTTCTTAGACATTCTGGTTCATTAGGTCTGTAGGCCACTCAGAGAGGCAATGTTTTTGGAAATCGAAGTTCAGAAGTTTAAGAAAAAAAAAAAAAAGTAGAGAGTCCAACAAGCCACTGTCCCAGTACCCATTCTCTGACACTGTCAACAGTACTGATTTTTGATGGAGTATCAAACTCTCCCTTACCCAATTCTTATATTTGGAAAAGCTTGCCTCATTATTATACTGCAGAAGAGGCCTCTGCTCTGGTTGGCTTAAATCCTGAAATAATCATTGGTTCAGGGATGGGTTTGCAATCTAAGTGCTTTCTCTTCACTGAAAGTGAATGAGGTAGAGTTAAGTTCCTCCTGGCTAAGGGGAGTGACTGAAAACTGCGGAGAAAAACCAGGTCCCTGAAGACTTCACCGAGCTTCTGAATCAAGCAATCTCTGAAGCATGCTTACCTTCAGGCTTCTCCCTAAGAGGATTTACACTTAATTGTGCTAGTCTGATTTGGTTTTTCTGGTACTTGCAACATATTGAACTGTGACACAGAAGTGCCTTAGGTACAGATTCCCAGATGGGGTGATCTGCTTTGATAACGGCTTTACTGTCCACCAGTATTTTTACTTCACCTTTCTGTACTACTTGAAATACCATTTTGGAAAAAAGGACTTGCTTTTTAAAATGTATATACTTCCCTGAGGGGATTTTAGAGCCAGTAGATGCTTACCTTTGGTATGAATGTTCCCATGCAAATAGTCTTTCTCTTAATACCAATAAGGTCAGCTATACTTTATATACGGGAGCTATGATGTGCCAGATAGGGAGGCAAGAGTCAAAGGGAGAGTGTGACTTTAGAGAATATGGGCAGTGAGGTTCTACAGAACAGTGCATGGGGCAGCGAGAAGGCAGCAAAGAATTTTCTCAAAGTGGATCAAAAAGGGACAAAAGAAAGGACAAATGTAAAAAAATCAATTTGTTTCTATTTTTTCCTTCTATGTCCCTCCAACTTTGGCCCAGGGTCATGAGTCCTTGCTGCTGCCAGGGGAATTTGTTTCCAGATCCCTAATACCAGCAACAATATAGGTTAAACAGGTTTTTACAGGCTAGTTTAGAAACTCAACCACCAACTTATAAGAACTAATCCTATCTTAAAAACATCAGCCATTCCTACTGCTATAGAATACAGACCACAGGACCTGGCTTCCTTAACTACACACTCCATCCGTGAGGCTTACTCAAGTCACACTTCAGAGTTCATGGGTCCTTCTAAGCTCCCTAGTGCCACCATGTTCCCCTCTGCCTGCCCTCACTTAAATGGCACTCCTTTTAGAAAACATTCCAAGGTCCAGCTGGAATAATTACTTCCTTTTCATAAAGTAGGTTTTATGTTTATTATGACATTTTGTTTGGCAATGTAAAGTGTCACACTTATAAAATTTCTGCTTGCTTGTAAAATTCTAAACAACTTTGAAATCAGAACAGTAATTTATTAATATTGTACCCTATAATTCTTTATATATGGTATTTAATAGATGTGTGCTGAGTATTAAATAAATTTTAAGTAAAATATTAAATTCCATGAATGAAACTGAACTCTTAAAAAAGCAACCTTTAAACTTTTGGAGTATAGCTTGCCAATAAATTGTAAAATCTTATAAACATTTAAGAGATTTAGATGAGCAAATATACTATGAGGGTCTAAGGAAATCAGTATTTCCATTTTTGTTTTTTAAAGATTTTATTTATTTATTTGACAGACAGAGATCACAAGTAGGCAGAGAGGCAGGCAGAGAGAGAGGGGGAAGCAGGCTCCCCGCTAAGCAGAGAGCCAGATGTGGGACTCAATCCCAGGACCCTGGGATCATGACCCGAGCCGAAGGCAGAGGCTTTAACCCACTGAGCCACCCAGGTGCCCCAGTATTTCAAGTTTTATGGCATGCTTACAATCTTAAGTAAAAGTGATGACAGGGTTAATTTAGCTTTTAAGTTAAATTAGAATTAGCATTTGCTGTTTCATGTAGTGATACGTTTATTAAAATTCATACACTACTCAAATGTGGGGTCCCTATTTCCTTTAAGCATGTAATGCAATTACACTTTTTTAATATTAATTTTGCTTCCTCCTTGGAAGGAAACGTGCTTATCTGTAAATTATATTCAAATTTGATTATGTCAATTTGCAGATGGCTTAATAAAGAAAAACAACTACATGCCAACTTTAATCTGACTCTTTGGGGCTTTTTGTAATTTCACTTAGGAAATAACACTTCCAAGGATGACTGGGTGGCTCAGTTGGTTAAGCGACTCCCTTCTGCTTGGGTCATGATCCCAGGGTCCTGGGATCCAGTCCCACACTGGCCTCCTTGCTCAGCTGGCAGCCTGCTTCTCCCTCTGCCTGCTGCTCCCCCTGCTTGTGCTTTCTCTGACAAATAAATGAAATCTTACAAAAGAAAGGAAAGAGAAGAAAAGAAAAAATACTTTCATACTTAACAAAACGAAAGAAAAAATTATATTGAAAAATATTCTATTCTTAATAGCTGTAATAGCATGAGAGTACAATAAAACAGATGAATGACTGATTTCCTGGTGGGAAAAGAAAATACAAGATGCTCAAATGAAAACCGCCCAGCTTAAAAGCACTCAAGATCAAGAAGGTTGACAGAAAAAAAGGGAGAATCAGATGAAATGTTTATAGAAAGTAGGTTTTTGAGTTGGATAAAAATGACTTCTTTACAAAAGATACAGTGAATACTGGCAACTTCCTGCTTCATCTCACTGCTGTTTACCCTCTACCAGAAAGCCTTCTCTGAAACTTTTTTGCCAGGTATGTGAACTTCTGCTAAGCTTCCATAATGACTATTATCATATTTACAACACTACCTTGTAATTATGATCATTACTAGTATTGTGAAAGCCTCCTTCATGCTCTCTGCTTCTACCCGTGTCCCATTCTAGCCAAAATGACCTTGTGTGACTACTCTGGTAAAAATCCTCTATTGGTTTCTCATTTTACATGGAATAAAAAAGTTACAGTGTGGCCTGTAATGCTCTATGTGACCTTCATACCATTCATAGATCTTCAAAATTTACTTGACTTCATCTACTATTTTCCCCATTGCTCACACAACCCCATACTGCCTCCTTGTTCATTAAATTTAACAAGCATGTTCCTACCTCTGGGCCTTTGCACTCATTACATCTTAGAACACTATTCTCATATTCATCTCCTTTGGGTCTCTGACTGTCACCTCACTGTCCTATATGAGATAGCACTAGCTTTCTCTACTCCCAAGAGTACTTATTCCTTTTACCCAGTTTTATTTATTCTCCACTGTACTTATCACTATTGTATGATATACTAATGTATTTATTTGCAGTATCTTTTTCTACTAAATATAAAAGCCAGAGGCAAGAACTTTTCATTCAGTGTTATATATCCTGAGTGCCTGGCACACAGTTTAATAAATTCTTGTCAAATGAATGAATCATCTGTTAAATATATAAAAAAAAGATACTTAAAAATGATTTTGAATCCTGAGATACTGTGTAGTTACTATTACTAATCTTTGGAACACAGTAAATACTGAATAAATGTTTTTGAGTTACGAAGATAAAGAGTCAAATCTTGCACTGCAAATACATAAAAATGAGGAAGATAAAAATAAGTATCCACAGAATTACATCTTTGCACATACCTGTTTAAATTCTGAATCTTTCCCCAACATAACTTGAAGACTGTAAATAACTGGATCACCTTTCATTGGCTGTAAACATTCCCATGTAATTTCACAAATGTGGTCATTTATTTTCTCTATTTTGGGGGCTGTAGAGAACAAATACAAATACTTGATTTTTAGCTTGGCACATCACACAGACTCTTTCAACAAACCTTTAAAACTCAGTTAAATACCTGGATTTTTGAGATTTGCAGAGACATGATTAATGGTTCACTCTTCCTATCTACAGACCATATAATCTACATGTGCTACAATGGTCAGATTGACTAAAAGATCTGCCAAGATAAGCACTGTTTTCATTGAGTTAGAAAGCCAAAAGGAGTTATCTCAGTTCTAAAACAACATTAATGGTGTTTCTAAGAGTATACCTAATATACGAAATTTTGTAATTTAAGAAATCTCTTAAATTGAAAAAGAAGTTGAAAAATACCCCTCATTGCTTGATATAAAACTGCTTCGCTCAATAGTGGGGTACAAAGGGTTAAAATCAGTAATAATCATAAGGCTAAGAGACATAACTGGACGATAAAACAGAAAGAGGACTCAGTAAAACTCCATCAATATTATTAGAAAAGTTTTCAAGAACAGTCCTGCTAACTGTGGATCTGCTTAACAAATGACACATTTTAAGTACACGATCCAGGACACTGTACTAAATAGAAGTCTCTTTGATTTTCCTTCAGTGTGAGGAATGTCAGTGATTTTGGCTAAATATACAAATTCCAATCCTTGCCAGGGTCATTTTAAAATAAGAACCCCTCAAAAATTAATTTGAAAGATATCTGTATATACAAATGTGTGAATGTGTGTGCAAATTTGATTTAAAAAATTCAAGTTAACTAAGAAAGTATTTATGTTTTCCTTAACAGGCGACCTGGCATTCTCCCTGAAATCTGAATGAATGAAATATTAACAACTCAAAACAATTCAAGTTTATGATTTTATTCTTTAAGTAACAATAGCAGAAACTGCAAGTGACCCTATTAGAAACCAGCATCATCTATTCAAATTAGTATTTTTATGTTAGATTAAAAAGATTAGTGAAAAAATCCAGTCCTTGTCTGAGTATCAATGAGCTAGATAAAATAGCTTTTATTATTGAGTGAAACTCTCAGTAGATGGGTTTGTCTATATAATTTCTTGTTTATAATTTAAATGTACACATACTGGATGATAAATTACAATAACAGCACATAAAGCTATTTATGAAGATGCACTTAAAATTAATTTATTATTAAAGAACATAATTTAAGGATGTATAGCTTACCTTTCAAGGCAGCTGGGACAGATTTTGGAGTAGTAAAAATATATTCTTGGGAGAGAGGACCTTCCCCTGCTTCATTACAAGCTTGAATACAGAATTTGTAGGATGTTGACTCATTAAGTCTTTGCACTTTGTATGTATGACATGGACCTCTGTATAAGGATACAAACCTAAAATGGAAATGACTCTGGTTAAAAAAAAAACCCTTAACTATCTTATGAAAAATACTCAAAACTATTTAAAAAGTACAGTTTGGACATTATTTAGCAATATAAGTTATTCATAGAATTCAATGCCAGGAATGCTTTGTCACTCCAAATAAGTCTATTTTTTTATGAAATGATGAAAATCACAGGACTGGTAAATTTCCTAATTTGTCATGGTTTTCTGAAAAATTACTGCTGAATTTTGTGTCCGATCACCGTAACTTTTCATGCTTTTGGTAAAGCTTTGTCTCAAATTGCTATCTTTTAATGTTCATACATTTTTAAAGATACTCAGAATACCACAATTTTCATTAGTCTTAGGCATATTATATTTAAAAAAAGAGAACCCTCAATTTCTAGGCATAATTGCAGCTGATTTGTTGATGTCTTCTCGAGATTTACACAACAGTATGAAAGAATGTATAATTTGCCATATATTATCCACCTGAACTGTTCAATGGAAAGTTTGACTTCATATATGTTACCTGTAAGTTCAATTGTTCCCCAATACTTTTGGTTGGCTATTTTAAAGTTTTTGGAAATTGGGGAATGAGTAATGGAATGAAGGCTCACATAGTTCTAATAGTCTGAAAACTGTAGTCAGGTTAAAAATGAAAAAAATAGTTAATGACCTGCAGTAACAATATTTCCAAGAAGCAGTAATTAGATAAGCCTTGCATTTTTAATCTCCCCATTTTTTTTTTTTTTTAAAGGATAGGAGGAAAAAACAACCACTACTGAAAAAGCTAAATAATGACAAAACCGGTGGTCAAGAACAGCTGAAATAGTATTAAGATATTGGGGCACCTGCGTGGCTCAGTGGGTTAAAGCCTCTGTCTTTGGCTCAGGTCATGATCCCAGGGTCCTGGGATCGAGTCCTGCTTTGGGCTCTCTGCTCAGCAGGAAGCCTGCTTCCTCTCTCTCTCTCTGCTTGCCTCTCAGTCTACTTGTGATCTCTGTCAAATAAATAAATAAAATCTTATTTATTTATTTATTTTTAAAAAGATTTTAATTATTTATTTGACAGAGAGAGATGCAAAGAGGCAGGCAGAGAGAGAGAAGAGGAAGCAGGCTCCCTGCTGAGCAGAGAGCCCGATGTGGGACTCGATCCCGGGACCCTGGGATCATGACCTGAGCTGAAGGCAACGGCTTACCCCACTGAGCCACCCACGCACCCAAATAAATAAAATCTTTAACAAAAATAGAATTAAGATACTATCCCACAGCAAATGTAAATAGTTGTGAAAAATCAAAGGGAAAGAGATTAACTACAGGTATTATTACCTTGATTTATTAACTTTTGACAGCAAATATAATATCATAGGTTTTATTTTTCACAGCCAGTAACTTACCATTCTCTAGGTGACAGCTAAACACTAATTAAGCTTAATGTTCTAGCCTATTAATATAATCTATATTTAATGGAATCTTTATTCTATTACACTTCAATCAAACATGAATTAGACCCATTTTTAGTAAACCTTCTTGCAATACCCTAAACGTAAATGCTACAAAGGGAATGAAAATAATTTAAGAATTCATCACTCAATGATATTAACATGTATTAAAGATAAACGGCTATACCAAAAATCTGTAGCAAGGCAAAGAATCTCCTTCTAGAATTAAGACTTTACAAAGTGAACATAAAATTTTGCCAACGGCAAAGGCTAATATTCATGGAGGCACAGATTTCAGAAAATGATCAATATTGTTTGCTCTGCATAATGCTCTTACTGGTGATACAGTATGCTTAATTTCATATGCTATTTTAAATATGTAAGTACCTCTGAGAGTACTTATGTACAAGTACCATGAATATTTCCACTACTGAATATTTGGCTAACATGCAAACACAGCACAAAAAACAAAGTGGGAAAACTTAGGGAAGAACTGCTAATAGCATTCTGAATCCATAAGATACACAAATTGTTTCTCATAAGCTGAATGAAAAGTAGAAAAGTAAAATTTGAATTCTTAAACTATTAGAAGAATAACACCTGTGGAGGGTATATGACATTGTTTACATGGGATATAATGTCAGTAAACGGCCTCAGATTTGCATCTGAATAACTTATATTACACATATTTTGATTTATAATAAAAAATGATTTAGTGGGATAATATATGGCATGGATGTAATGAAAATGTAAAAGATGGCAGCAAAGACAAGAACCTAAGTAGCAAGGGGACTGGTTAATAATCAGAGAGTAAATAAACAAGATGTGACAGTGAGGAACTGAACTGTATTTACTGTGTGCAGGCCCTGTGACAGGGTGTGGTGGAAACTGAGACATAATCCCTACCCTCAAGGATCTCAGAGGCCTTAAACCAATCAATCATTTACTAACAAAACTGCCTCTGCGGGAAATAAAGGCTGAAGTGCTTTGTTGTAGCAAAGATTATGTTTCTTTTACCTGCATGAATAGAGTAAATGGATTAGAGAAGAAAGCCAAAGAATAGCCCACTTAATTTTTCTCTTGGCATCCCACTCACAAGTTATGAACAGGAAATTGTCACTATATCTTCTGGTGTTTTGAAAACAGCACATTTAAAATTATTTATCAGAACTCTAATCTTGTTTTTGAAAACTAATTTTATTTACTTCTACTGTTAAAACTGATATGCCTAAGAAACTATATAAAGAAGCAATTAAGAACACCTACCTTCCATTCTTATCCTCCATCTGAAGGTGGTACTGAACAGAATCTGCTGACAGTGTTTTTGGGGTTCCTTCTCCCCATTTCAGCTTAAGGTTCTGGTGGCTGAAGGCAACACACTCCAGACGAGGTGGATCAGGAGGGAGGGGCTTAGTTTTTAATTTTATCATGTGGCTGAAAGGACCAGCTCCAAGGCTATTCAAGGCTTGAATTCGTATTCTAAGTGCCACATTAAGAAAAAAAAAATCAATTTATGATTATTCTATTTAAAGTTTCTCTCTGGATTAGGCAAAAATTAACATAGTTTGTAGAGTATACCTGTATGTTGTATCTGGTTGCAAATTGTCTATAATATAGCTTGTAACCTTTCCAACTGCTAAGGGCTGTTTATCTCCCAAGTCTATGCTGTAGGCAAGGATTTCTGAACCATGGTCACAAGGCTTTTCCCAGCTTATTGCAAGGCATGTAGAAGGTGAATAATGGGGATTTTCTATATCATCATCATTTATTTCTTGAAGACAAGTCACAATAGCAGGAACTGACGGTGGAGTCACACAGGCTACTACATCACTGAAAGGCCCTGCACCCACAATACTCAGAGCCTACAAATAAACAGAGCCCATAAATTAACAAAAACATGACCAACCAAATGTTCACAGAACACAAAACTCCGGCTAGAGCAGAAAGGCCCTGACCACCTTTACCTGGACTCTGCAATAATAGGTAGTTGCTGGTGAAAGTCCTTTTAATTCATAACTAAGACCGGGCCCACAGTAACACATCTGCATACTTCCTTCCACGCCTCCCCACTCCAATCGATATTCAGTGACATCAGTTCCATTACTCAAAGGGACCTTTAAATTAAGAAAGGGAAAAGGTCTTAAGTCTTGACATTGATTAAATGGGTTTTGGGCAAAAATGTTCTTTGCCTGAGCATATAAAAAACCAAATTGCTTTTGAATTTCTTTAAAATGTTTAAGTAGAATTAAAACTGTTCAATATTACATTTTTATTCATTAAGGTAACCTGAATGTAAGATTGGCCAAAAAATATTAATATATATTGGCCAACAAAATAAAACTGTTTTCAATTAGAAGTCAAAATATGGCTGAATCACTTCAGAAAGAGAATTTTAAGTAAATATTCTTCAAAATAATCCTATCAAGTAATATAAATGTTAAATCATGTAAGGACATTTTCTTTGTTAAATTTCAAAGGAAACTGAAAATGTAATATATACAATAAACAAGTGGAGATAATAAATATAAGAGAAATAGTATTATACTGATACCTACAAATGTTTGTTCTTAACATTAAACTCACCAGTGGCTAAATACCTCAGTAATGAGACACAGCCTTTGAAAAAAATACGAAGCACATCATGAACAAGAAACTATATACTTGTAACGCATATATACCTTACTTAAATGCTTTGAAGAGAAAAAAAATCCACTTTTACCACATGAATTTTACAGGACTTAACCGTTTGCATAATTTAGGAAATTAAATGAAGAGGATCTCTATTCTTTTATATGAACTATTCTAATCATTTAAAGTAAGTCAATGGGAATTACAATACCTCCCAATTTACTTGGGCACAAGTTGCAGATCTACATGTAACCTGAGGAGGCTTGCATTGATCTGGTGGTCCAGGGGCTGTAGTAATATCACACTTTTCTGAAAATGGTCCAAACTAGAAAAAAAATATAGCCAGTGTTTTCATTTTTTACACACTGATTGCATAGCTCTCCATAAATATTCATAAAAATAAGTAAGTACATTATCCATCTTCTTTAAGACTAACTGGTCATAACTCCAAAAGCATTCACAGAAAAGAAAAAGACTTAATGATCATGGAAGTCACTGTGGGGTGTTTTAAAGTTTTGATATTTTGTGTTTTCTTCTGCTCTTTTTCCTTCATGAACTGCTTCTGTAAGAAGGGCAGGGAATCAGGGAATTAGGAGTGTGGAATGAGTCAGAAGAAATTATATGAGTAAAGACAAGGATGACAATTAAAGGTATGGGAGATGGTAGGCATAAATTATATCTTAAGATTTTATTTATTTGAGAGAGAGAGAGAGAGAACACATAGGAGGACAGCAGGAGGAAAGGCAGAGGGAGAGGAGGAGGTAGGCCCTCCACTAAGCACGGAGCCGGATGTATGGCTTGGTCCCAGGACCCTGGGATCATGATCTGAGCCAAAGGCAGATGCTTAACCAACTGAGCCACCAGGTGCCCCAAAATTTAGAACAGTTTTAAAAAGAGTCTAAAATATATATTCTCTGGAAATGCAGAAAGCAAGTATTAATTTGACAAATTATCAGAATCCTGAAAATACAGATTAAGTACACTAGTATTAAAGATGCTATCCCAGTGTACTGCAGCCTTGTTGAGGTTGACAAGATGTTGACTTCAGACAGGAAACAATGACTTATGTTAGAACTGCCAACAAAGTATTGACATAAGAAATTTTAAAGTAAGTTTACAGATACAAATACTGAAATCAGTTGGAGAATGGGACTAAAATATAGTTCACTAAAATATGAAATAATGGGAGAGACTTGTCAGTTTAATTTTGTGGAACTGTAATTACAGAATAAGAAAACAGAATGTTACTTAATTGAGATAAACTACTGCTTTGTCCTTAGAGAACCTGCTTTAATGTAGAGATATGTCCTGGTTGAGTGGAAAAGGCTTTGGCTCTGGAGTCTGACAGCCCCGAGTCTGTGGCTTATTTCTGTCACTTCTTATTTGTGTGACTGTGGGCAAGGTATTTAGCTTTTCTGAGCCCTAACCTCCTTAGCTGTAAAATGTAGATATCACCTATTTTGTCCATTTTATGGAGTTGTACAAATACATAGCTAATACTTTTTAAAAAGCCTCACAAAACAAGAAATGCTTAAGTTTTTTTTTTTCCTTAGGTAAAAATCACCTGAAAGTAAATGCCGATATAATCAGTCTTAAAAAACACAATTATTATTCTAAGTATTTCATCTTATGGTCTTGTTTCTACTCTTTAACTTACTAAAAGTAAAACCTCCTACTAGCACCACTGACTGGAAAGGAAAACTTCAGCCCAGCTGAAGTCCAGAGTGTCATGAATTATAAGTGGGGTTTGAAAATATGGAGATTCTAGAACAATTAAGTTACTGTATACACTGACCTCTCTCTTCCTTATCGATATAGGCTTATTAAAAACTGTAAAATTTGGATGGCTCAGTTGGTAGAGTGGCCAACTCTTGATTTTGGCTCAGGTCATGAACTCAGGGTCCTGAGATCCAGCTCTGTGCTCAGCAGGCTCTGTTTGTCCTCCCTCTGCCTTCCCCCTGCTTTCTATCTTCCTCTACCCAATTCCCCCATGCCCTCTCTCTCTCTAAAATAGCTAAGTAAATCTTAAAAAAACTAAAAAAAAAACCCAAAACAAAAAACAACTGTAAACTTTGGAATCACATATTGAAAGCAAAATGGCTAACTAATGGGTGCAATCATATATGTCTTATGAAATACCACTGTGATTATAATTCAATCAACAGTCTTCCTACCCCCATTTTGTTAGCTGCGTGCAATCTGAAGCTGTAAGTCTTTCCAGGAAGAAGGTTGCTCACTGTACATTCTACTTCAGAACCTTGGTAAACTTCTCTTGGTTCATCTTTTTCTACAGGAGACATTTCTACACCATAGCAGAAAATGGGTGATCCACCATCGACCAGAGGGGGTCCTAAAGGTGGAAAGATTTATGTAGTTTAACAAAAGGAGTATATTTAGTACTAACTTAATAAAAATTTATTACCAAAATGGAAATTACCCCATCGTAACTGTATTTCTTTTGCTTTGGGTCTACCCTGTAATCTGGGAGGGAGGCATGGGCCAGGAGGCACAGCTGGAGTCTGCACAAGTAAAGATTCAGATACCTGCCAAAACAAAAGCAATAACAAAACAAAAATGCCCCAACCAAATAATCAGACTGTTTTTGTTAAAGGAAAATAACGTGAACATAAAGACTGCACCAATAATTTGAAATTCTACTGGACTTTCAACTGAAAAGAAATAAAGTTCTAAATAAAATAAAAACCCAATTAAATCATTAAAATTCTAACTTTATAGAGATAAAGACACATTCTATGTGATTATTATACACAAAGAAAGTTACCAGAACACCCCCCCAAAACTCTTCCTTTTCGTCTTTTCATAATTAAACAACAACAGCAAAACAACCTTCAACAATCCTAACGGACATTATTTTTGACTCTGTCCAAATGGATTCACAAATCTCTTCTAAAGAAGGATGTTTTAACATTCTGTAAATACTGTTTGCTATGTTTTCAGGAGATTTAGACTGTTTTGCTTACTTTACAGTATACTGTATTTTTAACCTACATACTAATATGTATATATAATCTTTCCTTTCCTCCTAAAAATAATTTAAAAATTAGGTAAGATTTTCCAAGTATTTGGTATCTCCAGGTATTTAGTACTATTTTAGTTTCTATACTATCTAAAAATATATATTTTTTTATTTTAAAAGACTTCTCTTAAAAATACTGACACACAGTGCCATATTCCTTATCTGCACTGTATTAGTTTTCTTTCTAAGCATAAAAAATACCTGATCATTACCTTATTCAGAAAGGTATCTTATATAGAATGCTATAATGCTGAATCAGAAAATTAGAGGCTCTTTTGGGGTACAGTGGATTTCCTTTTTTAAATCCAAGAAGATTTTATTAGATAAAATGAAGCAATTGGAGCCCAGGGCCTGTGGGCAGGACTTGCACTCAGTTTCATAATATTCACATTTTCAACGCAATACTTATAAATTTATTTTTAAAAAACGTACCTTCAAAAAAAGAGGTACCTTTATTGCATCAAATTCCATTTGAAAAATATTAATATGTGTGCTCCATGAACACATGCTTGGTTAAATTCATTAAAAAAGAAAAATCACTCCTATTAAAAAACATACCTCTCCAGAACATTACAAATATTTCATATATAATCAATGGCACACTGAGTCCATTTTGGTTAGTGGATCTCTAATAATAACTAAGAACTTTTCTGCAACAAGTAAATATCAGAATCTGTGTTTAAACAGTAAATTCTATTTTATGGTTTGTCCTGATACACATAATTTATGAAGCAATCACTCTACAATTATTTCTATCTCTGTTAGGTATGGTTATTAAGCATCATCCTAAAATTTATCTTAAATTTTTCTGCAACATTTTTGTGTATTTGTTTTTCCAAAACTAAACACTAACCAGTCAATACATATTCACTGAATATGGATTATCAGCCAAGTACTATTTGTAGAAATCCTGGTCACTATAAAATTAATCACCTGGGTTACAGAAATTACTTTGGATACATTTCAAATTTTGAGGCAGCATCTGGTGATCCCATCTTATATGACCCAAACTTGAAAAAAAATCTACATGTAAGTATTACCGCACTCTGTCCTCCATCGCTGATGCAGTAAACTCGTAAACGATAGAAACAACCTGGATTCAGTCGATCACAAAGATGTTCTCTAGTAGCTCCACTGTATATCATATCCCATTTGTTTCCTGTAAGGTGAAGAATTATGTTCAATCAGCCACAAGGTAATGTTTAATGTTCTGGTATCACAGACACAGCAGTTATCCTAGCTTCACTAAGTTAAGTGTTTATGTAATTTGTCAGAAACTATTTAAACTTGTTTCGAATTTCCTGGAGATGATCTAATTTTATTTTACAGCTTCCTAGACAAATCTGTAAGCCTTTGTTGAAATGAAATATCTCTGTAACTCTGTACAAGCTTTGGTTTACATTCATAATTTGCTTTTTAAATGTGTTTAAAAGCATTTTAAATGTGTTTAATGGTCCAGTAATGACATTATAACACACAAAGAATAGAAAGAACAAATAACATAGGAAGTTTAGCCTTAATTAAAAGACATTATTTTGCAGGAAACAGTTCATTGCATAGAAATAAAGACTGTTAAATGTGTCATTCAAAAACAAAGTTCATGAGGCACAAAAAATATTACTAAAACTAGAACAACGTAAGTTAAATTTTACAAGATAATTTTTCTCTGATATGTCTGGTTATAAATCTAACTGAATAAACCTTCAGAAGACTTTTTAGTTCAGATATACTGGAACTGAGCAAAGCAAACAAATGAGAGAGGAAATAAAATATAAATGTAAATTTAATAATATAGGTGTTCAGCAGTCTTAGAGATTATAACTTAAAGTGGATCATAACAGGCAAAATACTAACTGCTATAAACAAAGGAAAAATAAAAAGTGAAAGTAAAGAGGTCATATAAAATGCAAAGTCATGAAGAGCAGAGGCAGACTGGTATAAATAGAATAAATCTATTAATTTTTTTTTTTTAAAGATTTTATTCATTTGTCAGAGAGAGAGAGAGAGAGAGCACGCATGTGCTGAGAGAGCAACAGGCAGAGGGAGAGGGAGAAGCAGGTTCCCTGCTGAGCAAGGAGTTCAATGCAGGACTCGGTCCCAGGACCCTGGGATCATGACCTGAGCTGAAGGCAGATGCTTAACTGACTTAGCCACCCAGGTATCCCTAAATCTATTAATTTTTAATAGTTATTCTTACCATTAGAACCTTCTGCCATCTCCACTACATATTTATTGATGGCTGCACCTCCATTGTCTTTTGGTGGGTCTATCCAAAAAAGTAAAAAGTGGTATTAGGCAAAGTACATATAATTAAACAGTGACAGAAATCCTAATAAACAGAATACCACACCTCAGACTGTTAAAAAAAGAGAATCACCTGTAATGCTTTTTTAATTAGTACCAGCATTTTAAGTGGTGTATAAACAGATGTTCAATAAATGTTTTATTTTTTTTTTTTCAAGTTTTATTTATTTAACAATCTCCACACCCAATTGTGGGGCTCGTTTGGGGCTTGAATCAGGACTGTGTGAGATCAAGACTTGCATGCTCTTCTGACTGAGCCAGACAGGCACTCCAACAAATGTTTGTTCTAAGTGAGTAAGTGATTTTTAATTTTCATGAGCGCTAGGATGACCCAAGTAACTTTTTAAGCTATAATTTCAGTAATCATTCATTTCACACAGTGCTACCTCTGCTCGTAGTCTTACTGCAGGTTCCAAGTTCTTCCTATAACAAATATGAACTCTGTATTTGTGTGCGTGCAAAGTTTTCCACAAAAAAAGATATCCAAACAATGAATGAGTCTCACATTTCCTATTGAACTTGCTTGAGCTAACACATGTACCCAACTATCCTAAGAATTATCTTAATATTCAAATTATTTTAATCAAATAGAAAAGTAATGATGTACAAATATGCATATCTTACCCCAAGTTATTTTAAAACTGTGTGAATGTATCTTTCCTTTAACTGAAGGCTTCACAGGTACTCCTGGTTTATCAGGGCATGTAGTAAATTCTACTACTTCACTTGGATTACTTTTACCTTCTGAGTTGTAAGCAATAACCTGTGACATAAAAAAACCAAAGACTTAAAACAATATTTGATACCTAATGATAATGAACAAAGTGTTGAGAGATAAATAAGATCAATCAAATTATAAAGGTAAGTTTTCAGACTGTGATGGCTTGGTATGTGAGAACTGCTTGTCTTCAACAGGGACTCAGCATATATGAAGAATATTTAGGTATAATACCCTGTTAGAGTCAGTTCTGGGAATATAAAGAAGTTTACATCTAAAGTTTTGATACTAATCAAGAATCATCATAGGAATAAGCTATAATCTGATGATACTTGATAGGCTTTGGGCTTGATTTACTTATTCTTTTACTATTCTTTGAGTTTTAAAAAGATGTTCACAAATTCTTTGAATTTCCTTTATTCATGTGAAGACAAATTCCTCTTACCTTTGAATTGTTCTTAATAACTTGCTTCTAATATAATGTAACAGAAAGGAGTGTGTGTGGCTTCCCTATACAAAAATCCATTTGCTGATGAACTAAAGCTTCCGACCAAAAGTCAGAGAGGAACTGAGGGCTAACAAGCAACTTGAGTGAACTTGGGAGCAAATCCTCCAGCCCCAGTCAAGCCTTCAGATGACTGCAGCCTAGCTGGCATCTTGACTATAACCTCACATGAAACCTTCATGAGACCCACTCAGCTAAGCTGGTCCTGAATTCCTGACCCGCAGACCCAATACTTGTTTTTTTTTTTCAAGTTATTAAGTGGCACAGCAATAAACACAATTCATATCTAAGTATTTTGATATCTGACTTTAGAAATTCAATATATATTTTTACCTTATCTTGTCTACTGAACTTAAAGCTCCTGAAGTAAAATATCCAACTTGATATGATTTTCTCTTTTCTAAACCTGCTCCATCTTTGTTCTTTCTCATCAGCAAAAAGTCTACCTAGTTGCTCAAGTCATCTACCTACTTCTCAAGTCAAAAATCTAAGAAACATCCTTGATTCTTCCTTTTCTAAACCTACAACTTAATTCTATTAGCAAATCCTGTCAAGTCTACCTCTACTTTTCTGTTTTCTGCTACTACTACCACCTTAGTCAAGGCTTCTTTTATTCTATCTTTTCTGAATAACTACAATATATTACTAACTAGTTTTCTAGCTTCTATTCCTTCTCTCAATTCTATTTTCTACACAACTGCCAAAGGGACTTACTTCTTAGCTTGGAACCTTCCAACAGCTTCTCATTTTACTCAAAATAAGATCTAATTTCCCTATGGCCTACAACACCCTATGTGATTTCACCCCTGCCTACCACCACTTTACAGTCTTTTGCATTAGCAGTTATTTTCCCTGCCCCAAATGTTTTTTGTTCTTGACATGCTAACTTCTTCCGGTTATTCAGATTCAAGTTTCATTTCCAAAAGTACTTCCTTGACTACCCAATCATTCTGTTACCTCACCCTAATTTGATTAATCCACGTAGCACTTATCACCATCTACCATTTGCTTGTTTACTGTCTATTCCCCTAACTAGAGTATCAGTTATTTTGATTATTGTTATATTCTTAGTGTTTAGAACAGTGCTTTATTATAGAATAAATGCTCAATAATTACAGGATGAATGAATGACTCAAGACAAGCTCCATTATATGATATGATAATATACACATGGATGTAAATAAATCTACCCCTAAATAAATCATGCGGCTCATGAGAATGCAGTAAAATTCGGTTCAATTGTTCAATTTTGCTCAGGCTTCCTCAGTTCTCCCATGCACGACAATGCATTTTATTTGCTGCTTTATAAACTGGACCACAAAGAGAGTCAAAACACTTCTCCATATGGTACACAGTGTTTACTCAAACCTAGAACTAGAAGAAACTATTAAAGTAAGAAGAGACTCCCTAAAAACGAGAAAGATCCACTAATTGTATTTTTAAGACTATATATTTTGGCACTGCCTCCTTTTACTTCAGTTAGCCATGAGGTATTAAAGGTTATAAAGCCATATACTTATCTTCCCACCCCCACAATTTTACAAATAATCAAAAACATTCATTCAGTTCCCACCATAGAGAGAGCACTGTGCTGGGAACTCTAGGTTTGGTGCACTCTGTATCTTCAACAAGTTTAGAATCTTTATGCAGAAGACAAGCAAGATGTATATGAAAAGATTCAGGCAATAGGAGAAAGATTACTAAGGCATAAAATGGTCCACAAAGGCTTCTGAAGAGGTAAACAGAAGTGATATGAGGTCTTCATGGGCAAGAGCAGTAAAAGGGCAAACCTGGGTAAGAGAGAGAACAGAAAGCCCTGGGTATAGAGCAGAAATAATAGTAAATAGTGAGCTCTGATCAAGGAAGAATAAACAATCAATCTGGTCAGATAGCCAGTTCAAGTAAGGAGTGAAAGACAGTGCATTTTAAAAACTGAATGTGTCAGAATATAAAAAAATCTTATATGAAACTAAGGGATTTTTTTTTTTTAAAGGGAAAGCTGTATTTTGGAAAGATTAATCTAGGTATAAAACGGTAATTAGAAAGTAAGAATAGCTTGATAAAAGCACAGAACAGGTTTGGAGATTTAGTATTCTTCAGAACAAAAAATGACAGCTGACAGAAAGCAAAGAGATGATGTATCCAAGGGAGAAAGGGGCATAATAAATTAGGACTAAACATGGGCACACTTTGATTAGGGCAAAGGAGAAAGGAAGACCTCATAAAATGACACTGGACAAGATGAGGAGGAGGAAGGCAACACACGTTTATGTACTGTCACTGATGCTGACATGTAAGTGTACAAGTGAATTTTTTTTTAAAGATTTTATTTATTTATTTGAGAGAGAGAGAGTGAGAGAGAGCATGAGTGAGGAGAAGGTCAGACGGAGAAGCAGACTCCCTGTGGAGCTGGGAGCCCTATGTGGGACTTGATCCCGGAATTCCGGGATCATGACCTGAGCCGAAGGCAGTCGTCCAACCAACTGAGCCACCCAGGTGTCCCGTATAAGTGAATTTTAAAGATGGAAGATAGGAGAAGCTGATGGATCCCAGATACTAACTGACTGATTTCTCTCCATCTGAAAAAAAAAACACCTCAAAAAAAAGTAATAAGCTACAGTGTAGTATTTTAAGGGTTCTCAGCTCAAGGTACTCAGAACTTGATCTTTAGAAGGCTTGCTGCTTAAAAAACTATTTTTCAGGGAACTTTAGGAAGTAAGAAATCGGCCTTCTACTGGCCCGGAGTCATAGTGAGTGGCCACTAGCTTCTGAAGCCTTTAACAAGAAATATTATAATTATTAATAATTATTATCATTTTAAATTTGGACAACAGGTCTCAGCTAGCTTCTAATGAACCATTTGATAGAGTCAGCATTGTACACTTGTTAACCATTCTGAATTTTAACTGATTTTAAGAATTTTGGCTGCTTTCTTATGCTTGAAATTTTAATTTTAATTTTTCTTTTGTCCTTTAAATTTTTACATTGTTCCAATTTTGTTTTAGTATTTTGAGTGTCCTAGGATTGTCTGTAGTGTAGAAACTAGAACTCTTGGCATTTGGCAAACTTGGTCATATTACAATTTTATGTTAATTATATCATTATTTCTTTACAATCAGTAATATACTATCTAGTCATTGTTTTCTGGATTATAGTATTTTGTTTTTTTTTTTGTTTTTTTTTTTTTTAAAGATTTTATTTATTAATTTGACAGAGAGAAATCACAAGTAGATGGAGAGGCAGCCAGAGAGAGAGAGAGAGGGAAGCACGCTCTTTGCCAAGCAGAGAGCCCGATGCGGGACTCGATCCCAGGACTCTGAGATCATGACCTGAGCCGAAGGCAGCGGCTTAACCCACTGAGCCACCCAGGCGCCCCTGGATTATAGTATTTTGGACTGGACTATAGGATTATAGATTTATAGTATTTTCTAAGCTTTTGCTTAGTAGTCTAAGATTTCTTTAGTGTTAACAGTTTATTTTGATATGTTTTGCTTGTAAGAGGAGTCTGCAATGTCAAAATAGAAAACAAAGTCTGAGACAGCAATAGGATTTAATGATTCAAAAGCCTGTCAGCTGGCACCCAGCACAAGCAGATTCAAAATGTCCAAGCTTCTAAAAGACCACATAGTCATCATTTTCTATTTTTTTCCCCCTTTAGATCAGTGGTTCTCAAATTTAAGTAAGCCTCAGAATCACTTGGACAGTGCTGAAACACAGACTGCTAAGTCTTATCCCAGAATTTTTGATTCAACAGAACTGAGGGGGCCAGGTGATGCTGATACAATGGTCTGGTGATCACACTTGGGGAACTACTATTCTTGGTTATCACTCTTACGATTTATTATTTAATAAGGTTTTATATAATCCCTTCCTATAAGCCAGTGATTTGTTAAGAGTTTGTTTAGAGACATTGTTTTCCTATACCCTCTCTAGTTACTTGGGGGTACTTTTTGTAAAAGCCTACTGTCTCCTTGGAGATTCTGACTGTATACCCTGCAATCTGAATGTGACTGCCACAGTGAAACAATTTTAAATAAAAATCTGTAATTTTTTAAAATAGTGGATCATAAGAAATTTACTCCCTTATATGTATACATAACATTTTTGTCTCTATGTGGAAATAATACCATGGTGTTACAGGATAGTAGAATTCTAAGAATTTTAATAAACTTACCAAATTATAAAGATCTTAACATTTCCCCTTAGAAAATGTTAATCATTTTCTAATCATTACTGAATAATCATAACAATAATCATTACTGAAGCAAAATACAATCCAACATCATCCTAAGAGGAAAACTGAATGAATGTACTTACTTCTTAAGTATTTCATAAATCTTGTAAAAATATGAAAACTCTATTTGGAAAAAATTAAAATCACTCAGTGTTATCGTAAGTTTTAAAAATGAAGCTGATATATAAGACAAAGCATAATAAATATAATTATTATGCTCTTCGTAATCAAATCTCATGCTTAAAAATTTTTTAAGGTTCTCAAGGGATAAAATTTATCTTTGCTTTTTAATAGTGAAAACAATTTACAGTAGCTTCTATCATTTATTTGAAATGATTTGATTAAACAAGTACTGAGAAGAAAATTCGAATGTTGAATGTATTAACTAATAAGCATCTTGTATTTTTAGAAAAACTTGGGCACAAAAATGTAGGCTGGCTTATATTAATTGGTATATTGACTAATTCAAGCACTGTCTCTAAGAAATGGTAATGTATATCCCTGATCAAGTCAGAGTTAAAAAATATCCTGAGAATGGATGCTATACTATGAAAGAAAGAATTTCTGTAATCTCCACAGTAGATGAATTTTCAAAGCTTGCTAGCGCTTCAAGTGAGCAAGAATGATACATATAGTTTCCATGCCTCAAGCAAGCAATAAATGACATGTAGAGTCTGTCTGCTTTACACTAGAAATAATTCAGTGTAAAGGCCAACAGGTGAGCTAAACAAGGCAAGTATCTCTGCTGGGGGATAGGTGGGTTGGTTGGAGGCAGCAGCATTTGCCTAGTAGGGACTCAAGCACCCCATATAGAACTTTATGGGAGGGGGAGGAATTTGTTCCACAAACTAAATATAATTGACATAACTGAGGCAAAGTTTCTTTCTGATGATGAAGGGAGCTAGAAATAAGAAAAAGAAGAAAACCAGAATTAACCTGTAGTATTGGATTAAGATCGGAGGTACGTGTGTAAACTCATGGTTTAAAAAAATAGATATATATATGTAGAAATACAGATGTAAATGTGTTTGTGCATACAAATTTTGTATGTGCATGTACACACACATAGCTCATAGCTCAGTCCACTGAGAGGGTGTCCAGGAGTAGTAAAACTGTTATAGCAATAAGTATACTTACTTCCCAGATTTTGGCTTATAAATACCATTGTCTATTGAAAGGACCCAAGTGCTTTGAGAAACAAAACAATCTCAAGGCTAAAGAAGGGAAAGTACAAGATGAGACTGGAATAGCATGTGCCAGAAAGGAAAGGTTTCAAAGAATGATGGGGGGCACATTTCAAAAGGATCTGAAAGCCAGCCCCAAGGGCTCCTAAATCTGAAACAATCTGAGTCTCACAATTGACAATCATAATAACAAAAACAGCCCACTCAGTAAACAGGAATCCAGGAGTTCATATTTACATAAATGAGAAAAGAAAGCTTTTCTTTATAGTATAATGCCAAATAATAAATGTAGAAGGCATAATAAAATTGAAAAATTTTATTTTTATTTTATTTAATTTTATCTTAGTTGCTACTTGGCAACTATTGATCAGTAATAATGGACTCAGGCAGGTATTATCAATGGATGTTAAAACTAGTACGTGAAAGTCTGACAAAAACCAAGATGTTTACATAGTATTTAGAAAATGCTATTACTAGAAAGGGAAAAGGAAAACCTTATGGTGAAGAAACATGGTAAAAATAACCTTCATCAAGTGAATATCAGTAATGAGACAAAATGAAATTATGTACCACTTGATATAATGTACTTAGAAAATAAAAGCATTACTTTTTCAGATATTGCTAACAAAAAAAGCACATTCTGAATGTGTTTAACAACATCCACATTTTAGAAGATGTTTGCTCACGTTATACAAATAAAAGTTCCATAAAACATCAAAACTGATTTGAATTTAAATATATATAGTTTGACAATGTTACACAGTAATACAGCAGTAATGCTCATTAGAAAAGTCAAAACTATTTTAACTTTTTATGTTTTTTTGAGTGCAGTGACTGACCATGAGTGGGGAGAGGCAGAGGGAGAGTGAGAACCCTAAGTAGGCTCCACATCCAGTGCGAAGAGCCTGATGCGGGGCTTGATCTCACAATCCCGTTATCATGACCTGAGCCAAAAATCAAGATTTGGATGCCCAACTGACTGAGCCATCCAGGCTCCCCAAGCCTGAAACTATTTTAGATTTAAAATCAAGGAGTGAGGTGTATACTTAGCTTTAAAACAACAGGAACAACAAGAATGACAAATTTTATATGGGCTTTCAAAGCTTACCTTAAATTTATACTTTGTACTACGTCTGAGATTCTTTACTGTGTAAGCAAGATCTTCTCCATCATATTTAGGCTTAAAACCATATCCCTGGAAAGTGAAAATAAGTCTTTCTTAGATGTTTAGCAGCAGAAATATGGGGAATAACAAACATGTAAAAACACCCAGGTCGTCTTCATCTTCTACTGTGTACCAGGTGATTAATGCTCTCTTAAGTGTAATACTCACCTTGATACTTCTATTTTGAATGGACAGATCCATAAATGCTAATGAATGTTTGTAGGGGGATGGAGAACTCCATAAATATAGTAACCAAGAGAAGATCTTTGTGGTGAAGGTAAAGTCAGTCAATCGTAACATCACCATCAGTAAGCATATCTCTAAAACTAATAGACTTTCCTACACAGATGTTGTAAGAACTAAACAGAGTTATAACCATTTGACATACTTAACTTGCTCTGTGTTTAAGTAAATAGATAAATGGTTGGCTGTGCTGGCAGGAAGGCATGTCACTTAGGTACTGGATTGCTATTCATAGCTCCAGGGACAATGCTTCACTACTTTCCCATTGTTATTTTTAAAAGTTGATATATAATTCACATTCTGTAAAATTCCCATTCAAAGTATGAAATTCAATCATTTATATTGTATTCATTATACAATTATCATCAAATCCTAATTCTACAATGAAGCCTGTACTTTACTTTTTGGTTAGCAGTCACTTCCCCTCTTTTCTCATTCACTAATATACTTTCTAATAAACTAATATACTTTCTGTGTATTCATGTTCATTCATGTCATGACTAATTCCGTTCCTTTATATGGTTCAATGATACTCCACTGTATGGATATATCACACTTTGTTTATCCATTCAACAATTAATGGACATCTGGGTTGTTTCCACTTTTTGGGTATTATGAATAATGCTATGAACATTCACATACAAATTTCTGTATAAACATGTGTTTTCAAGTTCTCTTGGGTATATAGCTGCGAGTGGACCAATGTATTTTTCACTCAAATTGCTTTAAAGCTGGGGGGGGGGAAGCTGGGGGAAATTGGAAGGGGAGGTGAATCATGAGAGACTATGGACTCTGAAAAACAATCTGGGGGGTCTGAAGGGGGGGGGGGGGGGGAGGTTGGGGTACCAGGTGGTGGGTATTATAGAGGGCACGGATTGCATGGAGCACTGGGTGTGGTGAAAAAATAATGAATACTGTTATGCTGAAAATAAACAAATTTGATTAAAAAAAAATAAAGTAGCTCTGAAAAAGCTATGAAACTATGTAGAACTAATAGAAGAAACCCTAACTCACGTTAGTTACATTTTAGCTCATAGAAGACAAACCACTGGAAACCTGATTCTGGTGGCACTATATAATGTCATGTGATGCACTTCATATCTTCTGTGGTGTTTGAGAAAGCAGTGTATGAACACAGCTGGAAAAGGTGGACATATTATTTCCTTATTTTTTAGAGCTACTTAGGCTGAAAGGCTGTGGTGATCTTCCCCCCCTTTATTTTCCCTAAAACATATATATTTAAGAATATATATTTTCCCTAAAACATATATATTTAAGAATGCAGTCTATACTGTTCCTAGGCACAAATATATACAAACAAACAAAAAAACAAAACTCCCTCCCACACATCAAGAAAAGACAAGACTGAGTTCTTCCTCATTCCCAGTTCCTCCTAAATAATAACCAACACCAAGGACTCAAGGATCTGGGAAAGGATCTAACTACTGTGGCACTATTTACTTATTTATAAGGATTGATGTTACCTGAAATAGGTTTTAAACACTACTTAAAATATATATTTATACTTACTGAAGTTTCTTCCTCCATCTCTAAAATGTAAGAAATTCCTTCATCTGATGGTGTTCCTGAGGGCTTACTCCATTGTAAGGATAACCAAGTAACACCAGCCTTAGTTAATACAGGACTTGCTGGCATGGAAGGGGCACAGCCTGAAGTGTAATATAAGACTTCTTCACTAAAACCACTGTTGAAACAAATCGTTTTTAAGAATGAATGAAAAAGAGCTGTTTTTATAGCTAAAGAATTCAATCTGATAAATGACATTTTCTGAAAGTGACAATTTTTGATAACTAATTATAATGTCTTAGAGTTGATAATATTTTCATGGTTATCAGATCAGAACCTAAAAGTGTATTTACTAATACACTTAAAACTGTAGTTTATGTAACTAACATCTTCTCTTACAGCTTTTGCTATGATAGTTAATCCATCTTTACTATACCAACATAAACTAAAGCAGAATTTTTAGTGGATAATTTGGATTCTGCATAATTTATATTAAGTGAAGTGACTAAATAATATATTTGCATTAAAATGTATCTTACCTTGTGCCATACTCATTTTTGGCTGACAGTCTAAATTTACAACCCATTGCTGGTGACAGTTTAGTAATTTTAAATTGCTTCTGTAAGCCCATATAACACTGACAAAATTCTCCATTTCCTTTTCCCTAAAAAAAATTGGCTGATTATTATATATCATGTACATTACTGTAAAAAGATAAATCCACAAAGTTCCTGCTTGATGAATAACTACATATGAGCTGGTATACATTAAAAGTCATTTTGTTACATGAATCATGGATCTCAAAAGAAAGTAGAGATAACCTACATCTTTTAAATGGTACTTACTGTTCATTAAATGCAGAATTTACAAACTAGGTATCTCTGTATCTACCTTCTTGAACTAAGTACCCTGTTTTAACTGATGCTAAATGTCTGGGTTTAATAAAAGAAGTTCTTTCCATGTATAGACCCCACAATCTCTATGAGGGGACTAGTAATAGCAGAAATAGGGTAATCTTTGATATATACAACTAGCAGTGTTCTCAATCTATGAAAAGTTCTACACAGTTTTAAGATCCCTAAGTGATTCCCAAACCTCCACCTTAATAGCTGCTAACATCCTATAAAATAAAGATTCTGGAAACACAACTGCCTAGGTTTAACAGTAACAGAATATAAGCAGAGAGAAAAACCCGATTATAGGCAAAGAGAATGGGAGAGAGAAAACTCTGCAGCTCAGGACAACTAAAGAGTGTTAGAAGTTTAGGATGCTACATAAAATAGACACATTTCTTATTCTCCATCCACTCTTCCCTACTGTGTTGGTAGAGGTAAACGGTGGTTTTAGGGTGACTTCTTCAAAGAAAACCTTCAATCTCTATCTGGCTGCTTTACTACACTTTCCTGATTTAATGGTGTTTACAGTTGATTCTATTAAGTTGTCTAAACAGAAAATTGTATCATCTCTATATAATAATATTTTGCCCCCCAGCCTAGCCATTATTTGGCTGTACCTGTATGTTCCAAAACATACTTCATTAACATTAAGGTGGGAATGACTGACAACTTTGACTTGTTTCAGCCTTGACTAGAAATGCTTTTATTGTTTAGTGATGGTACTTCACTTAATACAAAAATAACTATCAGATAAGGAATTATCTTCCTTTCCTAATTTGAGTTTTAATTAAGTGCTAAATTTTATCAAATATCTTTTCATAATTTATCAACATATTTTTTTTTCTTCTAAATTACTATGATAGATTTCCTAATTCTAAATTCTCTTAAAACTTCTGGCATAAAATCTAATTGTTTGTGCCTCATTACTCTTTTAATATAGGCATACCTTGTTTTATTGCACTTCATTTTACTGTGCTTTGCTGACAGTGTTTTTTACAAAGTCTGGTTTGTGGCAACCCTGCATCAAACAGTTCTACTGGTGCCATTTCTTCAACAGCATTTGCTAACTTTGCGACTCTGTGTCATGTTTTGGTAGTTCTTGTAATATTTCAAATTTTTTCATATTATTGTATTTGTTATGGTGATTCATGGAAGAGGCCAACATATCAACATTAACAGGAGTTCAGCAGAAGTGGATTCCAACCCTCATGGATGATTTTGTGGGTTCCAAGACTTCAACAGAGGAAATAACAGCAGATGTGGTGGAAACAGCAAGAGAACTAGAATTAGAAGTGAAGCCTGAAGATGTGACTGAATTGCTGCAATCTCATGATAAAACTTAAGTGGATGAAGAGTTGCTTCTTAAAAATGTGCAAGGAAAGTGGTTTCTTGAGAGGGAATCTACTCTTGGTGAAGGTGCTGTGAAGACTGTTGAAATGACAACAAAGGATTTAGAATTTTACATAAATTTAGTTGACAGAGTAGCAGCGGGGTTTCGGGGGACTGACTCCGGTTGTGAAAGAAGTTTTAGTGTTGGTAAAATGTTATCAAACAACATCACATGTTACAGAGAAATGGTTCATGAAAGAAGAGTCAACTGATGCAGCAAACTTCACCGTTGTCTTATTTTTTCAAGAAGCTGCTGAAGGCACCCCAACTTTCAGCAAGCACCATACCCTCAGCAGCCTGCAGCCATCAACATCGAGGTAAGACCCTCCACTAGCAAAAAGATTATGACTCACTGAAAGCTCAGATGATGGTTAGCATTTTTAGCAACAAAGTATTTTTTTAAATTTAATTTTTTCAGTGACAACAAAGTATTTTTAAAATCAGGTATGTACATTTTTTAAAAAAAAGACAAGGCCATTGTACCTTTAACAGACTACAAATACTGTGTGGTATATAACTTTTATATGCATTGGGAAACCAAAAAAATTCATGCGACTTGCTTTGAGATATTTGCTTTATTGTGGTTGGCTGGAACCACAATATCTTCAAGGCATGCCTACATACTGCTGAATTCCCAGATTATCAATGGAATTTCTTCTATACCCTCTGGCCACACCTCTTAGCTATGGTATAAGCAGTAGGCAAAGAGAGAATGTAATAAATGATAGTAAAATGAAGTACTGCATAACAGAGCTCAGTGTGCTTGCTGTGGTAGACTGAATAATGGCCCACAAAGATATCCAAGTCCTAAACCGTAGACCCTGTGAATGTTACTCTATTCAGGGACTGTACAGATGTTATTAAGTTAAAGCTCTTGAGATGGAGAGATTATCCTGTATTATCTAGGTGGACCTTAAATGGAATTACAAATGTCCTTTTTAGAGTGAAAAAGATGTGAAGACAGAAGAGGAAAAAGGCCATGTGATAACGGCAGGAAGGGCAGAAAAGGCTATCTGATGAGGCCATGTGTTCATGGTAATGACAAAGTAATGAAGAGAGCCTCCAGAAGCTAGAAAAGTTAGGAGAATGGATTCTTTTCTAGAATTCCTAGAAGAAGCATGGTTAAAGCTTGATTTTGGCCCAGTGAGAGTCATACTGGATTTCTACCTTCCGGAAATATAGGAGAATGAGTATGTTGTTTTGAACTATCAGGTTTGTAGAAATGTGTTAAAGTAGCCATAGTAAAAAATTATACTTGCTTTTAAGGCTGAAGTGAAAAAAAATATTTCCTTCATCAAGATAATTACCCAAGTGAGAACTTTGAGGGGTTTAAGTCAAAAACAAAAAATAAAACAAAATAGGGAGGTCCAGTCAGTAATGTTTTCTAGGAACATCATTAATTCGCTCATGTACCACACTAAAAGCATTCATAATGTTTTTAAAGAGGAAAAAACTATTAAAACAAATTATTTCTGCTTGAGGATAAATACACATAAATTCCCCCTAATTTAAAAGATCCAATTTACTTACCTCATCCCATTCTAAAATAAAGCTTTGGATTTTAGAACCATTGTCACTAGGTGCCTAAAAGAAATAACAAAAAAAAAAAAAAAAAAAAAAAAAAAAGAGAGAGAGAGAGAGAGAGCGCGCACAAATTATTAGAACTTTTGTAAAAGATACTGTGAGAATCTAATCTGAGCAATCTATTGTGTTGTAGATGTTCTCTGTGGCTTAACTCTGGAAAAACTGCACAGGGAATACAGATATATATGTATTATATAACCCCACAATCCCTTTAAATGCAAGGTAAGAAAACAAAGCAGAGTTTATTCAAGTTTTTCTGAACACTGAACAACTTCCTGAAGCAAGAACCATCTTAACTTTTTAATCCATTTAAAAAATCACTTTGTCTTTTGTCAGAAGGTTTTTATCAGCTTTAAGTTCCTAGGATTGACCCTGTTATTTTCATTAAAACTCACTTTATAATCTATAAGTAGTACTGAGATACACCAGAGAAGGAAACAATCAGGGAGCTTAGAATAATTTCAAGAGGTCACACTGTCTGGATCTTTGCTTCTAGATACAATGTGCCCATTACCTAATATTGCTCATTCAACAATCTGTTAATCTTCAGTGGTGAAAATTTGTCTCCCTTAACATTTTATTCTAGTATTTAATCACTCTAGAACTCAAGAATTTCAACCTTATTTCTACTTGAATTTTCTACCATTTCAACTTGCTTCCTCTTTATTCTCACTTTAGACGCAGAACAATGGATCACTACTCTCCTTATAATAGCTTCATCCATTTGAAGACAACTGACTCTAAGACTCCTTTTATAAAAATTAAATAATCTTAACTTTTAAAATCGTTCTCCAGAGAATTATAGGAATTCTCTGGACTCTTATTTGGTTTTTATATAGTATTGCCAACCATTTATTTTTAAAAAGATTTTATTTATTTATTTGAGAGAGGGAGTGACAGAGAGTAAGCATGAGTGGGGAAGAAGGGCAGAGGAGAGGGGGAAGCAGACTCTCCACTGAGCAGGGATCCTGATGTGGGTCTCAGTCCCTGGACTCTAGGATCATGGCCTGAGATGGCAGGTCTGCCTTAAGTGAAGGCAGATGTTTAGCTGACTGAACCACCCAGGCACCCCCATTGCGAACCATGTTAAGAGCAATCAAGAATGGTCAACTTTTTAATAAAGAACTTTTTATAACACGGAGGTCCAAATTATTTGTTGACCATTAACAAAGATCTTGTGTTTAAAAATTTTTTAAAATTATAATTTTTAAGTGGTGAACATACTGAAATTTGCTATGTAAGTTGCAGATGTGGCAATTCAAAGTAACTACAGTATGGATGGGGCAGAAAAAGAAACCTTGGGAAATTCAACTCTTACAGAGCAAAGGAAGAGAATCCCAAGGCAGAGAAGATTAAAAATCTCAGCAAGAAGTGTGTGGTATAAAAATATATTTCCCCATGATTAATGCCTCCAGATTGCTCTGGTCTAGCTGCTAAGGTTGCACATTTATTTTCCTTAATTTTTTCTACTTTATTTTGTGAGGCTTTCCAAGTCAAGGAAATGGATTCTCTTCAACTCCCTGGAAGAAGCATGGCTATGGTGACACCTTCAACAACCTGTTACCATTTCTCCAAGTTAGAGGGGAAACTATTAGGTGTAAAGTGTTTTTACCTTATCTCATTTGATCTTCAAACCAACTCTTTGTAGTATTATTATCCAAACTATACAAAAGAGGAAATGGAAGCTTTAAAGAATCCAAATAAGTTGCCCCAGATCACTCAATCATTAAGAGAACAGAGCTGAATTTACTCAGACACAAAACCAGTGTTCCTACCCAGCAATATTCCAGAAGCTGAGCAACAGGAGGTCTGGTAGGTATTAGTAATTATAAGAGAATAGAAGACCAAGTTCAGTTAGCTTTTTATCATCACCATGCACTGGCAACTCTAAACAATGTCAGCTGATATATTTCTCTCAAGCTGCTACCTCACATTCCACCCATGCCATGATTTTGATGCCACGTTAACCCCCAAGTAATATTTTCAGATTATATGAGGCAACAGAGTCAAAAGATCTGATATTTAAGTCATAAACTACACTAAGCCAGTTTTCCTCAATTTTAACATTACATAGCAACAATAGGTACTATGTTTATTATGGTCCAGGCACTATGCTATGGGCTATATAGGTATTATCTGATAATCCTCCCAACAACTCCAGGTATACAATACTATCCCCAGTACCAGTACAAATGATTCTCTCTTTCCCCAATTGTGCTATTACTATGCACATACAAGTCTATTTCTTGAAGAGTATAAGCCTGGGTAACCTGATGAGAGACCTAGGGCATAAGGGCACTTTTTACATCTTACGCAGACTGGCTGGACTATTGTTAAAGGCAAATTTCAAAATTCAATGTTATTTTATCTTCAGAATAAATAGCAGTACCCTACTGAAGACTGAACCTACATGAAAGGCACCAGGCTACTACCCTAACTGCCCTACCAATAAAATGCTACTCTAAGTGACATGAAATAAAATTAGTCATACTTATCACAAACAAAAATGTATGTATGTACATACTTGTCTGATTTACATGTGCTAACAGTACTTTTTAACTGCATAAAGCATCTAACAAGGGACTAGTAAGACCCAAACAAGTTTTCAGAAAGAAAGCTAGCCCTGAGTTTTGCTCTTGGGGTAAGAGTAGATAATTAAATCAAGACTGGTAGTTATTTTCTTACTATAAATCAACAGTTGCTAGGAGGGTTGATACTCCCTTCTAGGGCATGTTTAGAAATTTTGTTGGGGGTGTTTCTGACTATCACAATAATGGCAGGGAGAGTAAAGGCTGCTTTTTACAAGTGGGGATCAAGGATGCTATCAATTCTGCACAGTGTGGGAAAATCAATACAATGAAGAATTTTTCTTTCTCTAGAACTTTTGAATGTCCTCTTTGACATCCATGTAGGTTGAAATATATGTTTAAAATTATCAGAGCCTAGAATCTAATTCCATTTTACAAGGTATTTTTTCTATAGTTTTAAGTTATAGGATTTTCCCAAAATGTAACTACTCTGCAATATGAGAAAGGCTGTATTTCATTTGTTCAGAAATTTACAAAGACCATAGATCATTTCAGTAATTCATGTCTCCCAGTGACAATGCTGTCTGTGCTATGTGAATTATCGATTCTATCTGTGGTGCCTGTCTATTTCATCATATCTTCTTGTGCAGCTGGGCACAAAAAATTTACATGTTAGCAAATCTATTATTCTATTCTATTATTCTATTAAAATAGAGAGTATTTAATAGAGAGTATTATAAAATTATATTATTATAAAATAGAGTATTTAATGGAATATTCCTTAAAATAATATATATATATATAAAATTAACATATAATGTATTATTAGCCCTAGGGGTACAGTTCTGTAAATCGCCGGTTTACATACTTCACAGCATTCACCATAGCACATACCCTCCCCAATGTCCATAACCCAACCACCCTCTTCCTACCCACCTCCCCCATGCAACCCTCAGTTTGTTTTGTGAGATTAAGAGTCTCCTATGGTTTGTCCTGATCCCATCTTGTTTCCTTTTTTCCTGACCCTCCAAATCCCCCACATTGCCTCTCAAATTCTTCATATCAGGGAGATCATATGATAATTGTCTTTCTCTGACTGACTTATTTCACTCAGCATAATACCCTCTAGTCCCATCCATGTCATCACAAATGGCAAGATTTCATTTCTTTTGATGGCTGCATAGTACTCCACTGTATACATATATACCACCTCTTCTTTACCCATTCATCTGTTGATGGACATCTAGGTTCTCTCCATAGTTTGGCTATTGTGGACATATAAATTGCTATAAACATTCGGGTGCATGTGCCCCTTTGGATCACTACATTTGTATCTTTAGGGTAAATACCCAGCAGTGCAATTGCTAGGTCATAGGGTAGCTCTATTTTCAACTTTTTGAGGAACCTCCATGCTGTTTTCCAGAGTGGTTGCACCAGCTTGCATTCCAACCACTAGTGCAAGAGGGTTCCTCTTTCTCCGCATCCTCGCCAGCATCTGTCATTCCCTGACTTGTTCATTTTAGCCATTCTGACTTGTGTGAGATATCTCATTGTGGTTTTGATTTGTATTTCCCTGATGCCAAGTGGTATGGAGCACTTTTTCATGTGTCTGCCATCTGGATGTCTTTTTTGCAGAAGTGTCTGTTTATGCCCTCTGACCATTCCTTGATTGGATTATTTGTTCTTCGGATGTTGAGTTTGATAAGTTCTTTATAGATTTTGGATACTAGTCCCAATAGTTCATTTTTGCCCTTGCTTCCCTTGCCTTTGGCGATGCTTCTAGGAAGAACTTGCTGCGGCTGAGGTTGAAGAGGTTGCTGTCTGTGTTCTCCTCAAGGATTTTGATGGATTCCTTTCTCACATTGAGGTTCTTCATCCATTTAGAGTCTATTTTTGTGTGTGGTGTAAGGGAATGATCCAGTTTCATTTTTCTGCATGTGGCTCTCCAATTTTCCCAACACCACTTGCTGAAGAGACTGTCTTTTTTCCATGGACAGTCTTTCCTGCTTTGTCAAAAATTAGTTGACCACAGAGTTGAGGGTTTATTTCTGGGCTCTCTATTCTGTTCCACTAATCTATGTGTCTGTTTTTGTGCCAGGACCATACTGTCTTAATGATGACAGCTTTGTAACAGAGCCTGAAGTCTGGAATTGTGATGCCACCAACTTTGGCTTTTTCAATATTCCTCTGGCTATTTGAGGTCTTTTCTGCTTCCATATAAATTTTAGAATTATTTGTTCCATTTCTTTGAAAAAAAAAAAAAAAAAAGGATGGGATTTTGTAGGGATTGCATTAAATGTGTAGATTGCTTTAGGTAGCATAGACATTTTCACAAGATTTCTTCTTCCAATCCATGAGCATGGAACATTTTTCCATTTCTTTGTGTCTTCCTCAATTTCTTTAATGAGTACTTTATAGTTTTCTGAGTACAGATTCTTTGCCTCTTTGGCTGGGTTTATTCCTAGGTATCTTATGGTTTTGGGTACAACTATAAATGGGACTGATTCTTTAATTCTCTTTCTTCTGTCTTGTTGGTGTATAAAAATGCAATGGATTTCCGTGCATGGATTTTATATCCTGACACTTTACTGAATTCCTGTACAAGTTCTAGCAGATTTGGAGTGGAGTCTTTTGCATTTTCCATGTAAAGTATCATATCATCTGCAGAGTGATAGTTTGACTTCTTCTTTGCTGATTTGGATGCCTTTAATTTCTTTTTGTTGTCTGACTGCTGAGGCTAGGACTTCTAGTACTATGTTGAATAGCAGTGGTGATAATGGACATCCCTGTCGTGTTCCTGACCTTAGCGGAAAAGCTCTCAGTTTTTCTCCACTGAGAATGATATTTGCTGTGGGTTTTTCACAGATGGCTCTGATGATATTGAGGTGTGTACCCGCTAAAACTACACTTTGAAGAGTTTTGATCAAGAAAGGATGCTGTACTTTGTCAAATGCTTTTTCAGCATCTATTGAGAGTATCATATGGTTCTTACTCTTTCTTTTATTAATGTATTGTACCCCGTTGATTCATTTGCAGATGTTGAACCAACCTTGCAGTCCAAGGATAAATCCCACTTGGTCATGGTGAATAATCCTTTTAAGGTACTGTTGGATCTGACTGGCTAGTATTTTCGTGAGAATTTTTGCATCTGTGTTCATCAAGGATATTGGTCTGTTAATTCTTTTTTGATGGGGTCTTTTGTTTTGGGATCAAGGTAATGTTGGCCTCATTAAATGAGTTTGGAAGTTTTCCTTCCATTTCTATTTTTGGAACAGTTTCACGAGAATAGGAGAACATTCTGGAGAATGTTCAATGTGCACTACAGAAGAATCTATATTCTGTTGCTTTGGGATAGAATGTTCTGAATAAATCTGTGATGTCCATCTGGTCCACTGTGTCATTTAAGGCCTTTATTTCCTTGCTGATCTTTTGCTTGGATGATCTGTCCATTTCAGTGAGGGGAGTGTTAAAGTCCCCTACTATTATTGTATTATTGTTGATGTGTTTCTTTGATTTTGTTATTAATTGGTTTATATAGTTGGCTGCTCCCACATTAGGGGCATAGATATTTAAAACTGTTAGATCTTCTTGTTGGACAGATCCTTTAAGTATGATATAGTGTCCTTCCTCATCTCTTATTATAGTCTTTGGCTTAAAATCTAATTTATCTGATATAAGGATTACCACCCCAGCTTTCTTTTGGTGTCCATTAGCATGGTAAATTGTTTTCCACCCCCTCACTTTAAATCTGGAGGTGTCTTTGGGTCTAAAATTAGTTTCTTATAGACAGCATATAGATGGGTTTTGTTTTTTTATCCATTCTGATACCCTGTGTCTTTTGACAGGGGCATTTAGCCCATTTACATTCAGGGTAACTATTGAAAGATATGAATTTAGTGCCATTGTATTGCCCGTAAGGTGACTGTTACTACATATTGTCTCTGTTCCTTTCTGGTCTACTACTTTTAGGCTCTCTTTTTGCTTAGAGGACCCTTTTCAATATTTCCTGTAGACCTGATTTGGCGTTTACAAATTCTTTTAGTTTTTGTTTGTTCCAGAAGCTTTTTATCTCTCCTATTTTCAATGCTAGCCTCGCTGGATAGGGTATGCTTGACTGCATGTTTTTCTCATTTAGTGCTCTGAATATACCATGCCAGTTCTTTCTGGCCTGGTAGGTCTCTGTGGATAAGTCTGCTGCCAATCTAGTATTTTTACCATTGTATATTACAGACTTCTTGTCCCGGGCTGCTTTCAGGATTTTCTCCTTGTCACTAAGACTTGCAAGTTTTACTTCTAGATGACAGGGTGTGGACCTATTCTTATTGATTTTTGAGGGGCATTCTCTGTGCCTCCTGGATTTTGATACTTCTTCCCTTTGCCATATTACAGAAATCCCCTATTATAATTCTCTCCAATATACCTTCTGCCTTCCTCTTCTTCTTCTGGAATCCCAATTACTCTAGTATTGTTTCGTCTTATGGTATCACTTACCTCTCAATTTTTCCCCTCGTGGTCCAGTAGCTGTTTGTCTCTCTTCTGCTCAGCTTCTTTATCTCTGTCATTTGGTCTTCTATATCATTAATTCTCTCTTCTGCCTCATTTATCCTAGCAGTAAAAGCCTCCATTTTTGATTGTACCTCATTAATGGCTTTTTTGATTTCAGCTTGGTTAGATTTTATTTTCTTTTATTTCTCCAGAAAGGGTTTTTATTTCTCCAGACAGGGTTTTTCTAATATCTTCCATGACTTTTTTGAGCCCCGCTAGCACCTTGAGAATCATCATTCTGAACTCTAGATCTGACATATTACCAGTGCCCATATATATATATATATATATATAATATATATAAAATATATATTTTATATAAAAATATATAAATAGTATAATATATAAAATATATATTATATATAAATATAATATATAAATATTTATATTTATGTTATAAATATAAGTATATTTATATATAAACACAATATATTTAATATAAAATATATATTTTATATAAAATATAAAAAATTAAATATAAATATATATATTAGACTGGTGAATAGAACAGAGCCACCCACTTGATTTTGGGTGTATTTTGGTCTCTTAGACGAAACTACCTCCCAAAATCTCTCTCTCTCTCCACACACACACACACACACACACACACACACACACACAAATACAAATAAGGGTAAACATGATGAAGGGATGGAATATGGCTATAAAGATGAAAATTTAATAAAATTTCTACAAAATGAGTTGATAAGGTAAGTCAGTTGAGGAAAGAAAGAAAAAAAAGGTAGAGAGAATCTGCTCAGGCTGGGGACTAGACCAAAGCCCTGTGCTAGATTCAGGGTATATTTTGATTTATTATAAGAAGTTGTATCACAAAATTTTTTAGAAGAAAAAACCCTGTATGTATACAAAAGATAAAGTTAGATACAATGAAGGATAAAATATGCCTATAATAATAAAGGTTCCAGAAGCTTTTCTTTAATGAAAGGTATTGTTAAGATAAACTAGTTAAAAAATGTTAAAAGAAGAAAGAGTAAAAGTTAAACAAATTAGGATAAGAAAAAAAAAATTTAAAAAATTTAATTAACTATGCAAGACTAAAGAATCACAGGGAGAAAGCCATGAATTCCATGCTTTGCTTTTCCCTCCTCTGGAGTTCCGCTGTTCTTGATCAGTGAGCTTGGTCTCCGAAGGATGTTCTTACGGATTTTCTGGGGGAGGGGCCTGTTGTAGTGATTCTCAAGTGTCTGCCCGAGGCGGAATTGCTGCGCCCTTGCCAGAGGCTGGACTAAGTAATCTGCTCTGGTTTGCTCTCAGGAGCTTTTGTTCCCTGAACAGTTTCCGGTTTCCATAGAGCTTTGGAGGATGGGAATGAAAATGGCGACCTCCCAATCTAGGGCATGGAGGAGCCGAGAGCTTGGGGACCCCTCCTCAGTGCACGCTTGGAGAAAAGTGCTCAATCACTCCTGTCTCCCTGGTCTCTGGCCGTGCTCCGAGCTCACCTGGCCCGTGATTGAGTGCTTCTGTCTCTGGCTCAAAGCCCTGTTTGGAGTCTCCAAACCCAGCAGATTCCTGCTGCTCTGCTCTTCCAGGGGGTTCTCCCTGGATCTGCCACTTGTGGGGTCCCTACTTAAAGAGCAGTGGCCTGACTGTGCCACAGATCATAGTTTAAGGTAGAGAGCTCACTCCTCAGAGCTCCCTTCTCTGTAGCCGGCTTCCCCGCTCTAATACCTGCGAGCTCCGCTACCCTCAGACACCCTGATCCTTCTGTGACCCCATGGGACCTGAGATCACGCTGCCCCCGTGAGGGCTCCAGACCCATTTAGCCTCTGGAGTGATGTCTCTCAGTGGAGCACTTTTAAAAGTTCTGATTTTGTGTTCCACTGCTGCACTGCTTGCTGGGAGCCGATCCCTCCCCTCTTGGTCTATCTTCTAGTCGGTTCAAATTCACTTCTCCACACGTCTTTCCTTTCAGAAAGTGGTTGATTTTCTGTATCTAGAATTGCTGCTCTTCTTCTCTTCGATCTCCTGTTTGATTTGTAGGTGTTCGGAATGGTTTGATAACTATATAACTGAATTCCTGCAACCTGATGTCATCTCAGCCTGCTATTCTTCTGCCATCTTGACTCCTTTCCCCCTATATTTTTATTTTTATTTTTTTAATTTTTTAAAAGATTTTATTTATTTGACAGACAAAGATCACAAGTAGACAGAGACGGGCAGAGAGAGAGGGGGGAAGCAGGCCCCTGCTGAGCAGAGAGCCCAATGTGGGGCTTGATTCCAGGACACTAAGATCATGACCTGAGCTGAAGGCAGAGGCTTAACCCACTGAGCCACCCAGGCGCCCCCCCCGTATATTTTTAAAACTATGAGTCTAGTTACTATGAACTTCATTTTATGATAAAATTTAGGATATAAAGGCATTGTAATGAACTTTAGAAGCACTGCTGAGACTCTCAATGCCATCCCATGTCCAGTATTGTAAGGACTGCTAATTATATACCAGTCTTTTCTGCTGTATTTACACATAGTAAGAAAAAACCATTAAGAGTATTATTTTAAGATTTAGTGTATGTAAAGAACAAGAACAAGTTACCTTAAAGTTCTTTTTTGTTTCTAGACAAGAACAACTGAAATTGGGGAGGGGAGAGGAAGGAGTAAATGTCCAGTTGGAAAGTACTCTAAATAATATTCTTACCTTCCATTGCAAAGTGAGTGAATTTTTGGTCCGATTGGCTATCCTGGGTGGATTAGGTATGTCAGGTTCACAGCTTAAGGTGGTAAAGCTTTCAGCTTCTGAAGGAGTTCCCTTCATAGAATTGTATTCTGCCTGGACTCTATGGCGATAAAAATAAATAGTTTTGAACAGTAGAATAATTGTATACTACCTTCAATAGGCATCAGCTTTAAGTACTTGCAAATCAGTAAAGTGTCTTCCAAATGTTCTATCAAGAAAACAAGGGTGGGCACCTGGCTAGCTCAGCTGGTAAGATATGTGACTCTTGATCTCCAGGCTGGGGTTTCAAGCTCCAAGTTGGGTGTAGAGATTACTTAAAAATAAAGTCTTTAAAAGAAAAAAAAAAGTCCGTGTCAAAGTAAAAGATGGCTCTTTAAAAAAAATACAGGATAGACCAGAGGCTTCATCCTATTTCTTGACTGTAACACAAAGTAAGAAATACATCTTAAGTTGTGACAACATATCACAACTATATGATATGTACTTGCTCATACACACACACAAGAAAGAAAAGTATTCTGCAACTATCCCTAAGGGATATATACAGATCGATTCTATTTTATTTGATTATTTAATTAAAAAATGCTGACTATAACCCCCAAATTTCATCATTTAATAATGGTTGCAGCCTACAGTTTGAAAGTGCTAAGTTGGACAATACTTTGGCTTTATCCACAGAAAATATTATTGAAGACTTAATTTAATAGTTTAATAGGAATAACCCCAACCACAAATGGGGTGACTAACCAAATATAGATTAATGAGTCCTAGCTGGGGAGGCTTTAGTATGTAAAATGTTGGTAAATTATAATAGAACTATGCAGAATAAAACAGTATTTAAGTTACCTCTCAGTTAAATGTTGTGAATTTTCTAAGAAGATTTTATTTTTAAGTAATCTCTATATCCAATGTGGGGCTTGAACTCACAACCCCAAGATCAAGAGTTGCATGCTCCACTGATTGAGCCAGCCAGCCACCCCTCAGTGCTGTGAAATTTTAATTTAATATCCCAAACTCTTTCTAAAACATGATGTAGTAAAAATACATTAATTATAAATCAACAATTATTAATGCTTCTGTTCTGCAAAAATTTTAAAAGCGGGGAGTTTTCCATTTGCATATAATATGCAGACATATTAAACTTATTATCTGTACATTCATTCCAATCCCAAGGTCCTATAAACAGGATAACTAACACTTCAACATAACATTTCAGTTAAATGTTTTTGGTTTTTTTGGGCAACGTGTTAATAACTGTACCAAAAGAGAAACCAAAGTCCACAAATTCATGATTTTAATCCCCCAAATTAATAATTATATTATATTCCAGGCTTTTAATGAAATTATTTAAAAAACTACCTATGCTCTATCATATCATACTAAGACAACATGTAGACATTCCTTACTTTGCATGGTAATCTGTAGCTGGTTTGAGTTCATTTAAAGTGACACTTGTTTCTTCTCCTCTGGGGGAAAAAAAGGAACATTTAACAGTCTGATGAAGAATTTCCAGAGGATTTACATTATATACGCTTCAGTTTGTGGCAGTTTATGAAATTACACTGTTTCTTATTTTACCAGTTGTAATCATATTCAGATTCCATCAATACAGAATTTGTGTAATAAGACTATATACCAAACTTAAGTTATATACCTCCATACCACTTTAAAACAGAAAGGTGTCCAAACAGTGGGTGCACAGAGGAGTTAAGATGGTGGAGGAGTAGGGGCTCCTACAGTTGCCTATTCCCTCCAATAAGGTTAGATAAATAACAAATCATTCTAAACACACAAAAAAATCAAACTGAGGACCGAGAGAACAAAATGGCCACCTTGTGGAAGGTAAGAGCTGTGGAGAGTTCATCTGGGGAAAGAACAGCTGTAGGTGCTGTAGAGGGGCGGGAGCCTTGATCATGGAAAGAGGAGAGAGAGAGAGAGAGAGAAACAAAAAAGTGAAGCAGCAGGCAGGAGTCTGCACAAGAAAAAAAATCTTCCCCCACACCAGTGACTAAAAAAAGAAGGGGGCTGACTATGGCAAATTTTTATAAGCAGCAGAGCTCAAAGTCTTAAGTTTGATAAGTCTGTGCCATTGGTGGGGTTGTGCCTGGCAGACTTAGCAGTGCTCTGGTGGGGAAGAAGGGCAGAGACCTGGGAGTGGGCAGTGTGGTCTGAGGATGCCCTGGGTCACACAGGGAAGAACAGTTCCCTTTTTTGAAATGCATTTGGGAATGGTGGATGGCCTCTCTGGGGGCAAAAGAACTGACAGCACCAATGTGCATCCCTGTTCACTAACATGGGAATACAGACACTCACTGGCTGAGGGCAGCAAACCTTGGTGATGCTTTTTGCTGCACTTTACCATAAGTTCGGAGCCACTGTGCAGTTGTGGGACTGCTTTACTGGGGCAAACTGGCACTGGCCACAGCATGGCAAGACCCTCCCCCAGAGGATCAGCATGAGTCCATAAAATTGGGAGTTTTGAAACCCAGCCCCATGCCTGAGATAAAACATAGGGGGTGCTGTGCCACCTGAGAGAGACAGGGTGAAGGCAGGGATCTGACAGAAGCTGAAACACAAGAGGGGTGACTGCTTTTCTGAGAGGGGTCCCTGAAGAGTGGCAGACACAAACTCCCCAGTATGGGTCGGAAAGCAGGGCAACACCATTTCCCCCATACCCATCAGCACTAACCAACTTCAGTGAGCAACACAGCACCACCCAACGCCCTCCTAGTAGAGGCTGGAGCTACTTACACCAAGCACTGCCCCCCACCCCAGGCCCCAGTACCCTCCAAGTACATCTCCACTAGGGCAAGCCCGCCTGAGAATCAGTGCAGCAGGACCATCTGCCAGAAGACTAGCACAAACCCCTCACATGTACCAAGTCTACTAATCATAGAGTGCTGCAAAGCTTCAGTTCTAGGGGAAATAGGATCTAGAATCTCGTTTCTTTCTTTCTTTTTTTTTTTTTTTTGGATGGATCTAGCTTCTTTCAACAAGCAGACCAAAACACACTAGTTAAAACCTGCCATTACCAAATACCACCTACTACAGGCAAAGAGAATTCTGTAGAGGACTGACATGTAGGAAGCAGCAGCCAAAACAAAACTGCAGAGTGCACACTCTGAAACACCTCCTGAATCACCAGGCCCAAGAGAGTATAAAACCTTATTTTTTTTCTTTTTCTTTCTTTTTTAACCTCTTCTTAATATAGCCAATTAACTCTCAGGAGCAGGAGAAAAAGAGGCTTTCCTAAGAATCATCCCCAAAATTGATAAAACAGAGGAATTCACCCTAAAAGAAAGAACAGGAAGAAGTAACAGTCAGGGACTTAATCAATACAGATATAAATAAGATGCCCGAATAAGAATTTAAAACAACAATTATAAGGATACTAGCTGGGCTTGAGAAAAGCACAGAAGATACTACAGAATCCCTTACTGCAAAGATAAAACAACTAAAAACTTGTCAGGCCAAAATAAAAAATGGTATAACCAAAAGGCAAAATCCACTGGATGCAATGATAATAAGGATGGATGAAGCAGAGAATACAGATATAGAAGATAAAATTATGGAAAATAATGAAGCTGAAAAGGAGGAGGAAATAAAGGTATAGGATCATGAATGTCGAGTTAGGGTATTCAGTGACTCCTTAAAAACATAGTGACATTTGATCATAGAGGAGTCCCAGAAGAAGAAGAAAAAGGGCAGAAGGTTTTATTTGAGCAAATTATAGCTGAAAAGTTCCTTAATCTGGAGGAAGGAAACAGACATCGAAACCCAAGAAGCAGAGAGAACTCGCATTAAATTCAACAAAAGCCAGCCATGACTAAGAAAGACACATCATAGTCAAATTCACACACACATGAAAACACAGGCAAGGAAAGAACCCTGAAAGCAGCGAGGGAAAAAAAAGTCCTTAACCTACAAGGGAATACAAGGTTGCAGCAGACCTGTCCACAGAAACTTAGCAGGCAGAAGAGAATGGCAGCATATATCTGACATGCTGAATGGGAAAAAAAATGAAGCCAAGAATACTTTATCCAGCAAGGCTGTCTATCCACAATAGAACGATTTCCCAGACAAACAAAAACAAAAGGAGTTCGTGACAACTAAACCAGCCCTGCAAGAGGTATTAAACTCTTTGAATAGGGAGAAAAAGACCAAAAACAACAAAGTCTAGAAAGCAACAGAGGCCATCATCAGAAACATACCTTTACAAGTAATACAACAGCACCTAAACTCCTTTCTATCAATAATTACTCTGAATGTAAATGGACTAAATGCTCCCAATCAAAAGACACAGTAACAGAATGGATAAAAAAGTAAGAGTCATCTATATGCTGCCTACAAGACACTCATTTTAAACCTAAAGAGAGCTGCAGATTCAAAGTGAGGGGATGGAGAATCATCTATCATGCTAATGGACACCAAAAGAAAGCTGGAGTACCCAAATTTATATCAAACTAGATTTTGAACCAAAGACTGTAATAAGAAATGAAGAAGGGGTCTATTCATAATTAAGGGGTCTATTCATCAAGAAGATCTAACATTGTAAAGACTTATGCCCCCAACCTGGGAGCACCCAAATATATAAATCAATAACAAACTTAAAGAAACTCATTGATAATATAATAATAGGAGACTTTAACACCCCACTTACAAATGAACAGATCATCTAAGCAGAAGATCAACAAGGAAACAAGGGCTTTGAATAACACACTGGATGAGATGGACTTATCAGACACATTCAGAGCATTTTATCCTAACGCAGCAGAACATGCATTCAAGTATACATGGAACTTTCTTCAGAAAAGATCACATACTGGGTCATAAATCAGGCCTCAACTGGTACAAAAAGACTAGGATCATACCGTACGTATTTTCAGACCACCATGCTATGAAACTTGAAGTCAACTATAAGAAAAAATTTTGAAAGAATACAGATACATGGAGGTTAAAGAACATCCAATGAAAGAATGAATGGGTTAACCAGGAAATCGAAGAAGAAATAAAAAAACTTCAATGAGATGAAGTAAAAATGAAAACATGACAGTCTAAAACAAGGTGATCCTAAGAGGACCTAAGAGGTCCTTGCAATACAAGCCTACCTCAAAAAGCAAGAAAAGTCTCAGATACACAACCTAACCTTATACCTAAAAGGGCTAGAAAAGGAATAGCAGATAAAGCCTAAAGCCTACAGAAGAAGGAAAATAATAAATATTAGAGCAGAAATAAGCAATACAGAAAAAAGAACAAAAATCCCCAGTAGAACAGATCAATGAAACTAAGAGCTGGTTCTCTGAAATAATTAATAAAACTGATAAACTGCTAGGCCAGACTTATCAAAAAGAGAAAGGACTCAAGTAATAAAATCATGAATGAAATAGGAGTGATCACAACCAACAGCACAGACATACAAACAATTTTAAGAGAATATTATGAAAAATTCCATGCCATCAAGCTAGGCAAGTGAAGAAAGAGACAAATTCCTAGAAATATACAAACTACCAAAACGGAAAGAGGAAGATATACAAGTTTGAATGGACCCATAACCAATAAGGACATTGAAACTGTAGTTAAAAATCTTCCAACCATCAAAAGCCCAGGGCCAGATGGCTTTCCAAGGGAAATCTACCAGACATTTAAAGGAGTTAACACCTATACTTCTGACAAACTGTTGCAAAAAACATAAGTAGAAGGAAAACTTTCAAACTCATTCTATGAGGTTAGCATTACCTTGATTCCAAAACCAGACAAGGACCCCATCAAAAAGGAGAATTACAGGCCAATATCCCTCATGAACATGGATGCAAAAAATCTCAACAAGAGAAACCCAATAGTACAGTAAAAGAATTATTTGCCACAATCAAGTGGGATTTATTCCTGGGCTGCAGGGGTGGTTCAATATTTGCAAACCAATCAGGGTGATATACCACATGAATAAAAGAAAGGTTAAGAACCACATGATGCAGAAAAAGCATTTGACAAAATTTTATAGCATCCGTTCTTGATAAAAACCCTCAAAACAAAATAGGTATAGATGGAACATACCTCAACACCATAAAGGCCATACACAAAAGACCCACAGCTAATATCCTCAGTGGGAAAAAACTGAGAGCTTTTCCTCTACAGTCAGGAACAAGACAGAGATGTCCACTTTCATCATTATTATTTAAAATAGTACTGGAAGTCTTAGCTTCAGCAATCAGACAACAACAACAAAAAAAGGTGCCCAAACTGGCAAGGAGGAAGTCAAACTTTCACTATTTGCATATGATGCAATACTCTTACGTAGAAAACCCAAAAGACTCCACCAAAAAATTGAAAATGACTTCAGCAAAGTTGCAGAATATAAAATCAAGGTACAGAAATTTTTTGCGTTTCTATTTACCAATAATGAATCAGCAGAAAAAGAAGTCAAGGAATTGATCCCATTTACAACTGCACTAAAAACTGTACGATACCTAGGAATAAACTTAACCAAAGAGGTAAAAGATCTGTACTCTGAAAACTTTGAGAGAAATTGATGGGGATGCAAAGAAATGGAAAAACATTCCACACTCATAGACTGGAGGAACAAACATTGTTAAAATGTCTATACTGTCCAAAGCAATCTATACATTTAATGCAATTCCTATCAAAGTACCTCCAGCATTTTTCACAGAACTAGAACAAACAACCCTAAAATTTGTATGGAATCACAAAAGACATCAAATAGCTAAAGCAATCCTGAAAAACAAAAGCAAAGCTGGGGGCATCACGATTCTGGGCTTGAAGCTCTACTACAAAGCTGCTGTCATTAAGATAGTATGGTACTAGTGGAAAAACAGACACATAGATCAATAGAACAGAAGAGAAAATCCAGAAATGGACCCACAACTATATGTTCAACTCATCTTTGACAAAACAGGAAAGAATATCCAGTGGAAAAAAGATAATCTCGTCAACAAATGGTGTTGGGATAACTGGATAGCCACATGCATAAGAATGAAACTGGATCACTTTCTTATGCCACACACAAAATTAGAAATGGATGAAAGACCTAAACATGAGATAGGAATAGAGGAGAAAACAGGCAGCAACCTCTGACCTTAGCCACAGCAATTTCTTCTAGACATATCACTGAAGGCAAGGGAAATAAAAGCAAGCATGAACTACTGGGATTTCATCAAGATAAAAAGCTTCTGCATAGTGAAGGAAACAATCAACAGAACGAAAAGGTAGCCTATGGAATGGGAGAAGATATTTACAAATGACATATTTGATGAAGGATTATTATCCAAAATCTATAAAGAGCTTATCAAACTCAACATCCCCCAAACAAATAATCCAGTTAAGAAATGGGCAGATGTGAATACATACTTTTCCAAAGAAGACATCTAGATGGCTAATGGACACTTTTCATGAAAAGATGCTTAATATTACTCATCATCAGGGAAACAAATCATAACCACCATCTCACACCTGTCAGAATGGCTAAAATTAACACAGGAAACAACAGATGTCGGTGAAGATGTGGAGAAAGGGAAACCCTCTATACTGTTGGTGGGAATGCAAACTGGTACAGCTACTCTGGAGAACACTATGGAGGTTCCTCAAAAAGTTAAAATAGAACTAACCCTATAACCCAGCAATTGCACAACTAGGTATTTAACCAAAGGATACAAAAATACTGATTTGAAGGGGTACATGCATCCCAATGTTTATGGCAGCAGTATCAACTACAGCCAAATTATGGAAAGAGCCCAGATGTCCATACACTGATGGATGGATAAAGAAGATGTTAGACAGACACACACACACACATACACATACATACACACTCAGGCATATTACTCAGCCATCAAAAAGAAACCTTACCATTTGCAATGACGTGGATGGAACTAGAGTGTATTATGCTAAGTGAAATAAATTAGAGAAAGATAAATACCATATGATTTCACTCATATGTAGAATTTAAGAAACAGATGAACATTTGGGAAGGCAAAAAGAGAAAGAGAGAAAAGCAGTATTCTAAGAGACTTTTAAGGGTGGAGAACAAACTGAGGGATGATGGAGGGAAGTGCAGGGATGGGCTAAATGGATGATCAGTATTAAGTATTAAGCTTTTATGTTCAGCACTGGGTGCTGTATGTAAGTGATGAATCACTAAATTAAAAAAAAAAACCAACAACCCCCCCCCAAAAAAAAACAAAAGGTGTCCTAAGCAAATCAATGGTATAAGCCAGACTTATTTGTGTATGTGTGTGTGTGTGTAGTCAGGGAAGGTATTTAGATTAAAGAAATGAAACCAGTTTGAGTTATTTAAAAATTCATCTTTCACAATTAAAATGCTAAATAACCTGTATATTACTGAAATCAAAAGCACCAAGTTTTTACAAGGAGTGTGTCACTTCTGCATTTTGTTAGACTATAAAATGGAATCTTATGTAAAATATTAGTTTAATGAGCATATCATTAAAAAAGTGAATATTTTGATGTAAAGTATTTCACTCATGGGTACTACTACATTTTCACATTTTTAAATATAATAGCACATATTCTTTTTTTTTTTTTTTTTAAAGATTTTATTTATTTGTTTGACAGAGAGAAATTACAAGTACACTGAGAGGCAGGCAGAGAGAGAGAGAGATAAGGAAGCAGGCTCCCTGCTGAGCAGAGAGCCCGATGCGGGACTCGATCCCAGGACCCTGAGATCATGACCTGAGCTGAAGGCAGCGGCTTAACCCACTGAGCCACCCAGGTGTCCCTAATAGCACATATTCTTAAAATAATCACTTGTTACAACTATTACTTATATATGTGGCCAAAAACCAGTCCATTTTCTACTTCTTTTTTTTAAAAACCACCGTTCTCTGTTCCTTTTCCTTTAGCCAAGTTTCTTTCCTCTCCACTTTATGGACCTTCCCCCCCACCACCATTTCTCAAATCAAAACCAATAAATATAAGAAAACACATCCCACTGAGGAAAGAATTGGGCAGTTGTAGTAGCCTCCTCAGAGAGAGACCTGAATTGGTGTAAAGAAGGTAACTAATAATCCTCTTGTCTCTTTGATCAGGCTGCAAATGGAGGTAAATGCTTCCTCCTAGCAAGCAGCCATCTAACTAGAAACAGCCATTACCACAAAAAGAAACCTTCTGTTGATGATCCTTTATCCCCTATTTACCCTGTAGGTAGCTTTGTCTCTTTTAAGATACACGATAGAATAAATACAAGGAAATGTCAATAGAGAGGAGGAGACAGGATATTTTTCTAACCTTATGTAACTAGATAGTAAATACTGGAGCAGTTTCACTTTCCTCTTTTCCTTATATTAGCTATTTTTTGAAAAGGTATCAAGAAGGTTGATGTGTCCAGTGTTCTATGTTAATTATGATCATTCAAGTGACTAATCACTTCCTTTATAATATTCCTAGTGTTTAAATTATTATTAGTAATCAACTTCACTCTTTATTTTTTCATTAGATAAGCAACTTCTATATGAATAAGGACAAAAAATTATTTATTTTACAAGTGTCAGTCATAAATGTCACAGTTTTAGCCACTGACTCTTTCCAAGGCTTTTGGGTGTATTTTAACACTTTTCAGCCAAGGAAAGAGAACTATGATAGGTTTTCAAAATATGATTATTAACATACCAACATACAAATGAGGAACAATGGTACTAAATTCATTTTACAATAGGGTATTAGCTTGACATATTAACAGTTAAATCCAACTCTTTAGAGAAGCATTATATTTCATGAGTTCACAATCTAATGGTTCCCTATTTCCATTCTGGGCTTCTACATACAGCAATTTATATTAATGTCTCAGGAATATGCGAATAATGAAATATCTACAAGGGAGCCTACTGAAAAATACTAATGCTGAATGTAGCCAATGAAAGCATTATTTCAAGCGGTAGGAGACAGACGTTTATCAGCTGGTATTTGGACTATATACATTGAAATCAGTATCACTTGTTAATTTATAGATTCAAAATAAAAGCACTGAGAGGGAAAAGCAGAACAAAATTAGTATTAAACTCTTTATGATAAATCACTAACTTACATAATGGGAGGAGTAAAACATAACAAGTACTTACGCATAAACACTTTTGTATTTCCCGTCTTTTCCAGTACTTGAGACCAGAATTTCGTAACTATAGAGCTCTGGTACAGTAGTGTCATCTGTTTCACCATTAATGAAACTGGAAGGAGGTGACCAGGTAAGTACTACTGTCCTTGCCTGGATGTCTGATGCCTGCAAAAACATAATATTTAAAAGCTCTTTGAAACAACTGTAATGTGAATAACGAACAGTGAAAATTTAATGAAGTTTCAAGATTAAATAAAATATATCTGTATCTACTTTCATAAAATGGCCCACAAATAGAAACCTGTCCATTTGTAGATGAGATATAATCTGTTACCAAAGGGCAGATGGGTTCAATAAAAATTTAAAGACCATTATGGGCCATTCAAAACTATTAGTGTAAACACCATGTACAGTTAAAAAAGAATAGAAAAAGTCCACTTGTAATGTATTGAAAAGGTTCATTTCCTCAATGTAGAAAGTGTCTTACAGTAAGATAAAGAACAGAGAAAAATGAGCAAAGGTCATGGACCAATCAAAGAAATATAAATATAAGAAATGATGTGAAAAGCATTCATAAAAATAAATGGTAATCTAAAACAAGGTATCACTTTTCATCCAACAGATTAGAAGATTAAAAAGCTAGTAACATCTTCATTGTGTTAAGGTAAGGGTTTAGAGAAATGGGTTGAAGTATAATCAACATACAGTGTTATATTCCTTTCAGATGTGCAATATAGTAACTCAACAATCTGACACTTTTCTAAGTGCTCACCATGATGTGCATTATTATTATTATTATTATTATTATTTTTTAGAGAGGGAGAGGGAAGGAAGGAGAGAGGGGGAAGGAGAGAGGGAGAAAGAGAGAGAGAGCAGAGGGGGACCAGAGGGAGAGGGAGGGAAGGAGAGAGGAAGAGAGGGAGAAAGAGAGAAAGAAAGAAAGAGAGCAGAGAGGGAGGGCCAGAGGGAGAGGGAAAGAATCTTAAGCAGGCTTCATGCTCAAATCAAGAGCCACCCAGGTGCTCCCTTAAGTGTATTCTTAATCCCCTTTATTTACTTTACCATCCCCAAACTCGCATCCCCCCTGGCAACCACCAGTTTGTTCTCTGTATTTCAGAGTCTGTTATTTGGTCTCTACTTCTTTGTTTGCTCATCGGTTTTGTTTCTTAAACTCCACATATGAGTGAAATCATACAATGTCTGTCTTTCTCTGACTTATTTCACTTAGTATTATACCACCTAGGTCCATCCATGTTGCTGAAAATGGTGACATTTCATTTTTTATGACTGAGTAATATTCCACTGTATATATGGTAATATACATACCACATCTTTACTCATTCATCTGTGGATGGCTACTTGGACTGCTTCCATATCTTAGCTATTATAAATAATGCTGTAACATAGGAGTGCATATATATTTTTGAATTAGTGTTTTTTTCTTCTTTGGATAAATGCCTAGTAATGGAATTACTGCATCATATGGTAGTTCTCTTGATTTTTTGAGGAACCTCCATATGGTTTTCCATAATGGCCATACCAATTTGCATTCCCACCGAAAAGTATACAAGGGCTCCCTTTTCTCCACACCCCAGCCAATGCCTGTTATTTCCTGTCTTTTTTAATTTTAGTCATTCTGAGAGGTGTAAATTTTCAGCTATGTCATATTGGTCTAGTCTCAACATTTTAATTTTGTTTTGCTGCCCTTGCCTAAGGAGACAGATGCAGAAAAATGTTCTACAAATAATGTCAAAGAAATTTCTGTCCATGTTTTCTTCTAGGAGTTTTAGGTTTTTAGGTTTCAAGTTTAGGTCTTTAATGCATTTTGAGTTTATTTTTGAGTAACTATAATCATAAATAAATGTAAATTAAAATAAGGTACAACCTTTCAACTAACACATTAGGAAGATTAAAGAGCTAGTAATAGCCACTGTATTTAACTGTTTGGAGAAATGGGCACTCTCTTAAATGTAGTTAAGAGTATATACTGGTAAGATCCCTGTGTAGAGCTACTTGGGAACCAATATAAAAATTTACAATGTGCTTATAGTTCAATAATTCCATTCCTGAACTTTTTTCAGGGAAATAGCCTATGAACTTACATACATAAATACATGTACTTAAGAATATTTATTGCAGCACTGTTACTAATGGCAAGAAATTGGAAGTATGAGCACAGTTTCTTAACACATTACTATGCAGGTGTTCAAAAAGGAATGAGGAAAATATTTATGTGCTGACATTTAAACATGTCCTTAATATACTGATGCTATGTAATGGGGGAAAAGGGAAGCTACAAAGCAGTATGCATGCTATGATCTCAGTTATGTTAAAAAAAATTTAAAAATGCACACCAGTATCTGGAAATATACTGTACAAATGTACTAATTCTCACCTTCGGGGATTTTGTGCATATGTGTGGTGGGATACAGGGAGAGTTGTGAGAAAAAAACAGAAGGTCTTTGTAGTATTTTGTACATTTTGGATTACTGGAATAATTTTTGCATATGTATTCTTTTATAATAAAAATGTAATAAAGAGGGAAAAAGCCTAAGGATTAAACTAAAGAAAATTTATCAGATCACACCAGACTCTAATGTAAAAGCTTGCTTTAAAATTATCTCTATTTACGGGTGCCTGGGTGACTCAGTCTGCCTTCAGCTCAGGTCATGAACCCAGGGTCCTGGGATTGAGCCCCTCATCAGGCTCTGCTCAGCAGAGCAGACCCTCTCCCACTGCCCCTGCTTATGTTCCCTCTCTCTCTCTGTCACTCTCTGTCAAATAAATAAAATCTTAAAAAAATTGTATTTAATGACTATCCCAGTGTTTCTAAATATAAAACCACCGACCATTAGAATGAGGACGACCCCTATCTTAATTGGGCAGTATAATCAGTCTCTACACAAGCATGGCATTTTCCCCTTTTCAAAGTTCTTAAAGCCTGAATAAATTTAAATTTTATTCCTGTATATATTCTGCTTCTGTTAAAGCACAGAAATATATTTTACTTACTGTCATACTACCTTATAAATGTCTTAGTACTATGTTTCATTTAAAATGTGCTTAAAATGATTCTTTGTTTTAACCATGTCCATCTGGCTATTAACCTTTAACTATAGGTTACTGTAGCTTTTTTTTTTTTTTTTAAAGAAACCTACTGTTAACATACATATATGTACAACCTTTCAAGTACACTAAATTTATATGTACTTTCAAGTATACTGTACTTAGAATCTGATTTTATGAGATTATCCTAACTGTTAAACTGTGAGAATAAGTAAGTGAATAATACTCTGAAGGTAGGTCAGCCAGAAGCATGAACTGGCGTCTACTTTTTGAAGTTGACTTAAAAGTATAGGTGGTAGAGAGGAACTTAAGGAGGAAGGCAAAAGATTTGCCACTAATTTGCTTGATGATACTGAACTCTCAAACCTTTAGGGTCCCAGGTCTCACATACAAAAGTGAGTGGCTGAATGAGATGATTTATTTACCATAACTAATCAAATATAATATTTTTAAAAAGTCTTTCATTTTGGAGTAAATCTAAATTTACATAAAAGTTGGGACGATAGTAAGTATACAGAGGGCTTGTATACCCGTTGCCCAGCTTCCTCTATTAGTATCTTACATAATAATGTAATTTTGTGAAAATTAAGAAATTAACATTGGTAGAATACTATCAGCAAAATTTCTAACTAACCTATACTTCTAACATTTAACTAAATAGACTTCCAGGATATATTGTTGAATTTAGAAAATATACTTAAAAAAATTCAGACACACTGCTAATTTCAACTTTTCTAGGAATCTGCTTTTACAGAAAAAGTTTTGATCCCAACTCAGTCTATTAAAATGGTATTTTATTACTTGCACATAAATGTTAAGGTGCAAAAAAGGAGTAATTACATTGGGGTTGCTGTGGAAAACTTCATGAGAAATGAACTTTAAATAAAATTTTAAAGGATTTGGTTTGGGATATAATTTGGTAGAAAAGAAATGGGTAATTATTATAGGAACGAGTAATTTGTTTCCCTAAGTTTATACTTATAACCTGGTGTCCAAAGAACATGTATGAGTGTGTATTTTGAAAAGTACTCTAGTAATTTCACTCCCATGGGAACCACAGATTTAGGGGAAAAGAGAAACACAAAGGACCATCAAGAAGATCACAAAGGAAAGAGGAAGACAGTCAAGTCTTGAAAAACAAGAGTAATGGTTTTTTTCATGTTGCAATCTGAACAATGCATAAAAATGCTGTTATCTAGTGCCGGTTTCAAAGGATTATTAAAGGGTTGTAAAGAAAAGGGAGGTGGAGGGCGCCTGGGTGGCTCAGCGGGTTAAGCTGCTGCCTTCGGCTCAGGACATGAACTCGGAGTCCTGGGATCGATCCCCGTATCAGGCTCTCTGCTCTCTTTCTCTCTGTCTGCCTCTCTGCCTGCTTGTGATCTCTCTCAATAAATCTCTCTCAAATAAATAAATAAAATCTTTAAAAAAAAAAAAAAGAAAAGCGAGGTGGACTTCAATAAAGCTACAGTGGAATTCCTGTGTAAAGATGTAGTACCTATGTGTGTATGTGGGAAGCTGGGAAAGAGTGGATCCTAGAAATCTGAAGTAAAAGAACTGATAAAGCTTGGATTTCAGTTTGGCATTAAAGATAAAGAGGAAATGTAAGGTGATACTGATATTGTGATCAGGAAAACTTGGGAGAGGTATGTGATAACTGATGGATATACTAAAAGGAAACAGAGAACAAAAGGGATCTATTTAATTCAATTCCTTTTTTGTTTTGAGAAACAATGAAGAAAATAACTTAGAAAAGATTAAGAAACAGATTTTCTATATAAAGTTCTAGTTGTTAGCAAAACCTACAAATTCGGGTATTTTTTTTTCCCCAATTTTTTTTTTTTAAAGTAAGCTCTATGGCCAATGAATGTGGGCTTGTGCTCACGACCCCAAGATTGAGTTGCATGCTCTACCAATTGGACCATCCAGGCGACCGTGAACTTGGAACATTTTTTAGGATGCCTTAGGAGATGTGGTTCTAAATAAAGTGGTGAATAATGAGGGTAGAAAATACAGTTTGGAAATCATCTGAAATGAGTCTTTATTTGTATGCTTACTTCAGAAATAAAATTTGCCTTTTTTTTTTTTTTGGTTCCTCAAATGTGTTATGTTCAGTACTTTTCAAATGTTGGTCTCTGCAATACTGTCCCCACACTAACCCTCACAGTCCACAATGCCCAACCACTACTTTTTCTTTAAATTTCAGTTCACTGGGGCATCTGGGTGGCTTAGTGTTAAGTGTCTGCCTTTGGTTCAGGTCATGTTCCCAGGGTTCTGGGATAGAGCCCCACATCACGCTCCCTGCTCTGCAGAAAGCCTGCTTCTCCCTCTCCCACTCTCCCTGCTTGTGTTCCCTTGTTTACTTTCGCGCTCTCTCTGTCAAATAAATAAATAATCTTATAAAAAATAAATTTCAGTTCATCATCCTTCCTTAGTGAAATTTCTTTTAACATCCTGTCAAGACCTAGTCCCCCTATTATTATATATTCTTATAGCACTCTATCTCTGTTCTGGCACTCCACAGATATAATCTTACATTTATTGCATGACCTAATCTACTAAACAAAGTTCTGAAAGCAGGGGCCATGCCTATCTATTTCCAGCTTTCAGCACAGCATATGGCATTTTATTAGTGGTCAAATATTTACAGAGTAAGTGATACATTTAGTTTGGTGCTCTAATGAACAAGAGCATGCAAAAACAACTACATACACACACACACACACACACACACACACAAACACAGATATACACACACACAAGTGCGTGCTTGCGCACACACACCCCTAACCTATACTTCACAGATCACAAGTAATTTAGTAAAGATAAAAACAAAATGAACAACAAAAAAAAGCAAAACAAAACCAACAACATGACTTTTTACTATGACACAGGACTTATTTTACAAAATTACTGGCCAAGAAATTCTTTAAAAGAACTGTTTTAAGATTCATGGCCTGAAAAATAATGCTTTTGATATTATAGACTGTAACAAGTAAATGCTGCTAGTATTAACGATTATTTCATTCAAATACCAATTCTATTAAGGCTTGAAAATTCTTTTTATTAATCTAGTGATATACATTTGGATAGACATAGATTTTGGAAAGCTATTGACTGAATTTCTTATCAAACCTGCTCTTGGGCGCCTGGGTGGCTCAGTGGGTTGGGCCTCTGCCTTCGGCTCAGGTCATGATCCCAGGGTCCTGGGATCGAGCCCCACATCGGGCTCTCTGCTCGGTGGGGAGCCTGCTTCCTCCTCTCTCTCTGCCTGCCTCTCTGCCTACTTGTGATCTGTCTGTCAAGTGAATAATAAAATTAAAAAAAAAAAAAAAAAAGAAAAAAGAACACCTGCTCTTGCTTTAGTTTACTCATCTGTAAGATAGGGAAAAGGGTACACAAAAGGTTGTTCTAGAAATTAAATAATGCATGTTTTCAAAGTACCCTGAACAGAGTCTGACACTAAGTAAACTTGTATTAGCTATTATTATGAAATAATTCTGTGTAGGTTTACATTAATTTACATGTATAAGATTAATTTTTTCAGAGACCTCAGATTAGAACGGAAGAAAACTAAAGCATCCAAATCTATTTAGTGTTGTCCGAAAAAGTAGGACCATAATACTTATTAGATAAGTACTTATTAGGTAAGTACTTATTATTTCAATTTCCTAACATGGTATAAAATTAAAAGATAAGCGTTTGTGGAGAGGGTAGTAAGAGAGTAACAACAACTTTTCTGTTTCCATACAAGAATAAAGCAAAGTATTTTTTTTTTGTAACTTAGCACAAGATATTTTACCATGGTTGTTTTTTTTTGGGGGGGCAGGGAAGAGATAGAAGGTTTTGTTTTGTAAATCAAGAAATATTTTTATCAATGTTTAATAAATGGGCTTATCCTGCCCGAGAAAGCCCAGTCATCTGCTTCCACTGTATCTTGTACTTCTCCTTCCTCCACTGCACTATGTTCCAATAAACATAGTCTATTGGGTCTATCTGGCAAACTTGCCAGGATTATTCCTGCTTTCCCTCTTCCATTCCTTCCAACGTTTTCAACTTTTCTAACTCTTCAGAGGCTCAGAGAAGGTTCTCCTGATTGCTATATTTAATGTAATTCCCCTCTCCTCAGTAATGCATCACATTACCCTATTTCTGTAAAAGCTCTTTTTACTATCACATCTGATTTGGTTTTATATTTGCTTTTTATTTATTGATATATAATAGGATCTCAATAAGTATTTTGATTGGTTGTCATTATGGCAATACTGTGACTGACTGAATGAGCAACTATGCAGCTCTTGAAAGAATAATATGATGACACAGATTGCTAAGGCACAGCACAAAGAAAAAAGCCTGCCATAGAACAAAAGGGTACAGTATGATCCCTTTTTCATAAAAAGACAATAGAAAAAATATATTACAATGGACGAACACATACAAATAAAGTGAAACTGGAAACCCAAACTGTTAGGACTAACTCAGAGGAGTGGGTAACTGGAATTTATTTCTACTCCCTATATTTGTGCATTACTTACATATTTCACCATAAAGGAGTTCACACATAACTAATAAAATAAAAATTTAATCTTAATTACTGGCACATCTATTAGCTTACTTTAAAAATGGAATGAAGTTATAGCTCCTAAAGCAGAGAAAGAAAGATGACCCATCTGAGTAACTGCGACATTTTGGTTTTTCCTTCTATTTTTTTTCCTCTTTCTAAAGTCTTTCCTTTATAAGACTGTAATCATGGTTATCTAAATAATTTGATCAATAGCACTGTTTCCTACAATAGCATCTTTGAATGTTTTTGGTCTTCAAAAATCACATTTTTTTTAAAAAGATTTTTATTTATTTATTTGAGAGAGAGGGACAGTGAGAGAGAGCATGAGAGGCGAGAAGGTCAGAGGGAGAAGCAGACTCCCCATGGAGCTGGGAGACTGATGCAGGACTCGATCACAAGACTCCGGGACTGTGACCTGAGCCGAAGGTGGTTGCTTAACCAACTGAGCCACCCAGGTGCCCCCAAAATCACATTTTTAAATGATTAAAATATTCTGTCTGTAAAAATATCCCAATTTATGAATTCTTTGTTTTATTTTTATTAATATTTGTGCTGCAAAAACCATTTTTGTTTGTGTAGCTTTTTATTAAGACATGAGACCTCATGGTTTCAGAGAAGTTTAATGGGTTTAAAAAAGTTCAATTTGTATGAGTTCTTGAAATTAATCTTTTGTCAAATCTGATGCAAGTATTTTTCCTATTAAGATCTTAGCCTTTACTTAGGTTATTTAAAAAATAAGCAGAAAATTTTATGTAGCCAGGTTTGCTGCCTGCCTTCTGCTGATTTTATTTCTTCTGTTACATGTACACTTACAAAGGGTTGGGAAATACAAACCTCTTCTATAGTAACTGTTTTTGCATCTGGAGTTAACGGAATATATTTTTTATGGAAATCGTGTAGATGATTTTTAAAAACTGGTAATTAGTTGTACCCACACTATTTATTACATCTTTGTTCCAATGATTTTCAATGCCATTCAGCATACATTAAATCCTAGTTTAAAAAATGGACTGAATATTTTGTTTCACTAACAATTCTTTCTTATGTCAGATCTACATTGATCCATTATCAATATCACATTTTTACAGTTTTTCTTTTCTTTTCTTTTTTTTATTTAAGTAATCTCTACACTCAGGTGGGGCTTGAATTTACGACCACAAGATTAAAAGTCATGTGTTCTTCCGACTGAGCCAGTCTGGTGCCCCTGATATAATTAAGTTTTAAGCAAGGCCTGAACTAGAATACACCAAAACCCTATGCGAATAATACTTAATATAAATGTTAAGAAAATACATGCAATACTTACCACTGGCTTGACAATGTTGGACAGAAGTGCTTCAAAAGCTTTAGTTTCTTCATCTTTTTCTAAAAAAGAGAAAGAAAAAAAGATTATTTAAAAAATGAACTTAAATATAATCATCCCTCTCTTTCCACAATATGTCTTCTGAAACTATGTTGGTAAACTGAGATTTTTATTTCCTAATTTTTACTTTAGTTCATATTCAGCAGTTTGTAGTTCTTTAAGATTCTTCTGCTTTAGTTTCTATTTCCACTTTAACTGTGATCCTTAATTATAATGCCACTATATAAATCTGAACCAGTCACTAAGTTTTTCTTATACAAAGTGTATTTTTATTCATAGCTGTAAAAAATACTCTCCAGAATTCTCATTCCCCAATCTCCTACCTCTTAACAGTTAACAAATTAAATGAGTATTTCTTTCTTCCCTCCCCCCAACCTTTTTTTAAAAAAGATTTATTTATTTGAGAGAGAGGGAGTGAACACATGGGGTAGGGTTTAAGAGGCAGATAGAGAGAATCTTCAGCAGACTCCTCGCTGAGTGTGGAGCCTGACATGGGGCTCGATCCCATGACCCCAAGGTCATGACTTGAGCTAAAACCAAGAGTTGGACCCTCAGCTGACTGAGCCACCCAAACACCCAAGTATTTGTGTCTTGGCAGGTCTTAACTGTGGTTCCCAAAATAAGAATGTAATTGACTTGACTATAACTTATATTCAAACTGATAAATCTGTAACTTTATCTTAACTCCTGTAAAATATCAGTACTGAAAAAGATTCATCAGAAGGTCTCAAAAATATGGGAGAACATTTTTGTTAATATAAAGGTTAATGGGCGCCTGGGTGGCTCAGATGGTTAAGTGTCTGCCTTTGACTCAGGTAATGATCCCAGGGTCCTGCGATTGAGTCCCGCATCTAACTCCCTGCTCAGCGGGGTGTCTGCTTCTCACTCCTCCTCTGCTCCCATTGCTTGTGCTCTCTCAAATTCTCTGTCAATAAAAATAAAATCTTTAATATAAATGTTAATGTACTAACCATGAAGCTATTAAAGCAAAAAAATATATTGGTGGGGAATGGAAATTATAAAGAAAAGGAAGTAGTGCTCAGAGTTCATATGGTAGAAGTCACAGGTTAGGGGAAAGGTCCAGGGAAATAAGGGGATTTTAAGAAAAAAGAACTTCTGACAAAAGCAATGAAGAATACTCATTCCTATAGAGTATATAGATTAATTAATGAATGACATAATGAGTTGCTCTCGGGGACTTTATAAATAAAGAAGTTAGCAGAAATAAAGAGTTTTGAAAAAAACCAGCAGAGCCATGTCAAAGGGACCAGAAAAAGAGGAAAATGAATCTGGATGAACTTTACCAGGGTTTTTCTTTGAACGAATTTCTCTTAGGTAGTAAAATTTGCCATTTAGGTGAAATTACTAATCGAGCTTTCACAAATTGTAAAAAGAAGTACCCCAGTAACAATTTAGGTAATAAAACTTCTCACATTTAGGAAGGGTTGTTAAAAATAGTTTATCTGGAGCCTAATGAAATAATTGAAAGAATATACTTTTAGTTGATTAAATAATGATGAAAAGTACCAACAGGAATAGATGAGTATTTTAAATAGTTACCTTCTACTTCTGTATCAATTTGTGCACCACCTTTCCCTTTTCCTGACTTATTCTTTGCTGATCCTACGTTTATACCACTAGCATTCTGCCCTTTTGTAAGCCCGTTATGTTCATTTATGGGAGAAGGGCATTTCTGGGGCGAAGATGGGGGACTGCTCATTTTATCTTTCTGTGTTCCTTGGCGATCCTTTAATTTTTTCTGCAAACGTTCATATGTTTTACTAGATCTTTCATCTCTAAAGTTGGACCTTCCATGTGTAGAGTGAGCATCTAGGAAGAAATAAAAACATTTTAAAACATTATTTACTCCAAATACATTTATGACAAAAGAAAGGAATGGGAAATAAATCTATTATACTGCATAAAACTATTATAAAATATTTCAAAGAATAATTCTGCAAAACAAAGCTATTTCTGTTTCTCCATCTACTGAGAGAACCAAATTTTTTGATTATAATTATATATATCAAATACATTTACAGAGACATTGCTTTTCTTCATCTTTTTCCAATTAACTCTTAACCTCCACAGAAGCAGCTGATTACAACATCATTAAGTTATGATAATCATAATTGAGTTAAGAACTGAAATGAACTGTGCACAGTTCTTTTTCTCTTACTCTTTTGTAATCATCACTTTTAGTATCTCTTTCAACTTCAAACATAAAAAGGAGGCAAACAGAAAACCACCTCCTGCCTAAATTCTCTTATGACTCAACAAAACAAAACAAAACAAAACAGCCCACAAAAACCAAACTGAATTATCACTGAAAAATAGTTATAGGAGTTAATAAAAAGAAATAAGTAGGATTGTTTACTAAGAACAGAGTCTAGGTACAAAACACTGCATCTCTGGATATCAAAAACTCAAGGTTGTGATTTAGAAGAATGTATTTATTATAGAAAGAGTCACACAGCACTATAATAAAATCAATATACTTCATAAATACCGTTACCTGTTCCAGAATTTATTTTTATTTTAAATTTAAAATTTGTAATGAGAAAAATATTTTTTAAAAAGGCTCAAAAATCTCAATAAAAAGTTTTAACTTATTAGTGTTTTAAGAAAACGAATACAGTATTTTTGAAATAGTACTAGAAGGATATGTACAATAATACTAGAATAAAAAACACAGGAATTTGAGTATCTACATATAGAAGAATGAGTCTGGACACCTACCTCACACCATATACAAAAATTAAGATAAATCAAAGACCTAAATGTAGGAGGTAAGACTATTAAGTTCATAGAAGAAAACATAGGTGCCAATTTATATGGTTTTGGTTGAGGTAATAGTTTCTTAGGACCAAAAGCATAAGCTATCCAAGAAAAATCAGATTTCACCAAAATTTTTCTTTTCTGCATTAAAGGATACCATTGAGAAAGTAAAAAGACAATGTAAGAGAAAATACCTGTATATCATATATCTGCTAAGGGACTTGAATCCATATTTTATCAAAACTCTTACAACTTAACAATAAAAAGGCAAATAACCCAACTAGAAAAATGGGTGCAGGATCTGAATAGACATCTCTCCAAAGAAGATACACAAATAGCTAATAAAGCTAATGAAAAGGTGTTCAACATCAGTAATGAGAAATAAGCAAATCAAAACCACAATGAGACACAAGTTCACATTCTCCAGAATGATTAGAATCCAAAGACAGTAACAAGTTTTAGCAAGGATATGGAGAATTTAGAACCCTCACATACTGCTTGTGGGAATGTAAAATGGTGCAGTCACTAGGGAAAACGGTTTTTATGCCTTTTCAATAAGTTAAACATAGAATTACTATACAAGCCAGCAATTCTACTTTTAGGAATCTCTCAGAAGTGAAAACATGTCTACATAAAAACTTGTATCCAACTGTCAAAGCATCATTATTCATTTTTCATAATGGATAAAAAGTAGAAACAACTCAAATGTCCATCAATTAATACATGGATAAACAAAATTATATCCCTATAACGTAATATTTTCAGCCATACAGAGGAATGGAGTACTGATTATGCTAAACTTTTGAACTAAGCCTTAAAAAAATAGCCCAAGTGAAAAAAAGCTAGATATAAAAGCCAACATATTGTATGAACATTTATATTAAATATATAAATATATTATAAAATATATAAATATATATATTGTGCATATATTTATATGAAAGAGCCAGAATCTCCTCTTCATGAAAGCTGCTACTAGTTATAAAACTATCATTATTAGGATCTAGTTGTAGACACTTTGGCTTATAAACTCACACACAGTAGGACTCCTGTCTTTCATCACTGGATAGCTAGTTTTTAGATTTGTACCCCTGTGGATTTATATTTTTCACTTTCCTTCAAAACACTGTGAATCATATCCAAGTATTCTTTTTTTAATTTTTTTTTTATATCCAAGTATTCTAATATCTCCTTCTGAATAACAAGGATTTTAACAACATGAAATAGCAACAGTTATAACATCTAGCTTTTTAAAATAATTTTCTCAAATACCTTTTTAAAAATAAGTCATAATTAACAGTAAAGAAAATAGAAGGATGAGACTGTAATATAAACTCTTGCTACTCAAGTTTTCACTGGACCACTTCAATGAGCCTCACCTGGGAATGCGTCAGAGATGCAAAACCCAGACCTACAGAATCAGTGTGTTACTTGGGCAAGAGAAGTTTGAAAAATATATATGATATATGACATAATATATATTTATTACTTATAGGCTGTGCTGTAGAATTAAAATTCTGTTTTAGAGTTATTCTGTAAGTTTACTAAACATTAATGATAGGTACTGCTAAGAGAGAGTGATGGGTAAGACATTTAGTTGTCAGGAGATGCGTAGTCAAATAAGGGAGAAAGACATATGAATTAAAAAAAAAATCAAATTGTGTTAAGTTCTGTGAAAGAAACAGGTTTCAGTGTGAGAGACTGATAAGGTAAGGTCACAAAGGATCTCTCTGAAAGCTGAAATCAAATGGGAAAAAAAAGGAGCCTTCCACAGAAAAGGAAAAGAGTATTCCTGGCAGAGAGAACATCATGTGCAGGGCACTGAGGCAAAAAGAACTTGGAGGTTTTGAAAAACTGAAGGGGGTAGGGTGGGACAAGTGGAACAAAGCAGTCAGAGGCCACAGGGGATGGCTTTGTGAAGGCCAGTACATTGTAAGCAAGGTCAATTTTGGCCCCCATGGTCATTTGGCAATATCTGGAGATATTTTTAGTTGTCACAACTGGTTGAGGATGGGGGGGTAGGAGTTGTATGCTATTGGCATCTGGTAGGGCATGGCTTCTCCTGAATATCCTACAATGCACAGTTTTATACTGTGAAACACACACTTACCCATTCTCAAATATCAAGAGTATAGACATGGAAAAATCCTGGTCTAGTAGAAGGTTCAGGATTTTATTCTAAATGTAATGAGAAGTTACTGAAATCTTTTAAATATGAGAATGGTTTGACTTATATTTAAAATAATTACTCAGGCTAAGCCTGGACGGCTGGGAGCAAGAATGACAGCAGAAAACCAACTGGAAGGCAGCTGCTGCTGCAGTTATCCTGACAAGAGCTAAGAGTGGACAAGATTTGAGTAGCAGTGGAAAAAAGTAGATAAAATTTGGAAACGTCTGAAAATAAAACTGATACCAGCTGATGTGGGGGTTAAAGAAGGAAGAATAAATTTGATCATGTGGTTTTCACTTGAGCAAACTGAGTAGACAGTTCTACCATGTATCAAGATGAAGATGACAGAAAAGCAGTCTACATAATTGAGATTTATGTTTTAGAAACAATGTAACTGATACGCATGAGGCATTTCAGTGGTTATTAAGAAGTCAGAAACGTTAAGTCTGAAGCTCAGAGGTGAGGTTGTGGCTGGAGACACAAATGTGAGACCTGTCAGTATACAGATGGTATTTAAATACATAGGCAAGAATAAGATAATTATTTGGTGTATGTGTGGTTGTCTATTCTTCCCAGCAATTTAATAACTCCCTGGGGTCCTTGGTTAGGTCTTGTTTCCTCCCCCACATCTCTCCCCAGTCCTTTATAGAACCCAGCAACTTTGGTAAGTGGCATCACAACCTTAAATATTTAACAACAGTATGATTGTTCCTGGCTGAAAAGTTTCCTGAGTCTAGTTGGCAGAAGAGAGAAGAAAAGTTCTTGTCTGAACATGTCCTCACTAAATATTGCTGCACGATATAAGTTATTTTTCCTCTTTGATTTTGATTACTTTTTTGCCTTGAGGGGTAATCATGAGGATGAAATACTTAACATAGTGCTTGGGTCAGAGAACATGATTGTGGTATTGTTACTGTTTGGTCTTTTCTTTTATATAATAGGAGGAAAGCATTTATTGTATATCCAAGTAAAGACGAACTAACTCCACAAGACAGGAATATTTTTAGATGTCTTACCTACATCTCCATATACTTGTGAAGATTGATACTGTGGCAAATACTGTGTTGCCATGTCTCCAGCTCCAGTCACTGGTGAGTACATATGGCGTGGTGGAGGGGGGATCATGGTTGGGACAGGAATGAAACCAGGCAGAGGAGGATGTGGGGAACGGTGTATGACTGTGTGACTACCCGGATGAAACTCTGGTGCCTGAGGAACCACAACAACTCTTCGAACACCATTGTCTTCAATAACCTACAAAATGAACATTAAACATTTCTTCCATAAGATTTAAGCAATCTTTTGATATAGGTTAGAGTAAGAATTTTTATACCATTAGAAGTTAATTAAGAAATTTTACAGAATATGATTAAATACACTAAGTACATATACATAACATACATACTGAACATGAAGTAGTTTTTCTTATACAATGCAATATAAATCTTAAATCAATGATGAGATTAGCTAAATAATAATAAAAACAATGAGCTACGATATTAGGTATTTACTTTTGTGTTATGTGCATTTACTGATGCATTAAAAATGAAGGGAGATTCAAAGGAATTTTTGGTTTTGACACAATGGGGGGGCGCCTGGGTGGCTCAGTCAGTTAAGCAGCTGCCTTGGGCTCAAGTCACATTCTCAAGAGTCCTGAGATTGAGCCCTGCAATATGTCTGGCTCCCTGCTCAGTGGGGAGTCTGCTTCTCCCCTCTCTCTGCCCCTTGCCCTGCTTCTGCACTCATGCTCTCGCTGTCTCTCAAATAAATAAATAAAATCTTATACACACACACACACACACACACACACACACACACAGACAATAGGGTCAGGAATTAATTTGCTTCCCCAACTATGGATGGGGGTTGGGAGATATAAGCTATAGAAAGAACACAAACTGTGAAGTAGAAATGGGGAAAAAACTGGATCCAGATTTCTAAGATCAACTATATACTGCATTTAGGAACAAAATTCTTGCAAACATTACCAGGACAATTTTAACAGCTAAAGATCTTTTCAAGGGAGACTAACACCTAATATATTAATTCCCAGTTAAGTATCTGTGGCTTTCAATTTTAGAAATTACACATTTTTAAAAAGTTTTTATTTTAATTCCAGTTGGTTAACATACAGTGTAATATTATATTCTGGTGTAAAATAATAGTGTTTCAACACTTCCATACATCCAATGCTCACTACAACACATGTACTCCTAACCCCACCGCTTGTTTAACCCATCCCCCTTACCCAACTCCCCTAACCATCAGTGTGTTCTCCATAATGATCTGAGATAATTCTTGGTTGGCCTCTCTGTTCCTTTTTTCTATTTGCTCATTTGTTTAATTCCACGTATGAGTGAAGGCATATAGCATTTGTCTTTCCCTTACTTATTTCACTCAGTATAATACTCCAGCTCCATCCACATCATTGCAAATGGCAAGATTTCATTCATTTTTATGGTTGAGTAATATTCCATTGTATACATATATAAAATCTTTTTGTCTCTCAGATCTAGGATTAGGGTTCAGTTTGAGACAGAATAATAGTTAGGGTTAGGGACCATGTGAGGGTATGTGCTTAACCCTAACCCCTAACCCTAACCCTAAAATTATCCCTCTGGAGAGGTCTCTGAACTGCAGGGTAATAGGCACATACCCTCACACGGTCCCTAAACCTAACCGTTATTCTAGCCCTGAACTGAATCCTAGATATTATATATTTTTAAATAGGGGTTACACTGCAGAAAAGGATTTTTTTTTTTTTAAGATTTTATTTTTATTTGTTTGTCAGAGAGAGAGCGAGAGTGTGCGCGCATAGGCAGGCAAAGTGGCAGGCAGAGGCAGAGGGAGAAGCAGGCTCCCTGCCAAGCAAGGAGCCCAATGTGGGACTTGATCCCACGACACTGGGATCATGACCTGAGCCAAAGGCAGCCACTTAACAGACTGAGACACCTAGGCGTACCAAGAAAAGGAATTCTCAAAATGATAGATTTATACCCTTTCAATCTCACTGGAGCTGCCAGGACATACAGGAAAGCCCAATAGGATATAGGAGTTTATCTCAAAATTAGGAATCCCTCTATTAAAATAGGGCCCTTAAACTTTAAGACTTAAAAGATTACTCTCCAGGTATAATAAATGACTAATAATACCTTTCTCTTAAGGAAAAAGAAAACTATTAAAATATAAAGTGCTAACTTAGAGGCAAATCCTGCTATATTCAGGAAGAACAAGTTTTACTATTCTTAAAAACAGCGAAATTTGGGGGTGCCCACCTGGCTCAGCTGGAAAAACATGCAACTCTTGATCTCGCAGTTGTGAGTTCAAGCCCCATATTGGGGATAGCGATTACATAAATAAATAAACTTATAAAAATGGAATAGCAAGTTTTGTATATAAACATATACATGCTTGGTAGTTATATTAGAAAACACACTTATTTAGGAACAAATAAGCCTAAATTAAAAATCAATGATTATTGCTTTAGAAAGATTATAATTACTATTAAACACCCCATTAAACTATCCTTACCTGTTGGGAGTATGAGACGAACTGTCTATACTAGAAGACCAAATGAATTCAGTTTTTTATATACTAGCTCTAGAGCTATAATGTATAATTCTTGCTTCCAGCAAAATAAATGCCTCATGTTTTGCCTTTCTTCCCATTTAATTCAGTTCTGAATTCAAGCCTCAGACAAATACATGTAATTGGCAGAAATGAAATATATGGAGCCCTAGCTGGAGAAAGTCTGGAAACTACAGATTTTCAGCCTTTAACCCACAGAGGGGACATTAGGAGGAGTCTGGAATGGATTTTTAGCAAGCCAAACTACAGTGTCTGACACAATATACTACTTTCATCTTTATCAACTCTCCAGCTCACTAATCTTAAATGACTCCCATTTCTGATAAGATTGTCCATATTCTCTGACCTGGTTTTCAGTCTTGTTCCAACTTATCTTCTTAAATGTATTTTTTTCCTTTACCAAATCCTGAGCCCTTAACTCCAGCCAGGCTGGTATACTAAAGACCTGTCTTCATACAAACCTATACATTTCCATATCTTGGACTTCTGTTTATGACATCTTTCTTTTCATTTCGCCTCCCCTTAATATACAACTATGCAAATACCATCTATCCTTCCATATCTAGTTCTAACTTTACCTTCTCCGCTCATTTAAAAAAAAGACAAAAACATTGGTAATCTAGGTGAGAAAAAGTGTTAGTGATGTCTTTGTGGGGCACACTTACTATAAAGGCAGTGAATACAAAAAGAAGAGTCAATTATTTAGTATGTTGCCAGCAGATAAGTATGGGGAAAAAAAACAACAACAGGTGAGCGGGATCAGAAGCATTGTGGGAGTGTGACAGGTTGCAGTGTAAAACAGAGTGACCAGGATAGGCCTTATTAGCAAAATGAAATTTGAGCAGACTTAAGTAACTGAATGAATTATTCATGTAAAAATCTGGAAGAGTGTTCTGGGCAGAGAAAACAGAACAAAGTCCCTAACAAATAAAAGTAGTTTTAGAAGGAAGCCAATGTGCCTGGTTCAGTATAAGGAAGAAGGGTAAGTAGAAGCAGGTAAGGTCAAAGAGATAAAGGGAGTGGCAGATTAGGAAGGACCATATGAGCTATCAATAAGCACCTAAACTTCAGCATTTACATCAGTGAAAGGAGGAACCACCAAAGAGTTTTGGGCAGAAAAGTGATGTCACTGGTGCCCAGCCACGGGCCTATCAGACATTTGGCAGTACCTAGGGACATTTTTGGTTGTCACAACTGGGAGTGGGTATTACCAGCATCTACTGGGTAGAGAGGTCAGGGAAGCTGCTAGCTACCTACAACACAGAGGACAATTTCTTACAACAAAAATTACTGGGCCTAAAATGTCTGTAGTGCTGAGGTTGAGAAATTCTGACATAACCTTATACTTACTAGGATTACTTTGGTTGCTGAGTTGAGAACAGATTGTAGGACAAGGGAACAACAACAACAGAAAAACCAGAAAGTTATTGTAGTATCTCCGCAAGAAATGGTGGTGGCTTGGACCAGGGTGATAAAAAAAGGTTCACATTCTCCATATATTTAAAGGTAGAACAAGATTAGCTGATGATGCCCCTGGAGAAGTTAGAAGAAGTAGTTATGGAAGGATGGTGTTCTATCAACTGTGAAGGGGGAAGGCTGTGAAGGCAGAATAAGTTATTTCAGGGGGAAAGACCTGAATTTTTAGGTTTTAGACATGTGAATTTAGTTAAGTCTGTAAGACATTTAAGTGGAAACGTTGAGTAAGCAGTTAGATATACTAGCCTGAAGTTCTGAAAAGATTGGAAAAGGACAACCAAGTAAAGTAGGAAGACTAAGAAGAGTGTGGAGTCTGGAAGTTCAGTAAAATGTATAAAGGAAGAAGGATCACTTTTGTCAAATACTGCTGAAAGGTCAAATAAGATGAAGATGAAGAACTGACCACTGGATTTAGCAATGTGGAAGTTACTGTGACTTTGATGAGAACAGTTTTGCTGTAATCATAGGGGCAAACCCTAACTGAAGTGGGTTTGGAGAGGAAAGTGGGGAGCAGAAATAGAGAGCTAAAAGCCCAATTTAGGCAAGTATTCCTGCAGAGGGGAATATGGAACTAAGGTGGTGGCTGGTAGCAGTGGAGTAAAGAAACTAAAAAATGTGTTGTTTTTTTGTGAGAACAATGACAATGCTGATAGAATGAGAGCGACCCATCAGACAGTAAGAAATTGATGATGTAGAAGACAGAGAGAAAAATGCAGGCGAAAGGGAATGGGATCCAAGACTCTACTGGGGGGACTGGGTCTAGAGAGAAGCAGGAAAGTCTGTCTCCATTCTAGATGAAAAGTAAGAGTGGTGAGTTGAGATGAGATGGCAAAGCACATAACCCAGATGCTGGTAGAGATTCTGGGGCTAAGGGTCTGTGGAAGGTTTCTTTTGATTGCTTTCCATGAACCCTATCCTGGGCACCACAATATTAATGACCTCTCCTTCCTATCATTTCTATTACATTTATTCTGTATCACTTGTTAGGTATTCATAACACTGTAGTATTTGTTAACTTTTAAAATGCATAGGCCTTACCCTACAACTTAACTCTTAAGTTCCTAAAGGGACATGTATTAACTTTTTAATCCTCATTAACAATATTACAAATAGGTAGCATTATTATCTCCATTTTTCAGATGGGGAAACTGAAGCATGCAGATGTTAAGTAACTTGCTAAGGTCACATAAGCAGTAAATGGAGAGCTAATATTTGAACTCTTGCACTTTGGCCTTAATTCCATGTCTATCCAGAGGTACCTGTTCTCTAGTGTCTTTTAAAAAAAAATTAATTTTATTTTTTCAGTGTTCCAAGATTCATTGTTTAATGTACCACACCCAGTGCTCCATGCAATATGTGCTCTCCTTAATACCCACCACCAAGCTCATTACCAATCCCCCCCACCCACATCCCTTCCCAAATCCTCAGTTTGTTTTCTCAGAGTCCACAGTCTCTCAGGGTTCAACTCCCCCTCCAATTTCCCCCAATTCATTTTTCCTTTCCTTCTCCTATGTCCTCCATGTTATTCCTTATGTTCCACAAGTAAACGAAACTGTATGATAACTGACTTTCTCTGCTTGACTTATTTTGCTTAGCATAGTCCTCTCCAGATTTTAGTGTCTTTTTAAATGTCACAACATAAGCAAGATCTCACTGGTTAAAAAGAAACAGCTAAATTATTTATGAAATTAAAACCACTTTTCTACTGAAAAAGAACATTTAAAATATAAAGATAAGCCAGGAGAAGGAAGAACGGGAAGTTATTTTTTATTAGGTACAGAGTTTCAGTTTTGCAAAAAATAGAGTTCTGTAGATGGATGGTAGTGAAGGTAGTACAACAGTGAATACCTTTAATGACATTAAACTGTACATTTAAAGTTACAATGGTAAATTTTTTGTTATGTATATTTTATCACAATTTAAAAAAAGAAATCGAGGAAACATAAGAAAGAAAAAAAGGGCCAGATCAGGACCAAGAATGTGGAGAACTGAACCACTTCAAGTAACCTTCTGAGAAGCCAGGAGTGAAGATGGGGGCCTCAAAACTATCCGCTAAGTCCAGGTGCTGACAAATGGCTAACCATGCAGGCAATGAATTTTATACTAACAGCGTACACCAATGGTGATGATTAAAATAGAATCAGTAAGTTGTGAAAAGAAAAGATAAAATTTAATCCAAATTAGTCTATGTTAAAAAAATTAAAACAAAGGAAAGACAGTAAAATAGAATTAAATAGGGCTATCAGCATCAATCCGACTACCTACCCACATATGGCACACAATTTCTAACTTGGCAAAGCCCTATTTTTTCCTTTACGAAACACAGACATAATTAAAAGGGGCTACAGAAAGAGGAATTTGTGTTTATATTTTCTATTGTGTGTCTGTTCTCCACCAGAATATACATCCCATGACAAATCTGTTCTGCTTCCTATTTTCTTCCCAACACCTGAAACAACTCCTAGCATAGGGCAGATGCTCAAAGAAAACTGCTGAATCAATGATACAACCAGTAATAAATGTATTCCATTAGTTCTACTAGAATGCCACATAATTTCCCCCCTTTTAACACCATATTATTTAAATTCTGTGATTTCCTCAATTCTTACAACCTTTGCTTCTGCCTAACTTTTAGCAATCTACTTCTTTTTTTTTTTTTAAAGATTATATTTATTTATTTGAGAGAGAGACTACTAAATAATAATATAGCTACTAAATAATAATATAGGTATTTCTGGCCATTCATTCAACAGATATTTATTTTATATTTACAACTGTACATACACACACAACAATGCCCATGTCTTTTGGCAGCATTACTGCTGCCGAAATTTTGACAGAAAAGACTGAGATCAGACTGGTATGTAGAATCTCTGAAAAACGTACTGACCTCATTGCTGTGTGCTGACATAAAGGCAAAGTGAAATACCAAGTCCAGCTCAAAGGAGTAATCTCAGACTTTTCCTGAAGTTGATCTAGCTCCCTTCCCCACATTATGAGATCTACAATCCCCTTCCTGTTAGGTACCCTCTCATCACCATAACAACCCACATTCCATAAAAAAACAGGGGAGCCATTAAAGAGAGGCAGAAGGACAGAACTTTTGATGCTGCTTTTTAGGTGTCCCATTCAGGTAGTCTCTAATCTTTTCTTGTTAAGTCATTAATTTCATCACTAAAATATGAAGTGTTATTCTGTGCTGCAATGTTCTTAGAGACTGTAAGTTAGTATTATTTGCCAGTAAATTAAGTTCCTTCTACTCCTATCACCATTTGCTTTCTGTGTTTTACAGTTTTTGTTTTCCCATTTGGTAACTTAGTTCATTTGGTACATATTCCTGCTTCTATTGAAGCAGGTCAATCTCTCACAAACCTCCCTTTCTTTTTAAACTACAAAAGTACAGATCATTAAGGCTACATCTAAAATTATGTTTGTAATTTTGTAGTTAAAGGCTACAGGGATATTTATTATATGTTTACAGAGAGTACCTTTAGGTTACAAACATTCAATGTAATTTTTTTCCTACCCTTTCCACGTTTTCTACATACTCATGATTAGAAAAATATGCAACTATATTTAAAGTACACAAGTATATTTGTTCTTTACCAAAAAAATATTTTTTTCCACTGGCTTGTTTGCAAAATTAGCATTCCTTTATGTTTAAGCATCTAATGAACAAGTTTTTCTTTCTGCATATCATTTAAACTAGCTTTAAGTCTATCATACTGGACAGTAACTTTCAGAGTTTCATGGTTAATAAAAAATTGCTTCTTAAAAAATAATGATTTCTAAAAATGATGATTCATTTTCTAATTCAACAATAAAAGTTATGTAACCAAAAAATTAAGTCTATTTTTAAAAAAGATTATTATTTATTTATTTGACAGAGAGAGAGAGAGAGAGATCCCAAGCAGGCAGAGAGGGAGGCAAAGAGAGAGAGGAGGAAGCAGGCTCCCCTGCTGAGCAGAGAGCCCAATGCGGGGCGGGATCCCAGGACCCTGGGATCATGATCCAAGCAGAGGGCAGAGGCTTTAACCCACTGAGCCACCCAGGCACCCCAAATTAAGTCTATTTTAAGAGCTATTTTTGTTCACTAGTGGTAAAGGAGGGAAACTGTCCTTAGGAACTCTACCCTTTTGATGGCAAGTGCATTTTACATCTTTATAAAGTAACCTTCTCTTCAAAACTTAAGGTCAACAGAATAAAATCATCCAGGTTCCCTCCCATTACTTTTGACAAGAATGCTAAAATACAGAGCAATAAAGTATAAATATTGTAAAACAAACAATATTGCAGAACTCTGAATAAGTTCACAAAGGAAGTATAATACAATACTAGCAATTTTAATATTAACAGAGGATCTGGATTTTACAAATCTTAAATAAGAAAAACAATTATTCCTTTAAAGTTACTGATACCCTGTCCTTGTCTAATATTACTCTTAAAATGAAGTTAAGTATATGTACGAGTTAATGATGAGTTAGTATCTGAAGTGGTTCTAAACTTAATAGGACATGCCATTGGTATAAACATTACAAATTTGAAGGTTGATATATCCTAGGTAAATCATGACTTTTTTCATATTTTTCTCCTAAAAGTACTTTCATTAAATCTCGATCTGAATCTTAAATTAAGATCTTTGGGATCTTTCACTTTTCTGCCCCACTATTCTCTTAGGTACATATTACTATTTCCTCAGTGATAGAGCTAAATAGTCCCAAAACTGGATTTTTATTTCTGCCATATTTGCTTGCCTGATCTAACTTTTTAGGATGCATAAATTTGCTGAATCCACGGACTTATTATGTAATAATATGGCAAAAATATTATGTGACCTCCACCTATGCCCCTTAGATCACTGCTTTTCACAGTGATCTAAGATACACATTCATATACATGGCAAGAAAGAGAGGTGAGGAGCCACAAGGGGAGATAAGTACATTAAAGTCTAAAGGAAGACCATGGATGATAGGTATTCATGAGTTTAGTATTTGTGCTATGTATGCAGCGGTTGAACTCACGACCTTGAGCCAAGTCTTCTCTCTATTGAGAGAAATACCACCTGTACTTTATTATAGTCTCCTATATGTCTTAGCATTTGGCTCAACTCCCAGCTTCTAGATTTGCTAAGATAATTAATGTTTCCTTATATGTCAAGTTTTGGACAATGATTAAGTGCTTAGCTGTGCCCAGAACCTGATTCTTAAGTATTTTCTAAATTAGAAATTGTGTATGCTAGAAATGGTGGGTTATTTCCACAATGATGTCAAAATGCTAGA
>NC_081571.1:24620974-24646536 GCF_022355385.1 Mustela nigripes
ATACCCACTTAGATAGTGGGTATTTAAATTATTTCAATGATGATGAGACTATACCCACTTAGATAGTGGGTATTTAAATTATTTCAATGATGATGAGACTATACATTTTTGTTTACTGATTACTCCTGTGTACCTGAAAATGATACATCACCTACAGACAGTCTTAATCTTAAATTAAGGTAGGTAACAGTAGCCCACTAGCCTCACATAATCCTTCCAGTAAGATTACTATTAAAATTCATTCACTTATTTGACAAATATTTATGAAATATCTACTGTATTTGGGTTACCATAGAATAAAAAAAATTAAAAGGCAGCGCCTATCCTCAAGGAACTTAAAATCCTGTAAAATTCCACAATTATGATTCTAGGTGGCATTTAATTTATAACCAAGAGATGGTACAAATAACTTGATCTAGATCCTCAAGAATGGGTAGACTTCTAAAAGGCAGAAATGAGCAAATGAGTAACATTCCCCAGATAAGAGCATTAACAAAACCACGAAGAAAGGAAAACATCAAGGGAGCATATGAATACAGGCATACTTTATTTTACTGTGCTTTGCCTTACTGAACTTTGCAAATACTGCATTTTTAAAAAATTCAAAGTTTGTGGCAACCTTGTGTTGAGCAAGTCTACTGGTGCCATTTTTCAACAGCATTTGCTCATTTGGTGTTTCTGTGTCAAATTTTGGTAATCCTTACAATACTTCACAATAGTCCCTCCCTCGTTCCCTCCTTCTTCTTTTTTAAAAGTAGGCTCAATATAGGGCTTGAACTCATGACCTTGAGACTGAATCCCAAGTTTTCCCAAATGAGCCAGCCAGGTGTCCCTCAAACATTTTCATTATTATTATATTTGTTAAGGTGACCTGTGATATTATTACTGTATTGTTTTGGGTGCTATAAACTACACCCCTGTAAGACGGTAGACTTAACTAGTAAGTGTGTGTGTTCTGACTGCTCCATCAAATGGCTATTCCCCCATCTGTTTCCATCTCCTCAGGTCTATTTCCCAAGACACAACAATACTGCAATTAAGCCATGTAGACTCCTACTTGACCTTCAAATGTCACTTTTCCAAAGAGGCCTATTTTGACTACCCTATTTTAAAATGTAACCAAGGTCTATTTTCTTTCCTTTTCCAACCCCACTGCTTACTACCTAACGTACTACATAATTTATCCATGTGTTATATGCTTATGGTTTTCTTCTCCCCACAAGAATGTTAACTACAGAGAGACAGATGTTTTTGCCTTTAATTTACAGATACATCACAATCATCTAGAAGACTGCCTGACATACATGAGCACTCAATACATATCTTTTGAACACTGCTGAGTACAGGAACTGTAAGAGTTCAAAATCTTCTCAGAAGAAAAAAAATTATTAAACTGTGAGAAATTCATTAAAAGGATATACATAGTGTGCCATGAGAACCCACAGGAGAGACACCTGGAAACATTCAAGGAAAGCTACTTCTTGAAGGTCATGACTGAATGAAATGAGAAGGGTAGGAATCTGCCATAAAAATAAAAGTACTGGGTTTGGGAGAAGGGGGTGGGATTATGGACATTGGGGAGGGTATGTGCTTTGGTGAGTGCTGTGAAGTGTGTAAACCTGGTGATTCACAGATCTGTACCCCTGGGGATAAAAATATATGTTTATAAAAAATAAAAAAAATAAATAAAATCACTTAAAAAAATAAAAAAAATAAAAGTACTGCTAGGTGTGAGAAAAGCTGGATACTCTTTAGTTGCACTGAAATAAATTGTCAGTAGCACCAAATACAGAGCTTAGCGGAGAAAGGTCTGAGAAGGAGCAACCACGTAAAGTAGAAAGAATCAGAACAGTGTTATGTCAAGGAAATTTGGGGTAAACTGTATCAGTAGTGTCAAATGTTTAGGGGGTCACAAAAAGGGTAAGGCTGGAAAAAAGGCCTTTGAGTTTGGACCATATCAGAGAGCAGATATAGTAGGATAACACAGAACCGTCAATATGTCAAACAAAAGTAGAGATAGCTTCTGAAAAGCTTACAGATATTTTGAAATGCTGTATGTTATCATCCTATCGTCTGGTTAGGACACAGAAGACTTAAGGAAGTTGATTTGTCTAAGGCCACACAGCCAGCAAGCGCCTGAAATAAGAAATGGATCCAGCTTTTCTGACTCTAATTCTCAAATGACTTCTATTCTGCTCACCAACATGGTCTTCTTTTGCTGTCATTCACAGTGGTGGGCTTCATAGTATGGGCAGTTAATCTATCACAATATCCCACCAATATTCTGACATAATCATGAAGGAAGTAAGGGAGGACCTGAAGAAAATTTCAAGTATAACTTCAGTGCTTAAAAAAAAGAAACTGAATTATTTCTAAAAAGGATATGAGGCAATGAGTGTAGACTACACAGAATTTTAGTACCAGATGATACTCAGAATACCCGAGGGCTTACATTTAATTCAGTTTGCCTGTGAAATAAGTTAGCTGTATTTTACTCTTTAAGTCAGAGCTTCCCAAGTGGTGCATAGGAAAGGACTGTAAATGTGTGATGATACTGATTCCCTTAGCCTTTAAGGCTGATGGTCTATAGGTCTAAATTTTCTTCTATGTACCACAATGTTCCATATAATTATTATGGGTGTTCATGAGATATTTTATGAATCCAGATGGTACACTGTCTAGGGTTACTTCCAAGCACCTTTAAACCTTAAGATATTACTTACATTATCACATATTCAGGGAAATAAAGCTCTAGAATTAATTTTCTATAATAATTCAACACCCAAAGCCAAGGCCAAATGATAATGCTGTCAATTTCATTTCTCTTCCTTTCCAAATACACTAAATGTACTAGAATGTGAAATAGATACCAAAAGATATATTGTACCAGGTAAGCTTTGGTACTGAAATGGTATTTTTTATCTAAATTAAACAGTAATATTTGTTCCCTACTATATAGATATGTAAAGAAAAAAACCACAAACACATACCTGTGGGGCGTATCCAGGAGGCACATAAATAGGAGGCACAGAACCATTTGGGGACATCATTGGAACCTGAGCAGGACCTGAATAGATCACAGAAATGATGTGTTAATCCAGGATTACTTAGCAAGCTAACATTGAAAACAATTTGAATTCCACTTTGAATACTTCGTCTAAACTACATGCTTGGGGAGCCTGGGTGGCTCAAGCATTAAGCGCCTGCCTTCGGCTCAGGCTAGGATCCAGTCCCATGTCAGGTTCCCTGTTCAGTGGGAAGCTTGCTTCTCCCTCTCCCACACTACCTGCTTTTGTTCCCTCTCTCGCGGTCTCTCTCTGTCAAATAAATAAAATCTTCTAAAAAAATAAAAATTAAAAAAAGATAAGCCGAATGCTCAAGTTAACAGTAACTATATTACTGTGAAAAGAAATTCAGATGATTCAAATGCTATAAAATATAAGAATATATCTTGAAAAGTGCACTGATTATTTTTTACCTGCAGTTGTGTTTTTTTTTAACCTGTCTGATCATCAAAAGAGTCACCTGGGGAGCTTTTTAAAATACAGATTTCAAGGCTCCTAGAGATTATTATACTTACAGAGAGGTCTTGAGTCACTATACTTAGTTACAGATACATCTGGTGAATCTTATGATTATGCAAATTAAGAAACAGTGACCTAGAGGAGAATCAACCTAAACTTTGCACATAAAAATCAATGAAAGATACAAAAAAGCAAAATTCTAAAAAGCAATAGGAAAAAAAAAGTCAAGATGGATGAGCAATAAGAGGGAGAAGAGTTAGAAATTTGGGACTTCTCTATTAGTGCTCAAACCCTCTTGTGTAATATGTAAGTAGTATTTGTGGGGACTTGAGAACAAAATTAGAAAAATACTGTACATGCATATTTAGCCAAGGAACAATTTTTGTTTCTTAAACAAAAAGTTCCCCCCAAAAAGAGAAAGTTCAGCTTACCTTGTTCTACATTTTCTTTCACTTTTACTGTTATCCTTTCCAGCTAACTTTTATAAATATTATCTCATTTATCTTCTCTCAACATTTGTGGGATAAAATAGGCATTTGGGGAAGGTGTGTTTTATTTTTTCTAGTAACAAATCTTAATTGCTTTATGCAACTTTTTTTTTTTTAAAGAAGAATCTCACCTTCAGATCCTTTTTACTTTGTAACTTTAGACTGCACTGTTCCCTCACCCATTAGTTTTTAGTAGCTTGAAATTAAACCTTCTCAAGGAGCCTCACTCATTTTTTTGGAATAAATGTACCCAAGAGTCTAATGAAGAATGTAATGGAGGAAGAGTTCTTTTCATATGTGGAATTTCAACCTGCAGAGTACATATAATGGATATCAGTTATAAAAGAAAAGAAAGAAGAAAAGCTAAAAGAAATAAATTTCACTGGTAATATTACACATACTTCAGGAAAACAGAATGAAGAGCATGGAGGTTAGAGCAAAACCAGAATACAGCTAATCTCCTCTTTTCAGGGAAGGAAAGGAGTGACAAGCAAGCAACAAAGTAGTTGGTGGCTGGGGCAGGGGAAAGATGGTGAGACATAGGGAAAGAAAGAGAAAAGAGCATGTACGAAAAGGTGGGTGCGGGAGGGTAAATGCTGAACAGCGGTGAGGGAAGAAGAAAAGGAGAAAGGAGGAGAAAATACAGGCAAGAAAGGAGGGGAGGGGACAAAGGAGGAGAGGTTACTGGAGAAAGGGAAGGGTGAAGAAGCCTGAGTGAGGAGGGCTGACGCAGAGGAAGAGGGGGGGAGAAGAGAGAAAAGTGGAGGGAGAGAGGAATGAAAGGAGAGATAGGGAGAGGAAGAGAGAGAATAGGTTCAAGACTCAAATGGGCATGAGGAAGTAAGGAGCTTATGTGTGTGTGTCTGTGTAGAGGCAACTACCAAATTATGCTACATATGACTATAAAAAAGCTTTTCTTTTTTTAAAAAGATTTTATTTATTTAGCAGAGTGTGAGCATGAACAGGAGGCAGGGAAGTGGGCAGAGGAAGACACAGACTCCTCACTAAGCAGGAAGCCTGATGTGGGATTCAATCCCAGGACTCTGGGATCATGACCCGAGCTGAAGGCACAGCTGAGCCACCCAGGTGCCCCTAAAAATAACTTTTCAACAAAATATTCTTCCCATCCCAAACAGCCCACCAAATACATGAAGTTGTTTGTAATATTTTCTTAAAATAGCTTATTATATATAGTTAATACTATGCTAGGCCTTTTGTGTTCTTTTTTCTCCTCATAATCATTCTACCAGCAGGTAAGTATTATTGTTATTACTCCCATTTTCTACATGTGGAAATTAAGGCAGAGAGGTTAAGCTTGCCCTAGTGGTAGAAAGAGAATTTAAAACCAGACAGTTTCATTTAAGGATACTATGCATTACTGGCAACTGATGTAATTCAAGGCTCCAAAGCTTCTAAGGAAAATTAAGGTCTTTGTTATCTTAAAAAAAGAAAAAAAAAAAAAAAGAGAAAGGCAGAAAAAAATTTTCCTGCATTTAAGCCAACATTAACCTATTACCTTACAAAATAAAACTTGTGAGGTACTTTATACCTCTAGGCAAGAAAGGGTTTATTCAAAACTTACTTTTAACTTCTCTATGCTGGACTCAAGAGAAAATGAGAACAGTTTTAAGAAAATTCTAGTTTACATCTATTAGCTATTTTACATAAACCTACAGTAAACTAGCTTTATGAATCCTGCAACTGGCTTAAATATTATTCATAATATGTGAAATTTAGCTGGGAACCAGAAAGAGAATTAATCAAAATCCTATTTGTAATCTTAGTAAAGGAAATCAGTATTTTTGAGCTTCTACTAAACGTGCCACAGACTGTGCTTCCTTTCAAATGTTGTCAAATTTAATTCTTACAGCAAGTCATCAGAATAGGTTTTTGTTGTTTTTCAGCCTCCAGAATAAAAAATAAGTTACTGCTGAGAATATTTAAAATTGTAAAACTACACAGCTGCTTGGATTGCCCTTTTTTTTACTAAAAATATAAATACATAAATACTATATAATTACAATTCAAACCATATACTTTGAAAGCTGCTTTATAGTTTATATTTTAGTAGAACAAAATTCTACTCTATTCTTTAAATATATTTAAGTGTGATACTGAAAACAGAACAGAACAAACCCAACCTAAAATAAACCAGCAGTAAACACATTACTAGTTGCAGTCCAGGAATAACTATTAACTCATTTCCCTAAGAAGTAATCATTTCATTCTAGCAAGTAAATTTTCTTATCCTGAGGCAGAAATTGTACATGGTTCATTTTTTTAGAGACAATTCACGGATACTGTATTTAATTCCTAAAATACTGGTGTGAAATAACATCCAACACTGAACACACAAAACTCCCATTATGAAAACACAGTAAATACAATTTAGAACTACAATATTTACAGTACCACTTCAGTTGCTATTTCTACCTACAGCAGCAACCCCTAAAACCTTGCATGCTTAATGATGCAAATGTTCATCTACCCGCTTAGCTTCACCAATACTTTTACTGTTGGCGTAATATCCTGAAAATACTAAAAGATTAACTACAAACCCTGTAAATGCAGTGAAGCGGGGGGTGGGGGGAGAGGGGGTTATTCTGTCCTAGTAAAGAAGCCAAATCTGTTACAGATTGTACCATTAAATGCACATCTGGAACAAGAGTAGCTTTATCTGAACAACTGTAGATACACCAGGAGCTCCTTAATAATCTACATGATCTAAGCAAAATCTACCCCCAAACATAAAGCTATTAAAATCATTTTAAGGGCATTATTTCCTATTCTAAAACCTTGCAGAAGAGCAAACAATGCTTATTCACCAAATGTCTTAAGAAATTTGAGAAGCTCCTCACCTCCATTCCTTAAAAAGTGCCATCAATAACTTAATAAAGATGATATTTCATCTACTGTAAGTTAAATTATTTTTCATTAGCATACATTCACATTTAGAGAGGTTTTTTTGACGAAACTACAAATCTGAGTTTAAATTCTTAAAATGCAACGGGCTGCTGACGTGCTACACATTCTCTTTATAAGCAAGCTTTCACAATGGCTTCCAAATAATCTGGTGCCAATATTCATATTTTAGTGGTAAAAAGAAAAACCTAGTAAAATAAAAGCGCTGGTAAGGAATACTCCATGGAATATAAAATCATCCCATCTCCAAATAGAGTCTAATCTTTTTATAACTACATGGCTACAATTTAAAATATTTTTACTGCCACAGATTTGGCATCTATTGAAAAAACACACACGGCACGACTTTAGATTAATACAATGCTTTCTATGTTTTAAAATATTAGAAGAATGTTCAAAAATAGTCAGCAAATCTTACCACTCATTTTGTTTTTACAGTAGCAGCAGAGAACAAAATCCAACAAGGAAACAGCGTAGTACACGTTAACAGCTTTAATTGGAGAACAGTTCCGCTGTTTTTTTTTTTTTTTTTTTGCAAAGCAGTGAGAGGAAAAGATCCTTTGACCGAGTCACGTGAGGCTTATCACGTGACTTGCAGCGACCCGCGGAAAGGGGAAAAAAGCAAACATTCCCGCTGTCAGCATTTGGGATATAGTAAATGATTAAATGGTCTCTACTACTAATACCTTGAATTTTGCCATCATTAGACTTCCCCGTGAACTAACCCGAAAGCTCATCAAAATACATGTACAGAAATACGTTTCTGCTGTAAAACCATCCTTTTTGTTTTCACTTCCCTCCTATATGATAGGCATTATCTTCTAATTCAGTTTTTATTATCCAGTCTGCTACTTTCATTTATAAAATTTAAGTTATTTGTAACATTTATTAATTTAGAGGATTCACTCTGAAATGTCCTGTAACTTGATCCACTCTCCATGCTTAACCATTAAAGAATGCCCACAGCACAATTGTCTACAGAATATTGGCTTGATCAATGTGTTCCTCAAACCCTGGTTTTATGTCTCAGGCTTGGCCTTTGCCTCTCAAGTTAATAAAAGCTACCACTTTAAGGGCTGTTTTTACTTTATTTCTAATTTTGTTTTGTTGTCATATGTTTATTTTAAGATTTAACATGGACATTAATACAGATACTTGATGGATGGCATTCTTGCTCACGTCCATAAAATCTTAAAAGACAGGCTACACACTTCAGGATCAAGGCACTCTACCAAAGCTCCCCTGGATATCAGGAAAGAGACTAAAGATAATACAAGTGAGGGGAAGAAGACTGAGGTCTTTTCATTATTTTATGGTGCTATGTAAACTAAGGAAATTTATTAGTAGCTAATACAAATGTATAGGTAATGATAATGATTGTGATTTGTTTACAAGTTGCACAGTGGAAAGAAAATAAATTTTGGTGTCAAAAGATTTAAGTTTTATAAAAGCTTCAGTATTTTTTAGCAAGGCAATTTACTGCTCTTGAGATTGTTTCCTTCTGTAGAAAGGTTAAAATAATCAACCTCACAGCATTGTTGTGAGAATCAAATTACATATATTTAAAGTACTAAGTATACTGGTTGGCACCACTCAATAAATGATAATTATAAATAAAAGCGTGATTGCTCTGTGTTTTCAAAAATAATTATATGTTGCAAAGTATGTCCCAGGCACCATTTGGAGTGATTTTCATATGTTAACTCAGTCTTTACAATAACTGAAGGAGGTATCAATGATAGGTAGGGAAACTGAAGCAGAATGCATGCAGTTAAGAACTTGCCAAGGGCACACAAAGAGACAAAGCCAGGATTATCTAATGATAGGGCTATAGTTAAAAAATGTGTGTTTGTGTGTGTGTGTGTGTGTGTGTGTGTGCGCGCGCGCGTGTGTGTAATGTTCAAAGCCCCACTCTCCCAAGAATGTGGAAAAGAGTTAGCAAGAGATATAACCTAGAGCAACAGGTTTCAGTAAATACATGTCAGACACCTAAAGTGTCTGGGTGGCAAAGGGTAATTGTTAATTTCAAAGTCCTTATAGAAAAGCAAGGCTCCTGAAGAACAAGGCCTGAGAGTAAAGATTGTCCTGATCTCAACAGAATCTGCTTATAAATGCTGAATTCAGCCTCTCAGCAAATCTAACCATTCCTCTGATCTTCAGCCCTTAAACAAAAAGCAATCCCTGGCAGCCCACTTCCTCATTTTCACTCATGTTCTCACACAGCTATGTTTCCATTTCTTGACTTTCTTTAATTGATGATAGCTTTCTCAATTCTTTCCACTGAGCTCACTAAAACCTTTTCCCCTATTATAAAAAAATTCCTTCACATCCTCAACATTTTCACGAAGACTTGTTGATATATTTCCTTTATATGAAATCTGGCTCCCCCCAGGACAATTTTTCTAGCCGCCCCTGGGAGCAGAGGCTTCCCATTCTCTCCCGAGGCAGTTTCCAGACACCCCAAGGCTGTTTCCCATTACCACTGTTGTTCCTGTTTCATGCTCAAGTTTCTTTTTCCTTGAGATCATGTCATATGAGTAGATCACCCTCTACCTCTTTTCACTGCTGTCATATGCAGTTCTCATTTACTAAAAGCTTGGGCACCATGTTCACAGTTTTTTCCATAGCACAAGGACTTCAATGCTCAAAAAACTTAGCATCAAACTTTCTGGAACTCTTCTATTCTGTTTTTAGTAACTAATGTTCAAAGACACATCCTGGAACTTATAATTTAGAATTCTACTATCTCATCTTTGAAATCTTAGACTTTCATTCAGTCTCTGGCCACCATATCTATCTTTCCTCCATTTTCTCTTTCTTCAACATTTGTTCTTTCTCATAATGATTTCCCTTTCCTTTTGATCGAACACTGCCTTCACTGCCTGATTTCCTTTCCCATGGATGTCTTCCTTTTATGTCCCCTCCCCACAAAGTCCCCAATTTTAGCCAGATAATTAACTTTTCTTAGATCTGAACTGTAGAAATCAAATAGTACTCAGACTGTCATGTTTGAAAATTTTGTTATCTCCAACCTTAATTTAGCCATCAGCATTGTTTAGGAATCCTTTCAGAAATTTATCCTTGGTTAATAGCATATCTTGTTTTCTAGAGTGATTATCAAAGATCTCCACCATCCTTTAAGGACTTGCCCAACATGACCTCAATCACATATGTCAAAATTTTCTCACCTCTTTCTTCTATCTTCAGAAGAACCACTATCTTCAGAAGAACCACTATCTCTCTACTAGGTCAAAGCTATCTCCTCACTTTATTCTTGACATTATTTCCACTTGGTCCTCGACTAGCTCTTTGCTCTATTGTTATTTCTGTCCCATTGTCTATTTTCAACCCTTCTAATAAGATTTTAAGTTCTCCGCCCTCATTATCCTTACAGTTGCCATAGAGTTCTCAGGACTGGTGACATGGTCCACACCTTCAAAAATTCTTCAGTTAGAATAAGGACAATGTAAAGTAGACATATTCCGTATTTCCTAAAGGCCCTGTTAATTCAACAATGTGAATCAAATAATTTTCCCAGAAGTAATCAAAGAGAAAGGATGCATCAATGATGTTACAATTATAGGAATGCATTCTGCAGTGATGAGCATATTCTTCATATTCCCTTTCTTACCTGATTATATGAGAATTCTAGCAAACTTAAAATGCACCTGGTTTTAATTTTTTATTTTTATTTTCACAATATTGTCTCAAAACATTTTGCAGATGGTTCTCTAAATCAATAGCTGACATGTCACAGCAATTGTCTTGACTTTCTGATAACATTTTAACACATTAACTATTAGTATTCTTACACTGTTGATTTTCAGGTAGATTTGTCAATACAAGCACAAAGTGGCATTTGGGTGAGAATGCACCCAAGTGTTTATATGCACTTATTGGGTACCAGGCACTGGTGTAAGTGGGTATATAGATTATTTATAATCTATATATATATTATTTATAGATTATTAACTCATTTAAGCAGCATCATATCCCTCTGAAGTGGGATAACTATTACTTCCATTTTCTGTAAGGAAACTAAGATACAAAGAGATTAAGTAACTTTCAAGGTCTCACAGTTAGTAAGAATTGGGTGTTCTAGCTTTGAAATCTGTGTTTTTTCACCACTACATTATACTGCCTCTCTTGTTTGGATATAACTTGTATTACAAATTATAAAATGAATGAGAAAACTACAGCATAATAATACCAAAATTTACTTGAAGATAAACTACAAATAGAAAAGCACCAAACATTTGGATAAAAGACCCCACACAATACACCTCAAATATGTGCTAGTTATACATAATGATAGCAAAGCAAAATGCACCTAAATATATCTCACTGAAACTCTTGTGAAGACTCTAAAAGTTTTTAGTTAAATGAGGGATATCTTACAGAAAACAGTGAATAAAATAACAGCCAAAACTGTTTCAAAAGTAACTTAAGGAGATTTAAGAGAAACATACAGCAACAAAAACAAAATCTAAAAAACCCCCTCAAAATAACATAATTGAACAAAACAAAACTCAAAACAAAAGAGCCGACAAACTAAAGAAAAGGGAACACTAATACAGAAAATATAAATGAGGACTAAGGCTAGTCTTACGCCCTCTAAAGGTGGGCCATAAAACCTCTCTGGTTCGTATGAATTGAAATAAAGTTAAAATTAAGACATCAAAGACCCACAAAGATACAGATGTAGTGAAAAGAAGGGCCATCTGTACCCCAATGTTTATAGCAGCAATGGCCACAGTCGCCAAATTGTGGAAAGAACCAAGATGCCCTTCAACGGACGAATGGATAAGGAAGATGTGGTCCATATACACGATAGAGATTATGCCTCCATCAGAAAGGATGAATACCCAACTTTTGTAGCAACATGGACGGGACTGGAAGGGATTATGCTGAGTGAAATAAGTCAAGCAGAGAGAGTCTATCATATGGTTTCACTTATTTGTGCAGCATAACAAATAGCATGGAGGACATGGGGAGTTAGACAAGAGAAGGGAGTTGGGGGAAATTGGAAGGGGAGGTGAACCATGAGAGACTATGGAGTCTGAAAAACAATCTGAGGGGTTTGAAGTGGTTGGGGTACCAAGTGGTGGGTATTATAGAGGGCATGGACTGCGTGGAGCATTGGGTGTGATGCAAAAATAATGAATACTGTTATGCTGAAAAAAAAAAAAAAGGCATCAAGGACCACACTGTCAGGCTAGTCCTTGCCTTCTGCTGATCAAGTGTCTCAAACTGCCATAGAGCATAGCCCCAATTATTTGGCTTGAAAAAAACTAAAGCAGGTATAGCCCAATGCTGACTTCTGCCATATATAAAATTTAGTGATGCATCAATAAATGTCTTAACTTTTAGCAATGTATCCCAAAAAGCAGTTGCAAAATAAACAGCCAAGATAGCAAGAGAGCTGAATCAGCTGAATGCAGAAAGGGATTGTTAACTATGAGGCAAATTAAAGTTGGAAGAGTTAACTTTCATTTTATAAAAATCTTTCTGGCAATAAATAAACAAGATCAGTTGTTTATTAAGGCTGTTCTTAGATGGAAATCAGTCTGGGTCATTTGCATGTTAAAAAATTAAAGGTGCAGCCTCATTCAGCTCACTGGTTTCAAATCATTAAGACATTAATTTAAATAAAAGACATTAAGAGTGGGGGTGTGAAATACATCTCATTCCACTCCTCTACAAATAAAAATCTAATTCTCCAAAAGATTATGATTGTGATCCTGACTCTTGAGGTAGTATTAGGCATACAGGTCCTGGATTAACATCTAAATAACATGTGTTAAGCTCATGCAGCTTAGATCGTAACTGATGCATGTCCATGTAGTCAAGGGACCTAGGAAAGGTCAATGACATCTGCAACTAATCAAGTCCTCTATGGGAAGACTCCCTTGCTGGGGATTACCGGACAATGATAGATGCAAATAATCTCAGGAAGATAAGGGGAGCAAAGAATCAGAACCTATAACTTTGTTTGCAGTAACAAGTCAAACTTTGTTTCTTCTAAATCTCTCTGATTTGCTTGCCTATGTTTTTCCTCTTTTCCATGTAGGGGCCTCAGTCACCTTGCGGATCTGGCCATGTCGTAGCATTTTCTTTTTCTATAATTTCATAATTTCCCACTTTAGTATATTAAACTAAGGTATAGACTTAATAAAAGTTTTACTTTACATGGTTCATGCCAATGGAAAACAAATGTGAGGATCATCCTAAAACAAGGTATGTCTTTGGACTGACTTGGGTTGAGGGCAGCTGGATGAAGAGGCTAGATATTGGCTAGAGACTGGTCAATAGAACAGAGTTATCTGTGTTCTGATGCAGTATTTCCCAGGTGTTTTGATTTATGTGGCAGTAGAATTTTAAAACAAATTCTGGGGACTCATTAAGGTAATCAGCTTTTTATAAGGCTAAATTATGACACTAAAGGGAAAGAAGAAATAAATTAAGAACAGAAGGATGTCTATTATATAGTATTCCATCATTCATAAAGAACATAAATGTTTAAAGAACATAAATGTTTAAAGAACATTTATGTTCTTTATGAATGAGGAACTCGAGCCTGATGTGGAACTCGATCCTGGGACTCCGGGATCATGACCTGAGCCAAAGCAGTTGCTCAACCAACTGAGTCACCCAGGCACCCCGTCATCATTCATAAAGAACATTTAACTTCAAAACAGAAGGCACTTAACTTAGAATAAAAAAAAGTCTTTAAATTAAATAAATTTAGTCCAGTGAAAAAGCACTTTTCATTTTTTTTTCCCCATTTCTTTTTCCCTTTTTTCCCATTCCTTAGACTGGTGAAATGTCCCTAAATCTATGGACAAGGATTTGGGAATAACTCTTAGGAGTAGGAGAAATAGGATTTGTTTTTGAGTCTGGTTAAGCTCTGGAGATACAAGTGGGAGAAAAGATAGCAGAAGCAGGATAACCATATCATCGTCATCCAACCTAGGACACTCCTGGAAGTGAAAGAACAGTCTAAAAATCATTAGAATTACATAATTTGGAATACTTTATTGATTGACAAACTGCTTTTATTACACTGAAGGACATGAAAAGCTCTATTGAAAATATTAAAAAATAAAATGCTTTATTAAAATGCAAATATATTAAGGAATATTTTATGGTCTTCTTTATATTGAATATCTCGACATTAGAGTAGTGTTAATGGAACAATTATTCTTAGTACATATCCATGTATTTTAGTCAATCTGTTAGCTGTATCTGTCTCTTACTGCCATATCTCTGGTATATGACTGAAAATTTTCTTTTTTCAATAGTCTCATTTTAAATTTTTTCATAAATCTGCCTGAAACTGTTATATTTTATGGTTAATAACTTTGAAATTATTGATACCATCAATTGACTCTTTTCTGTAATATTTTAAGACTACAATATTTATATTCAGAGAATACTCTGATTTTTAGGTACCATCTGGTAAGCTGGGAGCCAATTCTGCTAAGTAGAGGATATTCATAATACTATTTTTTTCTTACTGAAATGTGTAAACATTTCACTCCAAATACTTTCACTGGAACTATAATACCTTCAAAATTTTAACAAACACAACTCACTGAATTGTCTCTATGCTTCTTTTGAATGTTTCAACTAGTTTTTTTTTTTTTTTTTTAGCTCACTGTTGCTGGAAGGGTTTATTGCAAAATTAAAAAAGCATTGCCAATATTAAGCAGTTATAGAGTTATACAATAAATGACAAAATCGTTCAGAACTTTTTTTCCCCATATATTCTGTGGCAGGGATATTTAGATTTTATTTCCTGCATGTATTTTATATTCATCTAACCCATTGGTCACCTCCAACCAGTAAGTATTGTAATGCCAAGTGGCCAGCGAGGGCAGCAGCATCACATATTTCTTCAGTAGTGACACCACCAGGAGACTGGAAGATGTTAGCAGACCCTAGCCCTCTATATCCAAGAACATTTTACTTTACTTCTAACTACCTTAACTGCTATCCTTGACTTGTTTCTGGTAAGGGTCAGAAAAAAAGTTTTCTCTGGTTGCCTTTAAGATTTAATCATAGGTTAAAGTGAAAACAAGAGATGGATACACTGCTTACCAGAGGAAATCATGGCAGAAGCTGGAAATACAAAATGGCAGACTAGATGCATCACAGCTTATTTTAATGGAACCACTAATTATATTCTGTTAAACAATGAAAAGTCTGGAACAAATGTTAAACTGCCTAGTCACCAAGATAAGAGGTATAAACTGGGACTGTCCTAGACAAACTGGGACCAATAGTCATCCTATTAATAGTGGATGCCTATTTGATAAGTCTACAAAACACCTGGTAACATTTATTCACTTGAGGCAGACAGTTAGTACAGGCCTTGAGTCTAGTAATTTAACAAATTGGTGATCATAATTTGGGAACAGAATAAGGCAGACAGTTACAGAAGAAAGAGAAAAGATCAAGGTCATTATTCACTGCTTAGATGTTTAAGGGCCTTTTCCATGAAAATATATTATTCTTTTTTAAGGCTGGATAAAGTACACTGCTTAAATTAGGGGCCTAAGCAGGATTCAGAATTATGGATAATTTCATTTATCTGTGTACAGCTAATTGAAAATTTCTATAATTAGATATGCTAAGCATTTAGATTTATTAGTGATAAGCACACCAAGTAGAAAAAGTTTGAAGAATAACATACCATGGTTAGACTTTATCTTTAGCACTAAACGGAACTGTATACAGATAAAAAAAACTTGAAGAAGGAAATGTATTTATGAAGTACCTGTTTCTAAAGAAGTTATTTTTAGTGCTCTTCTTTAGAAAACTACAAAGGCTGTGGTATTAATGTGCATATATGCACGTTGTGAATACTACTTTTAGTATCAGTCTAATATGAACAACGATGAATCATTGTTATTCTAGTAGGAAATAGTGCTTGGATTTTATTGCAGCACATTAGATTAACTATCTCTCAATAACTGCACACCCACACGCTGACATCATACTGGCAGTGATATGGATCAATGACGCAAATCCTGTCAGGATGAAACATTAAGGCCACAGAGGTTGAAAAAAAAATGTCCACATGACAGAGCAGACCAGTCACCCAACATGCACAGACTGCATTAAATCAGAATTGCTGATGTTAAAAAGGGTTGTGATAGGTTCTTTTCACATAATAGCTAAGCTTCTTAATTTTAATTATAGACTTCCCACATTACTGACTCTATATTTATCTTTAAGTTTCCTCACAGTTTCTGTGATTTAAGATCTGGACCTTTTAAAACATGTCTTAAGGTTCTACCAGCCACATGAGTTTTCTGGAAAATGGCTTCTGTAGCCACTCTTTAGACTGATCTTCTGCAGAATATGCCACCATTTATTAAGCTTTTTATATAAAATGTCATGTTTGATAAATAAATTTACATTTAAATTTGGAGCTACACAAAATTACATTCTGTGCCCTCACAATTTACTGCTACACAGAGTCTCTTACATTGTCATCTTCTTTGGGCTTTCACAACTTTTAGTTTTATTGAAATTAAAATAATTGATTTTTTAAAATAGTTTTTTTAAAAAAAGATGGATTGGAAAAAATGTTTATTATGAGTACAATATATGAGGTTTCAAAATATCTTTCCCGTGCATTAGCCCACCGAGAAACAGAGATCTCCTATTCCCTAACAGGAACAGAACTTAGTCTGGAGGCTTGCCATAGAATGTTCACATTGTCCTGCATGGTCTTCTAAGAAGAAATTAAGCCTCTAAACTTAATAACATTCTTTTCCCTCAAAGACAGGAGAACTAGAAAGCCAAAGGGAGATCAGAGCTGGGGAGGTAAGTTTAATACCTTTTATTCTATCATCATTAATCTGACATAATCAGACTAATTTGAAAATATGCCAAGGATCCTTTCCCATGCTCTTAGGCACTTGCTTTTATGTTGTTTCCTATGAGATTTTTTTTTTTTTTTTAAAGGAAAAGCATGGGCTCTCCCTTATTCTCAGGTTGGTTTGTTTTTTAAAAACTATTAATCATCTGAAAGAAATATTTGGAAGACATAAAAATTACATAAATAGTTGTCTTTGTGATTCTTTTTGAAGAGTAGCCTTTAAATCTACATTTTTCATAACAGAAACCAAATGCCATTTTACAACTGAAGATACTGCTGTACTTTTTCACTATACACCAACTTTCAGCAGGAGAAGACCTGGACTATAAGATCTTATTTTTCTGTCATTTGCTGTTGGCCACTATTTTACCCTACTCATTCCCACCTTCTCAGGGCAAGTCTCCACCAGCTAACATGATTTTAAATGGAAAAAATGAGAACAAAAAACTCACTATGTTGATGGCTTGTTAAAGACTATAAAGAGAGGAAAAAACTCGCACAAGAGCAAAGACAGAAATAGAGGCCTCATACCCCTTTCATTCTCTTCAGATTCAAGCATTACCAGACTGGGAAGTAAAAGAGACTGATTTATGCAGTTCATTTATGATGAGGTTAAGGCGAGAAAGGGGAGACAGGGCTTTTCCTAGGCTCCTTGCTTATGGCCATAAAACATTTTGGATATTTAGATTGCAGGTTTGGGACCTTCCTTTTCTTTCTTTCTTTCTTTTTTTTTTTTTAAACAATTCTTTTTTTTTTTTTTTATGTTTTTTTTTTTTTTATTTGACAGAGAGAGATCACAAGCAGGCAGAGAGGCAGGCAGAGAGAGAGGAGGAAGCAGGCTCCCCACTGAGCAGAGAGCCCGATGTGGGCCTCGATCCCAGGACCCTGAAATCATGACCTGAGCCGAAGGCAGCGGCTTAACCCACTGAGCCACCCAGGCGCCCTGGGACCTTCCTTTTCGACCTTGATACCAGCTACACAGTTTCTCCCCCAAAGCAACCATTCTTTGCCTTCGTAAGGTTCTACCAGCCACATGAGGTTTCTGGAAAATGGCTTCTGTAGCCACTCTTTAGACCGATCTTCTGCAGAATATGCCACCATTTATTAAGCTTTTTATATAAAATGTCATGCCTGATAAATAACATTTACATTTAAATTCGGAGCTACACAAAATTACATTCTGTGCCCTCACAATTTACTGCTACACAGAGTCTCTCTCTCTCTCTTTTTAAAGATTTTATTTATTTATTTGACAGACAGAGATCACAAGTAAGCAGAGAGGCAGGCAGAGAGAGAGGAGGAAGCAGGCTCCCTGCTGAGCAGAGACACCCCCCACCCCGCCCCAATGCGGGGCTTGATCCCAGGACCCTGGGATCATGACCTGAACCTAAGGCAGAGGCTTTAACCCACTGAGCCATCCAGGCGCCCCTACACAGAGTCTCTTACATTGTCATCTTCTTTGGGCTTTCACAACTTTAAGTTTTATTGAAATAAAAATAATGATTTTTAAAATAGTTTTTTATATTCTTTTTTTTTTTTAAAGATATTATTTATTTCAATCTCAAGTAGGTGGAGAGGCAGGCAGAGAGAAAGAGGGGAGGAGGAAGCAGGCTCCCCACCGAGCAGAGAGCCCGATGCGGGGCTCGATCCCAGGACCCCGAGATCATGACCTGCGCCGAAGGCAGAGGTCCAACCCACTGAGCCATCCAGGGTGCTCCAATAGTTTTTTATATTCTATGCATATAAAAGCAACTCCATGTATATTTTTGTAAAAATACAAATGATAGGGATGCCTGGTGGCTCACTTGGTTAAGCACGTGCCTTTGGCTCAGGTCATGATCTCAGGGTCTAGGGATCTAGCCTTGTTATCAGGCTTCTTGCTCAGTGGGGAGTCTGCTTCTCCCTCTCCATTTAGCCCCTCTCCCCTGCTCAACGCCCTCCCTCTCTCTCAAATAAATGAAATCTTCATGAAAAAGATATACAAATGATGGTGTACTACATACACTGTTCTCCACCTTAATAATATAGCTTAGAGATCTTTCCATATTGGTATATGTAGGGCTGCTTCACTTTTTAAATTACTTACTTACTTTAAATGAACATATATTATTTGCCCCAGGGGTACAGGTCTGAGAATCATCAGGCTTACACATTTCACAGCACTCACCATAGCACATACCCTCCCCAGTGTCCATATCCCAGCTACCCTATCCTTCCCTCCACCCCCCAGCAACCCTCAGTTTGTTCAGTGAGATTAAGTCTCTTACGGTTTTTCTCCCTCCCGAGGGCTGTGTAATATTCCACTGTAACAACATAGTATAATTTATTGAACTATTCCCTTATTGATAGACATTCAAGTTATTTTCAACCTTTTGCTATTATAAACAATGCTGAATGAGTATCTTTGTATATCATTTCATAAATATGTCAGTGTATCTATAGGATAAATTATTAGAGGTAGAACTGTCCTATCAGAGAATTTACATTTTCACATTACCAAATCTGAGAGTTTGTACTGATATATGTTCTCAACACATCCTTACAAGTAGTTATCAAACTTGTGATATTTGCCAATGTGAAAGGTGAAAACAGCATCTCAATATAGTTTAGTTTGTATTTTCTTATGAGTTAGGTTGAATACCCACATTAAACATTTAAGAAAGAACAATTTATTTTTCCTTTTCTGTCATCTGGGACTACTATCAGTCTACTAATTCTCAGACCTTTGGATTTGAACTGAGTTTTACCACCAACTTTTCTGGTTCTCCAACTTGCAGAAGGCAGATCATGAGACTTCTTGGCCTTTATAAACACGTAAGCTAATTGCTATAAGAAATGTCTCCTTAAATATCCTAAGTATATCCTATTGTTTCTGTTTCTCTGGACAGTCCTGACTGGTATGCATTCTAAGTTTTCTTATAATCAAGAGCAATAAACCCAAAAGGCATTTTGAACCTTACATGCTTATCATTTCCATCTTCCTACCCACACCAATTCTTTTCTTCTTCTGTATTATTTAGCATAGTAAAGGATGCTCTCATTTATCTTTCTGTTCAACTGACTAGGAAAATTGTAAATCATCCTAGTCTCTTCTCATCCCCCGCACTGAATCCCCACATCTCATCATTATTACTACTCTCTTTGGTTACTTCCCTGTTTAAAATCCTCAGTGGCTCCCCATTCCTTTCAGGATAAAACCTAAAAAAATTTTTTTAAGGACGTTTTATTTATTTGTCAGAGAGAGCACGTGCACACAAGCAAGGACAGTGGCAGGCAGAGGGAGAAACAGGTTCCTGTTGAGCAAGGAGCCCAATATGGGACTCGATCTCAAGACCCTGGGATCATGACCTGAGCTGAAGGCAAATGCTAAGCCAACTGAGCCAACCAGGCATCCTGAAATCTAAAATTTTTGGCATGACATATGAAAGCATTTGTAACATAGCTTATATTTCCATTTTTAGTCTCATTTCCAGACACCCCTCTCTGTATAATGTTCTCTAATCTCTTTCTCATCATACGTTTCAGTTTCCTCTAACGTCTGTGCACTATGCCTTTGCACAGGTGATTTCTTCTGCCTCTAAGTTATTTCTGTTTTTTTTTTTTTTTTTTTTTTTTTTCCTTATGGCTAAATCTTCTATTTCTTTAAGCATCAACTTTTCCTGGAAGCACTCAATGACTATTTCAAGCTGTGTTAGGTATTCCTTCTCTGGCCTCCCATATGTATTTGGGCATACTTAATTCCATTGTAGTATATATTTTGCTCTGTTTTAACTGTGGATTACTTGTCTGTTTTCCTTAGTCAGCTATGAGGTAGGGTCTAAGTTTCTCAAATGGCTGTCAAGAGTTGAACTGTCTTTCAGGGCAGCAAAAGAGATTTAGGGAAAATTCTCTTTCCAGAAAAGGAATATGCATTTAGTTATTCTCTTTTGTGTTCTGGCAAGTGTCTAAGTATGGGAGACGGAGTACAAAAGGGTAAGGAATTCCAACATATTAAGATTCTTAAAAATGTAACAATATAGAAATGATCTCTCAGTGTAATAAAGGGATTTCCCCCAAAATGGTGAAAGATTTATATGATAAAATGAAACAGAAGGTGATGGTGAATACAAACTTCATTGATCCAAACTTCGTGGATAAAAATAGGGTTTGACTAAAACTTGATCTCTAAAAGTCAATCAACATTTTCAAATGTTGATGTACAAATTCTGGGATCATAATTCTACATTTAATTTATGACTCTGGCAAACCTCTGGAGTCTTAGAGCAATTAATACATACCTGCAAGAAAACAGTCTACCACCACAATTATGTTACTGCATGACTCTCATGGTTAATGGTGACATGTCTGGATGGGCCTTTATATAATACCATCGTCACAGTCAGGGCACAAGCCATACTTTTGTAGATATAGGAAGGGCTTTCTAAGAAATGAAATTGTATTGATTGCTATAAGAGAGGAAATGAGAATTGTGAGGACGAGTCCTAGATAAGTTGAAAGAGAGAACGATTTTTCCATCTCTCTGTATCTAGGTAAGTAGTAAAAATTACATTCAACATGTTGTTGCATAAGAAAAGGAACCAGGAAAGACCTTTTCTGTTTCCTGGGATACTCCCTGCAGTTGATAGTACAAGGGTCATGTAAATTCATGGTAATCTCTATAACTTTATATATAAATGTTCTCTGAACATCCTAGCCTTGCCTTATCCCAGCTGTGCTTTGGGCAAAATAAGAATGGTTTATGCCTTTGTTAGAATGCTTAATTAACACTTCTCTGAGTTCAAAATTGTGGCTGTAACTACTACAAGGTTAAATTAAGGTAAATCTCTGTATTTGTAATTCAGTTGCCTTTCTCATCAGGATATCTTCCTACTCAAGCTAACTTAGAGAGTCAGGTTTTTTTTTTTTTTAATAAGGAAGGTAATCTTTCTAAGATACTGTTTCATAGGGTTATAACGGAAAATGTATGCAGAACACAAAGTAGGTCTGAAGTAATACTGGTTTCTTTTTCTAGCATCCCCTCACAGAATGGTTTGGCTAATAAATCGATTCCAAGCAAATACATCTTCTTCCATAAATATGGTCTGGCTTATACTGACACATTTTGGGGGGTGAAAAAATCTTCAACATCTAAAGTTTTTTTGCCCTGGGTTTCTTACATGTCCTTCTGAAAGTCAGCTCTATATTATATTAAATTTATACATTTCTTCTTACTCCCCCTTAACTTTCAAAAATTATCAAGACTATTATTTTGTACTTATAAGCTTGGCATCCCATGTTTTAGTTTTTACTAATTAAAACAACCACTTATCTGCACTAAAATACATTATACGGTCCAACATTTTCCTTAATGAGCATAAGGCCGTAACTTTAAAGATTTTTTTATTTACTTTTTTGACACACAGAGAGAGATCACAAGTAGGTAGGCAGAGAGAGAGAGAGGGAAGCAGGCTCCCTGCTGAGCACAGAACCCGATGTGGGGCTCGATCCCAGGACCCTGGGATCAGGACCTGAGCCGAAGGCAGAGGATTAACCCACTGAGCCACTCAGGCACCCCAAGGCCATAACTTTAAAGAAAACAATCTATGAGTTTTTAAAACTGAAAGTTGGACTAAATAACTTAAAAGAGGTTAAAACATCATTTATATGATTATTTAAGCAATTAATATTATGATCAATATTATAATTGATAATACTGATAATCAAAATTATCAAATTATACAGAAAGCATAAAGAAGAAAAACTTCTGTAATCCAACCATATAAGGAGACAGGCACTTGAAGGAAATGTGCCAAAATTTTTTTGGATGCATATATATATTCATTAAAAGTAATGTTTTTCCTAATTAGAAAAAAAAGATAATTTTGTTCGTATATTTTTTTAAAAGATTTTTTAAATTTATTCATTTGATAGAGATCACAAGGAGGCAGAGAGAGAGGGGAAGGGAAGCAGGCTCTCCGCCAAGCAGAGAGCTTGATGTGGGGCTCGATCCCAGGACTCTGGGATCATGACCCGAGCTGAATGAAGGCAGAGCTTTAACCCACTGAGCTACCTAGGCACCCCTCTGTTCATATCCTTAATGTATAATCAAATAAATGGCCTTCAAGATTCAAGTCTTAATTAAATAAAGCCACTAATTAACAAGAATTTTTAATGTTCCATTTGGGGAGGTAAAAAGTAACGAAATATATCCTTTGAGTGTTGGGTGCTTTTGCTATGAGTTTACATAGAACCCCTTCCTGTTCTTTTCCATCAGAGCACTTCTGTCATTTTATTCAATTCCTTAACTATTTGTTTTCCCTAGAAGACTGTAAACTTTGCGAGGGGCAGGGATAAGGTCTATCTTACTCATCACTAAATCTTCAGTTTTGCAACAGTGACTGTACATACTAAGTTCATAATAATTTGCTAAATAAAAGAATGAGTTTAAAAAGATACTTCCAAACTATACTCCAACCTAGGGTAAGCAATTTATCAACTCAATTTTCTAAATAATCCACACTACAATACATATAATAAGTATTAATGTTTATGATGATTCTGAATTATTTTCTACATCTATTTACTAAGGTTAAATGTGTTTATTTTGTAAATATTTTCAGTAAAATGACTTGGAAAAAGGCTGCTTTTCAGTTAATCAGAAAGGTTTTTTTTAAAGAACACCCTGTGCTAGGTTCAAGTTTAAAACACACTTTTATGCCTACTGTTATTCACTCTATTAATATCTTCAGCAAAAATATCTTAAAGCCAAGTGATGAAGATTTCTTCCCAAAAAGATGAGTAGATAGATATGTATGTACATGTCCTCATCTGCAGGTTGGAGTCCTCTTCCAAACTCATGTAATTGTGGCAGAATTAGATTCTTGTGGCTGTAGAAGTAAGACACTCATTTCATTGCTAGCTGTCACCTGGCAGCCACTCCCAGGTTGAGGCCACCGACATTCCTTGGTACATGGCCCTTTCCCAAATCTCTTACTTCTAGAAGGGCTCACCTGAATAGGTGGGGTTCAGCCTAGATCATCTCTCTTTTCTTGAAGGTCAACTGCACTTTATTATATAACCTAATTATGGAAGTAAAATTAATCATATTCATGGTCTCAGGGATTACATACAGTGTGTTTAACAGGGGGAAATGACCTGAAGGGTTGTTTTAGAATTCTGCCTACCACATCATTGAAACTCTGCCTTCAGGTATCTTCTTCTTCTTCTTTTTTTTTTTTTTAAATTTTAAATTAAAAAAAAATTTTTTTTTAAAGATTTTTATTTATTTATTTTTGGACAGAGATCACAAGTAGGCAGAAAAGCAGGCAGAGAGAGAGGAGGAAGCAGGCTCCCCGTTGAGCAGAGAGCCCGATGCAGGGCTCGATCCCAGGACCCCGGGACCATGACCCGAGTCGAAGGCAGAGGCTTTAACCCACTGAGCCACCCAGGCGCCCCCCAATTTTTTTTTAAATAAACATATAATGTATTTTTATCCCCAGGGGTACATGTCTGTGAATCACCAGATTTATGCATTTTACAGCACTCATCATAGCACATTCCAGGTATCTTCTACAGCACTTTTTTTTTTTTGTAAAAATGAAAATAAATTTTTAGTATTTATTTTTTGAAATTTGTGGCTAAAATATAGGTAAAATAAACTATGGTAACTGTTTTCAAATGTACAGCTTAGGGGCCTTAAGGACACTGTTGTGCAATAGTTAACTACCACTGGTGAAAAAAAAATAATTACCATCACCCATCTCCAGAACCTTTGTTATCTTTCAAAACTGAAACTCTGTACCTATTAAACAGTAACTCCTCATTTGCCTCCCCCTCCACCCCCATCCCCTAGCAATCATCATTCTACTTTCTGTCTCTATGAATCTGACTAAGAGGAATTATACAGTATTTATCTTCTTGTGACTGGCTAACTTATATGTTACATACTTTTGAACTCCTATCTTGATATATATCAAAAAAGATTGAGGAACAGTTGGCACGGGAATAGGAGAAAAATCAGGAGAATATGTAAACTATAAAAGGAAAAGTCAGGAGAAAAGTGTTCCAAGAGGAAAGGAAGGGAATAATATACTTTCCTGAGGGAAAGGTTATTTAAGCTTGAAGAGAACCAAGTCCACTCACACTGGCAATACAGAGGTCAGAGGTCACTGGTGAACTTCCCAAAAGTGTGACACAGTAATTCTCTAGAGGTAGTAGTATTTTATAATCACCATGGTTACTACCTGTTGTGGATTATTTTCCCATGCTGTGAGAATTCTGAAATGAAGCTAAGATATACAAAGCTAAACAAAATCAAAGCCCAAACACAATTCCATTGGCCTCAGTTTTCAAGTTACTTCCTGATGAAATAGGATTTTAAAAAAGTATTTCAGGGAAAAATATGGGTAGTACAAAAAAATATTACCTATATGTTGCACATAATTATCTACTGAGGTCATTTATTCAATTAATAAATATTTACTGAGTGCCTACATAGTGCCATGAATAGACTTCATTATAACTACACATTTCCTTAATTGTTTCAGATATTAAAGGTTAAAAAAATGTTAAGATATTAAAGAGATTTGAATGTTCAGTAAAGAAAGTATGACTTTCAGCTAACCTTAACCTAAGCAAACAAGTAATGATGGTAATTCTAATCAAAGGCCAATGAAAATTTTTCTTTTTTTTTTCTTTTTTTTTTTTTTTTGCCTTGTTAATATTTTTTTTTTTTTTTTTTTTTTTTTTTTTTTTTTTTTT